>NC_057722.1:75949813-75968662 GCF_004010195.1 Chiloscyllium plagiosum | reverse complement strand
CACCCTCCTCCCTAACCTATCACCTTCATTCCACCCCCATTCACCCACTGTACTCTTTGCTACCTTCCCCCACCCTCCACCCTGACCTATCACCTCCATCCCCGCCGCCATTCACCTATTGTACTCTATGCTACTTTCTCCCCACCCCCACTTTCCTCTCATTTATCTCTCCACCCTGCAGGCACCCTGCCTCTATTCCTGATGAAGGGCTTTTGCCCGAAACGTTGATTGTCCTGCTCCTCAGATGCTGCCTGAACTGCTGTGCTTTTCCAGCACCACTCTAATCAAGAATTTAATGGCGAACAAGGAAATGCTGAGAAGTTCAATAGTTACTATGTTTTCATTGAAGAAAATACAGAAAATCTCCTAGAAATGAGGCATCCAAGGGCCATCTGTAATTGAGGAGCTGTAAAGAAATTAGTATTCATAAAGAGATAGATAGTACTTCAAACATTAGCTGGATTGTGGGTTGATAAATCTCCTGGATAGATGCACTTTATCTGAGTGTTGAAGGAAGTAGCAATAGAGATAATGGCTGCATTGTTGGTCATCTTCCATAATTCCACAGGTTCTAGAAAGGTTCTATCTGAATTAAAGGTAGTAAATGCAACCCCATTTTTTAAGAAAGGGGGAAGAGTAGAGAATACAGACTTGTTAGCTTGATTTCAGTAGTTGAGCTATTATAAAGGCTATGATGGAATATTCAGAAAAAAATGGCTAAATTTGGCAGAGTCAACCTGGATTTATGAAAGGGAAAACCTGTTTGACAAACCTTTTGGAGTTTTGAGCATGTTTCTCATAGGGATAAAGAGAACCAGTGGACGTGATTGTTCTTAGAGTTTTCAGAAGATTTTTGGTAATGTCTTATACAAGAGGCTATTTAAACAAAGTTAGAGCACATGGAATTGAAAATATTATACTAGTATGGATTGAGAATTGTTTAATGGAAAGCAGAAAGTTGAAATAAATGGATCATTCTCAACGTGGCGTGCTGTTTCTAGTCTTGTACCATCCAGGTCAGTGCTCGGTTCTCAACTGTTCACAGTTGATGTGAATGTGCGAAGTCTATTGTAATTTTTTCCAAATTTGCTAATTTCACCAAAATGGGTGGGAACAGAAGTTGTAAAGAGAATGTAAAGAAATTTCAAGATGACTTAGACAGGCTACATGAATGGGCTAGCACATGGCTGATGGAATATAATGTGAATATGTGTCAAATTATTACTAATTACATGAGAGTACGGCAATTTTTCTTGACTGGGAGGTCAAAAGATGCTACTGATTTGGAGGAATTAATCAATTGTCTTCAAGCTACGAATTGATTTTAAACCCGATCATTGGATACCTCTGACACAGCAACCTCCAAAGGTTAATGCTATACTCTTTAATAGAATTTGACTGTTAGTATTACTGTCTATAGTTGGACTTGTTAAAGTAATGATGCAATGGATGTAAAGGTAATGTGCAAGCCTATCTCATTTCTAAGCTTTTTTTAAAAAAATTGCTACTTTCAAAAACAAAACTGCCATCTTTTACATGATTTGAGGTAGCTAAAGATCTTCCAAAAGAACTAATAATTCAATGGTAATGTTGATGTCAGAACTTTTTGCAAAAGATGTTCAGAAAATGAAACATCCACATGTTCTGGTGTAACAGTGAATTGCATCTGAGTCTTTCATCTTCAAACGGCAAGCTTTCAACTCAACCAAGTCATCAGCCACATGTAAAGCCAAACTTTGGGAACAGACGAAATGTGATAGTAATAAACTTACTGTCCTCACATGAGTCAATTGTGTGAAGAATTGAATTAAGACGTTTGGGGGTGATGGGTGAGTCAGTTAAGATCTAAAACTGTTAACTAACATCATTACACTCCATTCATCAGGAACAGATTGTTTGTGGAGGAGCTGTTCAGTGTGCTGTACTAGTTCTCTTTGTTAACAAAGCTGTGAGAATGTTTGTCGTACTAACATGAACTTACACTTGAGTTGAGCTTAATGTCTTGCTTTAGAAAATTGTGCATCTTTGATGGAGCTTATTACCTAATACTTATCAAGATTTGGCTGTACTTCTGCCCTTATGGGCATCCTTCTCCATAAGTCATCAGTAAGAGATTGATACCAATGGGATTGGTGTCAGTGAATCTACCCAGGTAGTTACAGCAGAAACTGCCATATACAAGAATTTCTGTAGTTGGCACCAGGTTATTGAAGTTTTGATCCCAGTTTATATTAATAATTGGTAAGAAAGATCTTTAAAGGAAACCTGGCTTTACAAATCAATATTTTGTTTGCAGTTGATTACCATGGTGGTTACTCCCTGAAGTATATTCACACACAAGGCTGCAGATATTCCGTAACAATAGAGCACAAATTTATTACGTATAAGAAAACAAAGCGGGCTTTCTCATTTATAATATGGTTAGGTTTTGCTATTTGTGTTAAAATTGTAAGATCATATGTGTCCGCCTGTTTTCAAACAATCAATTCTAGAGAAATATTACTCCCGTTTCAACTCAAGTTTTTTCTTACATTAACAGACTTTATCCCAGTTTATTTCCCTTGGAGCATTGAGGATGTTTTACAAGTTCTTTCCACATATGTGGACATGGATCTTTTCTGATGGATTAAAACACTTGTCAGTTGAGATAGCTGGAACACTTCAATGTGCTCTCAACACTGAGACTCCACTAACCAAAAGATACTTCTATTAGACTAACTGGTTCCCCGAATTGAATTCCTCATTCTTCTGAACGGAAGCTAAACTAATGGCCTTTTGTCTGTTTGTAAATTCTCAGTATAAACATCCTATCCATTAACATTACAGTTGTCTTGCCAGGCACTTGACAAAACTCATATACCTTCCTGGAAATTGTACACTTTCAAATTTTCAAATGACTTTCTGACCCTTAAAAGTACACCTTCACAGAACTAAGCAAAGCTCCTCTGTCTCTATTTTAAAATTGAAAAATCAAGTGATTATATATTAACCTTTATATCATATTGGTAATTGATGCAAATTATGTGAATGATCTGCAGTGTTTTTCAATGTTCATGGTAGATGGAGTCTCCATGTTATGGTACGTAACCTTGGTTTTCCAGATGCTAATTGTCAGTCCAAATTTTTTGCAGCCTCAAACAACCAATCTATTAGCTGCAAATGAACTTCTGTGTGGGATGTCAATGCTGTCTCATCGCAAACAGGAACTGATGGACTATGACATTATGCATTTTGTTCTTAACACATTATTTTGAACAGTTTGTTGTCCTCTTTAGCACACGTATTTACATTGTCATTTGATTTGCCAAAAGCTTGCTATAGCAGCAGGGAGTAAAATATGCCAGAGGTGGCACCAGTACACAGTCTTGCTTTACCCATCTGTTGGTCTTGAAAGAGCTTTGCTTCGTTGTAAGTGATGGAACTTTACATCGCATGAAAAGAAGAAATAGCACCCAGGAGCAACCTATTTTCTGAAGCAATGTTAAGAATCAATCTCTGCTGACGATCAAATGTTTTTTCAAGGTCTACAATGGCAATGTAGAGTGGTTTGCACTGTGCACAATGCTTCTCCCAAAGCTTGTCAGCTGTAAAGTCGCACTGAGAGTCTGGTAGATGCAGGACACCAGGATCTGCAATTTGGTCAGAGTGAAAACAATTCCTAACCAGGAAATTGCTCAATATTTGTTGCAATCACAGTACTAGCTGTTGTATGTATGAAATGACTTTGTTTGTTTTTATTGAACATTTTCTTGAGGTATAAAGTTTTCCTTCCAGAGAAAAATGTTCATAGTAATTATAGAGCAGTGCCTGTTCTCCACATTTAATGATTTTGGGTACAAAACTATTTTTCTTGACATTTGATTGTTGGTAAAGCCATCTGTAACTGGCCTTGAATTAAGCAGCTTGCTTAAACATTTCAGAAGGCAGATAACAGTCAACCACATTGGTGAGGATGGAGGAGTGAGTAGATTAAAATTTATCCAAATGACTTATTGCTTACACTTCTTCCAAAAGCTAAAGGCATCAGAATGTACTCATCTAAGGAAGCTAATGACAGTCAATAGAAGAGGCAAAGAAGCAGTTCACATGAAGGATATTTATGGCAGATTTCATTGTTTAATGGATTCCTTCTCTTCCTCCCCCCTACAAAAGCCTCGTCGCCCCCATTCATCTCCAAATACAGCACATTATCCTCCGCCATTTTTGCCACCTACAATCAGATGCCACTACCAAAGATATTTCCCTCCCCACCTCTATCTGCGTTCCGCAGAGACCATTCCCTCCATGACTCCCTCTTTAGATCCATGCCTCCCATCGGCCCACCCTGACGGTTCCTTTTAGCAATAGCATTCTCCATTGACGAGATTGTGGAGTAATCCTTGACCTACTTTTTCATGTGCTTGCAAAATTCAGGGATGATCATCAACCCTGCCCTTATCTTCAGGAGAGCTGTTTCAGTTGCTGTTATACCTTGTTCCTTTCTTGATTCCTTCACATTATACATCTCAATACATGTCTGTATTTAGCAAAAATTAGATACTGTTGCTCTGCTTCATAAATTGGAGCAGAAGTGAAAAGCCATCCTGAAAGTTAATTACTTGGACAGGGGACTATATTTAACATGATCCAACTGGCAGTGAGAAAGTTTTACTTTATCTTACCACAAATTTCCAGTTCCTTGATGATAAGAACATGAGAAACAATGGGCACAGTACATGAATGCCAGTATAATTCAACCTTAATTATTTGAACTCTTTCTCCCCCCTTTTTGGGATTTCAACAATGCTAACTAAATGCAGGTTAATACAGACTACGTGTCCAGATAATTCACCAACTTATTTAAAGAAGGACGCATGTTGCATTGTATCAATACCGCTCTTTTGTGTGTAAACCTTCTATTTTAAGTGACCAATAAATTTATCTATTTCAGTCCTGTAAGTTTAGATGAATTTTTAAATGATCTGATCATATGATTTATTAATCAAATGAATCTTGGTTTCAGCTATGGTTGACATTTCGAAATGCACCTAACAATCGGAATCCGCACTTGCGTTATCTGTGCTGAGAGAGAATGTATCATCTGTATTGGACAGAGCATCATGGGGATGAAATTTGAAATATTTGTCCATTTGGCTTTTTTTCCTTCAAACTGCTCTTAATTTTCTCTGCTATTTAATGTCTTTAGCTTCCGACAGATGAGTTGCCTTTTAGTTTTTGGATGGAACATAAACAATAACTATAAAGTCATTTGGGTTCATCTCTAATCTCCTTATTCTTCCAACACAACAAAACTCTGGGCTAGGCTGAGAGGCAGGAGGGCTGATAAATCCAGTGGATAGTCTGAAAGCAAGCACAATGCTGGAGAAACTCAGCAGGCCTGGAAGCAACATTTTAGAAGAAGCTGAGTTGTCCTGGACGCCATGTTAACCATTTCTCTCTCCGCAGAAGCCATCAAACCTGTTGAGTTTCTCCAGCATTTTAGTTTCCACATCTGCAATATGTTGTTTTGGATTCCACATTGAGAGTCTGACAATCTCAAGCCCAACGTCGACCTCCTCTTGTTTTTATCTAGTTGATTTTAACCCTACTGCAAATCCTCTTGCAAGGATGCCTGCCTTGAAGATTTCCTCCTCTCTCCATAAGCCACTCTGCAGGCACCCTGCCTCTATCCCTGATGAAGGGCTTTTGCCCGAAACATCAATTTTCCTGCTCCTCAGATGCTGCCTGAACTGCTGTAGTAAATTTTGACAGAGTATGCAATATCAAAACATCAGCTGAACTCAATCCTGATCGACTTTCAGATATTGCATTTCTGTATTCTTCTCATCCCTAACCTAGAAGCATTGTGACAAACTGAATTGTCAGTGGAGCTGGATACAGAACCAGGAATTTGCATCTGAAATTTTCTTTGTTAATGTTCAAGTTGGACAATTGTTTTGTGAAATTCAAAACTGATTTTTTTTTAAAGAGTTTGCCTCATTACCGGCATCTTGTGCTTAATGCAGTTAAGTTTGAAGAACTATCTTAAGATGTAATTTAAATCCTTGTATAATGAATCCATGCCATTATATCCTGGCAAAAGTGCTTGTGTGGTCTAATTAATCTTTGACCTTTGGAACAGATGTACATATTATTTTTGAGGAGCATGACCACCTGCAATTTCCCCTCCAAGCCCCATGCCAAGTTGACTTCGAAATATATTGCTATTCTTTCACTGTCGATGGGTAAAAATCTTGGGTTTTCCTCCCTATGGACATTGTGGGTTTACCTAAAGCACGTGTTCAAGAAAACTGTTCATCACCACCTTCCCAAGGGTGACTAGGGACGGGCAATAAATGCTGGTCCAGCCAGCTGCACCCACATCCCATGAGTAAAGTTAAATTTTTAAAATTACGTGAAATATTTGAGGAGGAGGAATTATTTTGACAAACTGCAAATAACTTTTTTGATTTGAAAAATAACTGCAGTGGATTGATGCAGGAAGCAGGAGGAGAATTGCATGATCCTGATCACTCTGGGATTGTGGGTTGAAGTAAGGTGGCACATGGCACCAATTCTTGAATTCAGCCTGGGAATGCAGAATCAGATTTTTTTTGTGTGGGGGATCATGGAAACTGAGATTATTCTCACCAATGCAATACAAAGAAATATTTCACACTTCGTCTTAACACATTCTATTGATAACACAATTGTGTGAAATAACTTGGAGTGGTAACTGAATTAGCCACTACCAATGGTTAACTTGGCCATGACAGCAGTAGCTATTATAAATTAGACGTTTTAAAGCTGTGGGCATTGACTTGGTAATTTTTCTGTACTACTTATTGTGTCCTCTTTGAATGGCTTACTTTCCAGGACAAACCATACCGCTCTACATCAACTTTCAGTCTTTAATCTCCCCAAACACTAATAACCTTTTGTTGCTCAGGTCCCTTATGTAGCAGTGTTAAAGTTTTCAATGGTTCTGCAGAGTTCTGCTATCTCCAGTCCCCCTCAAATAGGACCTTGTCGAGAAGGTACGTGGTGAACCCATCTCTAGCAGTAACAGCAGTACTAATGTGAACTCTGAAACTCATATGGCAATCATTGAAGTCACCAGGTGACAGACACCACTTAACTCTACTGGAATTTTTAAAAAGATTTATATAAACACAACAATACTTCTGTCAGCGAAGTGATATGCTGTCTATTTTATGTTCATCCAAATAATTTCATAACTCAATGGATTGACCTTTGGAATGTTTCATAAAGTCAACCACTGTTATGAGACCCTTAGGGGTGTGCATTCTGTGATTCAGTTCTATAACTGAATTATGTTATGGTATCTATGTAACACTCCTGACGCAATGCTGCAGTTATCAGAATGTAGATGGCTTTTTTAATAATTAAAGTAGCAGGATATATTATCAATTCAACATGATCAGGTACAAGGTTTAGAAAAATTAATCCAGACTTATGCTCCTCTACAGGGAGAATGTGAGGACTGCAAATGCTGGAGATCAGCTGAGTGTGATGCTGGAAAAGCCTAGCAGGTCAGGCAGCATCTGAGGAGCAGGAGAATCAACATTTGGGCATAAACCCTTCATCACTGAACTCATCTCTGTGTACCTTGACACCGTCTTGTCCCCCTTTAATCCAGGAACTCCCCACCTATGTTCAGGACACCACCCACTCCCTTCACCTCTTCTTCCAAGACTTTTGTTTCCCCAACCCCCAACACCTCATCTTCACTATGGACATCCAGTCCCTGTACACATCCATCCGCCATGACGAAGGCCTCCAAAACCTCCATTTCTTCCTCTACCGCTGTCCCAACCATCACCCTTCCACTGACACCTTCATTCACTTGGCTGAACTGGTCCTCACCCTTAACCTCTCCTTCCAATCCCTCACTTCGTGCAAACTAAAGGGAATACCATGGGAACCCGCATGGGACCCAGCTATGCCTGCCTCTTTGTCGGGTACGTGGAACAGTTATTCTACTGTAACTACACCGGCACCAACCCCCACCTGTTCTTCCACTATGTCGATGACTATATTGGCGCTACCTCGTGTTCCCACAAGGAGGTTGAACAGTTCATCAACTTCACTAACCCCTTTCACCCCAACCTCAAATTCACTCGGACCACCCCGGACACCCCCGCCTTCCAGGACCTCTCCAGCGACTGACTAACCATGGATTCCTGACAAAGGGCTATGCCTGAAATGTTGACTCTCCTGCTCTTCGGATGCTGCTTGACATGCTGTGCTTTTCCAGCGCCACACTCTTGACTTGCATTCTGTTGTAGTCTGTATTTAATAAAATGCCTTAATCATAGCAGTTTCGAGGAAACGGCTTATTAAATAACTGATATTTTTGCAACAATCTATATCTTGGAATATAAGAACAGTTATATATTTTTAAACAACCAGTTCAGATGTGTTCTAACATACCTCTGGAGCAAATGTGACTTGAACTTGGGTCACCTTATTCGGCGATAGAGTCACTGCTCATGAAGCACAAGTTGCCTCCCAAGTTCACTTGAATGCTAAGATGTTGAAAAAAAAATTAGTTGATTGGTTAAAATTTCAGGATGGTGGACTTCTTGGATGTGTATGAAACTTTTCCCACAGGTAGGAGGTACTTCTATTTGAGAAGGTGTTTGTCATGTCTGCCAACACTCCTGAGCTGTAGTGTCATCTCACAATGTGTATTGCCGGAAAGGAGTCCTGAAAAGATCTTTTGAAAAGTTCAAAAGTGCATAAAATAATGTAATATATTTATGCATCTTTAAATTTGTTTCTGATACTGATTTTTCTCATGATCATTCTGTTTTACAGTTGAGATTTTCAAACAAATCACCATTCCATCTGTGTTTATTGGGGAAGCGTCAGCTAAATATCTTCTGGAAGAATTTAGCTATTTAAGAGGGTAAGTAGTACTTATTTTTGCTCAGTCCTTTGGCCCTAATTTTGTCTGAAACTTTTGAACTGAGACTTGAAAGTAGATGAATTTTTTTAAAAAGTCATTCCGAATAGTTCATTTTATACCTTTTGAAAAGTTATGAAATGGTCATCTCTGTGATGTTTCTTTACTGCCATCGATATCCTCTTATTTCTTTTAACTTTGCTGACCTATATAGTGATCCCTCTGCATCCTTACCATATGGGAGTAAAGAAACATGGTTTTGTCTCCTGTATTAATGTTCTTTCACAGGATCTCAAAACTGCAATCTAGATTAGATTAGGTTAGTGTGGAAGCAGGCCCTTCGGCCCAACAAGTCCACACCAATCCGCCGAAGCGCAACCCACCCAGACCCATTCCCCTACATTTACCCCTTCACCTAACACTACGGGCAATTTATCATGGCCAATTCACCTAACCTGCACATTTTTGGACTGTGGGAGGAAACCGGAGCACCCGGAGGAAACCCACGCAGACACTGGGAGAATGTGCAAACTCTACACAGTCGCCTGAGGCAGGAATTGAACCCAGGTCTCTGGCGCTGTGAGGCAGCAGTGCTAAGCACTGTGCCACCGTGCCGCCCTGTAGACTTTTAACTTCCAACTTGGCATTACCACATTACGGCCTCCTTTCCCCCAGCATTGTTTCAACGTTGGTGTCCTACGTTAAGGTTCTAATTTGTTAAACTCCTATTATGGAGATGAATAGATGTGGAAATGTCATATCTCTCATTTAGCATCCTGAGTTGTATTTATAATTCTCCCATCCTTTGTTTCCAATACTATCCTGAGGCAATAAGTACTGGTCTTGCCAATGAAGCTCCCATCCCATGAACAAAAAAGATTAGACAGTATTCAAAGTTATAAGGCTTTTTGAGACCCAAAAATATTTTTTTCAACAAGCATGTTGGTAACCAGCAGTCATGGATTTAAAGTAATTGCAAAAAGAGCACACATAAGAACTAGGAGCAGAATAGACTATCCAGCCCCTTGAGCATGCTGTCCCATTTAATGTAGTCATGACTGATCTCATCTCTGCCTCAACACCACTTTCTTACCCACTCCTCATAACTCTTTAACCCCATTATTAATTTAAAATCTGTCTGTCTCCTTAAATTTATTCAGTATTCTGGTCTCCACTGCAATCTTCAGTAGTGAACTATAGATTCATAATCCTTTGAGAAAGTAATTCCTCCTCATCTGTTTTAAATCTGCTACCCCTTCATCTAAAAATATGACTTCTCATTCTCGATTGCCCACAGTGGGGTTCCATCTTCTGAATGTCTACTTTGCTAATCCTCTCTAGCATCTTGTGTACATCAATTAAATCTCCGCCCATTATTCTAAAGCGTAGTGAATTAATGTAGGCTTAAACTGCGCTATCTCTTGTAAGACAAACATGAGAAATGAGTTGCAGTTTTTCCACACAGGATCATTAAGATCTGAAATGCACAATTTCAAAGGAGGTGGAATCACATTCTACAGGAATTTCAATTTGACAGGTGCTCTGAGAACTGACTTAAGGATTTGTGTTCAAGAAGTTTGAGAAATAGGACCGAAATTAATGAGCTACATCGAAACCGTGGCATAGACATTGAAAGCCTAGTTCAGTGATCGTTAATGAATGTGGATGGTTTCCTTGTTTCAACTCCAAAGTAAACATAGCATTAGTTTTGTTATCTATTCAAATTATTTGGAAATAATAGATGGAAAATGTTGGTTATATAGCAGTATATATTTTTTTCATTTGCTACATGTAACTATATTGTTGAATCTGGTTAGAGATTGTGGCTCTCGTGTAGTTAGAATCATAGAGATGTACAGAATGGAAACGTACTCTTCGGTCTAGCTCGTCCATGCTAACCAGATTTCCGAACCACATCTAGTCCCATTTGCCAGCACTTGCCCCAGAACCCTCTAAACTCTTCCTATTCATATACCCATCCAGATGCCTTTTAAATGTTGTAATTGTACCATCCTCCGCCACTTCCTCTGGTAGCTTATTCCATACATGCATGTACCACCCTCTGCGTGAAAAGGTTGTCCCTCAGATCCCTTTTATATCTTTCCCCTCTCACCCTAAACCTATGCCTTCTAGTTCTGGACTCCCCAACCCCAAGGAAAAGACTGTGTCTATGTATCCTATCTGTGCCCCACATGATTTTATAAACCTCTATAATGTCATCCCTCAGCCTCTGACGCTCCAGGGCAAACAGTCCCAGCTAATGTTGTCCCACTTTTCAAGAAGGGAGGGAGAGAGAAAACAGGGAAATATAGACCGGTTAGCCTGACGTCAGTGGTGGGAAAGATGCAGGAGTCAATTATAAAAGATGAAATCACGACTCATTTGGATAACAGTAACAGGACAGGTCAGAGTCAGTATGGATTTATGAAGGGGAAATCGTGTTTGACTGATATTCTGGAATGTTTTGAGGATGTAGCTATGAAGATGGACAAGGGAGAGCCAGTGTACCTGGGCTTTCAGAAAGCCTTTAAGGTCCCACAAAAGAGATTAGTGTGCAAAATTAGGGCACATGGTATTAGGGGCAAGGTACTGACTTGGATTAAAAGTTGGCTGACTGACAGGAAGTAAAGAGTAGTGATAAATGGGTCCCTTTCGGAATGGCAGGTGGTGACCAGTGGGATACCACAAGGTTCGGTACTAGGGACCGCAGCTGTTTACAATACACATCAATGATGTAGATGAAGGCATTACAAGTAATAGCAGGTTTGCTGATGACACAAAGCTAGGTAGCAGGGTGTAATGTGAGGAGGATATTGAGAATACAGGGTGACTTGGACAGGCTAGGTGAATGGGCAGATGCATAGCAGATGCAGTTTAATGTGGATAAATGTGTGGATATCCACTTTGGTGGCAAGAACAGGAAGGCAGATTATTATCTAAATGGAGTCAAGTTAGGCAAAGGGGAAGTACAACAAGATGTTGGTGTTCTTGTATGTCAGTCAATGAAAGCAAGAAGCAGGTACAGCAGGTAGTGAAGAAAGCTAATGGCATGCTGGCCTTCATAACAAGAGGAATTGAGTATAGGAGCAAAGAGGTCTTTCTGCAGTTGTACAGGGCCTTGGTGAGACCACACCTGGAGTATTGTGTGCAGTTTTGGTCTCCAAATTTGAGGAAGGACATTCTGACTATTAAGGGAGTGCAATGTAGGTTCACGAGGTCAATTCCTGGAATGGCGGGGCTATTATATGTTGAAAGCTTGGAGTGACTGGGCTTGTATACGCTTGAGTTTAGAAGGATGAGAGGGGATCTGATTGAGACGTATAAGATTATTGGACACTCTGGAGGCAAGAAGCATGTTTCCGCTGATGGGAGAGTCCAGAACCAGAGGACACATCTTAAAGGTAAGGGGTAGGCCATTTGGAACAGAGTTGAGGAGAAATGTCTTCACCCAGAGAGTGGTGGATATATGAAATGCTGTGTCCCAGAGGGCAGTGGAGGACAAGTCTCTGGATTCTTTCAAGAAAGAGATGGATAGAGCTCTTAAAGATAGTGAAATCAAGGATTATGGGGAGAAGGCAGGAACAGGATACTGGTTTGGATGATCAGCCATGATCATAATGAATGGTGGTGCTGGCTCGAAGGGCTAAATGGCCTAATCCTGCACCTATTGTCTATTGATTCACCCTCTCCCTGTAGCTCAAATCCTCCAACCCTGGCAACATCATTGTAAGTCTTTTCTGAACCCTTTCACGTTTCACAACATCTTTCTAATAGGAAGGAAACCAGAACTGCAACCAATATTCCAAAAGTGGCCTAACAATGTCCTGTACAGCTGCAACATGACCTCCCAACTCCTGTACTCAATGTTCTGACCAATAAAGGAAAGCATACCAAATGCCGCTTCACTATCCTATGTACCTGCACCTCTAATTTAAAGGAATTGTGAATGTGCACTCCAAGGTCTTTGTTCAACAACATGCCACAGGACCTTACCATTAAGTATAAGAACTGCTCTGATTTCCTTTTCCAAAATGCAGCACCACACATTTATCTAAATTATGCTCCCAACTACCACTCCTCAGCCCATTGGTCGATCTGATCAAGAACCTGTTGTACCCTGAGGTAACCTTCGCTCTCCACTACACCTCCAATTTTGGTGTCATCTGCAAACTTTACTAACTACAGAGGAAACTCGATTATCTGGATTTCGCATTATCCGAAGAAGTTCTCAAGGTCCTGATAGAATCATTATATCAAAGAGGTGTTTCAATACTCATCATGTCTTTTATTTACAAAGATTAAAAATGAACTCTGCTTAATGAAATGTTGCTGAGTACAGTCCTAGACATCGATGGGAGCCCAGGCACCATCTCCAAATGACTGACTGTCCTCTCTCTGTCGCTCACCGCCGCTGCCCCCCCCCCCACCACACACACTTTCCGTGGAGTTTTACACAGGGGTGCACCCTAAACCCCCCTTCCCCAGATAATCTCTCCAGCATTGTCCTGTACAGGGCAGAGGTAGAACTTGACAAAAAGTTGGAGTCAAAAGGGGTTTGTGTGTGTGAGCGCTCGCGTGCTATTTTGAGACTTCCCCCACAAAGGTGGGGGTAGACGGGAACATGGTGGCTGGGTCAGATGGGAGGTGGGGGCACGGGAGGGGTTGGGGCGGTGCGCACAGTGGGGCAGGGGCTCGCACGCGGTGTAGTGAACGGGGTGGGGGACTTAGCAATTGCTCGCTGTGTCAATCCCACAGAACTAATGGGGGATGGGGCGGGAGGCTTTAGCAATGCTGCAGGTCCCTTACACATAAGTATGTGTCTGCTCAGAAGCGAACTCTGAGATGGAGATATAGAGTGAGGAAAAAGGAAACTTTAGAAAATTCTGACTCCCTGAGGAGAGGCATTGAATCAATTAACTGAAGAATCAATTAATTATCCGAACAAAATAATGCCTACCCGTCTGGTTCGGATATTCGAGGTTCCTCTGTATACCTCCTGTGTTCGCATCCAAATCATATTGTTAGATAAGGCTGCCAACCCTGAAAGATAATCAAGGTGAAGTGTTACACGGCTGAAGGATTAGTGGTTATACATTTTTTACATCTAGACACAAATTGAAGACTGTGTTTACAGAAGATTAATTAGCTGTGCATCCCCTAGTGAGTCTAAATAAAATGAGTACAATTGATCAGAATAGTTTATTGTTTATAGACTGCATAGCAGCTGCTAGTTCATTTTTATCCAGCATTTAAATTTGTTGTTAATCTTTTGAAGGATCTTAAAACTAATGGAATATATTTAATAAATCCGTATCTATGATCACGTGAAATGACTTTAAAGCAGCCAGTACACAAAGCATGAAAGTTTCTTGCTGCCATGTGCTCAGTCTGAAAGTCTCCCCAAAACCTACTTCAAACAAAATTTTTTTTTAAGTAAACATGGGGAGGTGGGGAATAGAAGAGCAATGAGGGCGGAAGATGACAGCTAATATTATCCTTGCAGCTAGATTTATCATGTCAAAGCATGGCGGCATAGTGGTTAGCACTGCTGCCTCACAGCACAAGGGCCCAGGTTCTAATCCAACCTCGGGCAACTGTCTGTGTGGAGCTTGCACATTCTTCCTGTGTCTGCGTGGTTCTCCTCCGGGTGCTCTGGTTTCCTCCCACAATCCAGAGATGTGCAGGTTAGGTGAATTGGCCATGCTAAATTGTCCATAGTGTTAGGTGCATTAGTCAGAGGGAAAATGGGTCTGGGTGGGTTACTCTTTGGAGAGTCGGTGTGGACTGGTTGGGCTGAAGGGCCTGTTTCCACACTGTAGGGAATCTAATCTAATCGGAGGAGACCTTCACAACTGGGGACTGACTATCAAGAACACCCAAACTTTTTCTCAAGGAACTTTAATATTAAATCATAAATATCAATTATTTCTATCTCATAGGTAAATGGAAAGGGGAAGGCACCTTTCACATTGAGTGGAATACTTGTTCTGCCGTGAGCTAAATATTCATAAAGAATAACTTTGGAAAATACAGTCCGTGCCTTCTCCTTCAGAAAGATCATACATTCACCCCCATTCATTGTTCCACAGACTGAGGAAATCCCAGAAAATATTGTTCCGTCTTTTAAAATCCTTGTGTCTAGATTTGACTACAGATTCAGAAACGGCAGTTGCAATATAGAGCTTTGGTCATTTTAACCAAATGCATGTTGCATTTTATTTTGTTTAGAATTGTTTTGTTGAGTTCCCTCTTTATTCAAGGAGGATTATATGACAATGAGATTTCTTTAATATTTGTTCCGGGTATATGGGAGTCACTGGATAGGCCAGCATTTACTGCAGGTACCAAATTACCCTCAAGGTGCTTAAGAGCTGTCGTCTGAACAGTTTTTAGATCAGAGTGGCGCTGGAAAAGCACAGCAGGTCAGGCAGCATCCAAGGAGCAGGAAAATCGACGTTTCGGGCAAAAGCCCTTCAAGTATTCCTGAAGAAGGGCTTTTACCTGAAATGTCGATTTTCCTGCTCCTCTGATGCTGCCTGACCTGCTGTGCTTTTCCAGCACCACTCTGATCTAAAGTCTGGTTTCCAGCATCTGCCGTCCTCACTTTTGCCTGAACAGTCTTCACAGCTACATTCTTGTAGATGATACACACTGATCTCACTGCGTAGCTGCTAAAGTTAGTGAAAAGGGTAAAGCAAATGGATTGTTTTGTCTTTCATGGTATCAAACCCTTGTCTGTTGTTGGAACGGAACTTATCCAGGCAATTGTAAAGTATTCCACAACACACGAGTTGCGGCTTGTAGATGGTAGACAGGCTTTGGAGGAGGTAATTTAGCTACTGCGGCACACCTCATTTGACTTGATCTTATAGTTGCAGTATTTACCTTCCTAGTCCAGTTCAGTGTCTAGTTGGTGGTAAAATCATGGCCACTCCAACCTCTGGGGGTATTGAGAGTAGGAATTTGTTGACAGTAATGCTATTGACTGCCAAGGGGAGATGGTTAGATTCACTCTTCTTCAGGATGACATTGCCATGTACTTGTAAGACCATAAGACATAGGAGTGGATGTAAGGTCGTTTGGCCCATCGAATCCACTCCGCCATTCAAGCAGGGCTGGTGGGCATTTCGATGCCACTTACCCACACTCTCCCCGTATCCCTTAATTCCTTGTGAGATCAAGAATTTATCAATCTCTGCTTTGAAGACGTTTAACGTCCTGGCCTCCACTGCGCTCCATGACAATGAATTCCACAGGCCCACCACACTCTGGCTGAAGAAGTGTCTCCTCGTTTCTGTTCTAAATTGACCCCCTCTAGTTCTAAGGGTGTGCCCACGGGTCCTAGTATACTCTCCTAATGGAAACGAACTCCCAGTGTCCACCCTTTCTAAGCCATGCATTATCTTGTAAGTTTCTATTAGATCTCCCCTTAACCTTCTAAACTCTAATGAATACAATCCCAGGATCCTCAGCCATTTATCGTATGTTAGGCCGACCATTCCAGGGATCATCTGTGTGAATCTCTGCTAGACACACTCCAGTGCCAGTATGTCCTTCCAGAAGTGTGGGGCCCAGAATTGGACACACTATTGTAAATGGGGCCTAACTAGAGCTTTATAGAGTCTCAGTAGCACATTCCAACCCTCTTGAAGTAAATGACATTGCATTTGCTTTCTTAACCACTGACTCAACTTGTAAGTCAACCTTTAGCACTCCTTATTCCTGATGAAGGGCTTTTGCTCGAAACATCGATTTTCCTGCTTCTCAGATGCTGCCTGATCTGTGCTTTTCCAGCACCACTCTAATCTAGACTCTAATTTCCAGCATCTGCAGTCCTCACTTTTGCTTAGCACTCATAGATCCCTTTGTACTTTGGCTTTATGAATTTTCTCACCGCTTAGAAAGTTGTCCATGCCTGTCTTTTTTCCAAAGTGCAAGACCTCGCATTTGCTCACATTGAATTTCATCAGCCATTTCTTGGGCCACTCTTAAACTGGCTAAATCTCTGCAGCCTCCCCACCACCTCAGAACTACCTGCCTGTCTGCCTAACTTCGTATTATCGGTGAACTTCACCAGAATGCCCCCAGTCCCTTCATCCTGATCATTAACATATAAACTGAACAGCTGCGGCCCTAACACTGAACCTTGTGGATACCACTTGCCACTAGCTGCCATTCCAAAAAAGAACCTTTTATCCCAACTCTCTGCCTTCTGGCAGACAGCCAATCCTCAATCCATGCCAGTAGCTCACCTCGAACTCTCCTTCCTCAGCAGCCTCCTGTGAGGCACCTAATTAAAGGCCTTTTGGAAAGCTAGGTAGACAACATCCACTGGGTTTCCCTGGTCTAATCTACGTGTTACCTCTTCAAAGAATTCTAACAGGTTTGTCAGACACGACCTCCTCTTAGTAAATCTAAAAGGTCTAAAAATTGATAAATCTCCTGGCCCCAATGGGCTACGTCCTAGAGTTCTGAGGGAGATGGTTGAAGAAATAGCGGAGGCTATTTCTTGGTTGTGATCTTTCAAAAATCATGAGTCAGGGAAAGTCCCAGATGATTGGAAAATTGCTGTTGTAACCACTTCCTTCAAGAAAGGATCAAGACAAAAGATGGAAAATTATAAGCCAATTAGCCTAACTTTGATTGTAGCTAAAATTCTAGAATCCATTGTTAAGGATGAGATTTCTAAATTCTTGGAAGTGCAGGGTCAGATTAGAACGAGTCAGCATGGATTTACTAAGATTCTGGATTAGTAGTACTGGAAAAGCACAGCAGTTCAGACAGCATCCTTTTACTGCTCCTCGGATGCTGTCTGAACTGCTGTGCTTTTCCAGCACCACTAATCCAGAATCTTAGTAAATCCGTGCTGACTTGTTCTAATCCGACCCTGCACTTCTAAGAATTTAGAAATCGCATCCTTAACAATGGATTCTAGAATTTTATCTACAATCAAAGTTAGGCTAATCGGCTTATAATTTTCCATCTTTTGTTCAAGAAAGGATCAAGACAAAGTGGTTACAGGGGCAATTTTCCAATCATCTGGGACTTTCCCTGACTCTAGTGATTTTTGAAAGATCTCAACCAACAGTTCCGCTATTTCTTCAACCACCTCCCTCAGAACTCTAGGACGTAGCCCATTGGGGCCAGGAGATTTATCAATTTTTAGACCTTTTTAGCTTTTCTAGCACTTTCTCTTTTGTAATGGCTACCATACTGAACTCTGTCCCTTGACTCTCCTTAACTGTTGGGATAGTGTTGGGGCAGCATGATTACTCAGTGGTTAGTACTGCTGCCTCACAGCACCAGGTTCCCAGGTTTGATTCCAGCCTCTGGTGACTGTGTGGAGTTTGCACATTCTTCCTGTGTCTGCGTGGGTTTCTTCCGGGTACTCTGGTTTCCTCCCACAGTCCAAAGATGTGCAGGTCAAGTGCATTAGTCAAAGGGGAATGGGTCTGGGTGGGTTACTCTTCGGAGGGTAGGTGTGGACTTGTTGGGCCGAAGGGCCTGTTTCCACACTGTAGGGAATCTAATCTAATATTACTCATGGATTCCACTGTGAAGACTGACACAAAGTATTAAGTTCCTCAGCTATTTCCTTATCTCACATTACTAGCCTTCCTATATCAATTTAGAGAGGCCCAATTTCTACTTTTGCCTCCAATTTGTTTCTTATGTATTGAAAGAAACTTTTATTATCATTTTTTAATATTACTGGCTAGCTTACCATCATATTTGATCCTCGCCTTCCTTACTTCTCTCTTTGTTATCCTCTTCCTCTGTTTGTTTTTGTAATCTTCCCAGTCTTCTGATTTCCCAGTGCTCTTGGCCACTTTATACAGATTCTTCATTTTTTTAAAAATGATACATCTCTCCCTTTTCTCTCTCTTTTTTTTCTCCCTTTTCTCTCTCTCTTTTCTCCCTTTTTTCTCTCTCTCTTTTCT
>NC_057722.1:75799466-75949301 GCF_004010195.1 Chiloscyllium plagiosum | reverse complement strand
CTCTCTCTTCCCCTTCTCTCTCTCTTCTCCCTCTCTCTCTCTTCTCCCTCTCTCTCTCTTCTCCCTCTCTCTCTCTTCTCCCTCTCTCTCTCTTCTCCCTCTCTCTCTCTTCTCCCTCTCTCTCTCTTCTCCCTCTCTCTCTCTTCTCCCTCTCTCTCTCTTCTCCCTCTCTCTCTCTTCTCCCTCTCTCTCTCTTCTCCCTCTCTCTCTCTTCTCCCTCTCTCTCTCTTCTCCCTCTCTCTCTCTTCTCCCTCTCTCTCTCTTCTCCCTCTCTCTCTCTTCTCCCTCTCTCTCTCTTCTCCCTCTCTCTCTCTTCTCCCTCTCTCTCTCTTCTCCCTCTCTCTCTCTTCTCCCTCTCTCTCTCTTCTCCCTCTCTCTCTCTTCTCCCTCTCTCTCTCTTCTCCCTCTCTCTCTCTTCTCCCTCTCTCTCTCTTCTCCCTCTCTCTCTCTTCTCCCTCTCTCTCTCTTCTCCCTCTCTCTCTCTTCTCCCTCTCTCTCTCTTCTCCCTCTCTCTCTCTTCTCCCTCTCTCTCTCTTCTCCCTCTCTCTCTCTTCTCCCTCTCTCTTCTCCCTCTCTCTCTCTCTCTTCTCCCTCTCTCTCTCTCTCTCTCTTCTCCCTCTCTCTCTCTTCTCCCTCTCTCTCTTTTCTGTCTCCCCCGCACTAATCTTTCTTTTCTTTGGGATGAAACATCTGTACAGTGTCCTCAATTACACCCAGAAACTCCTGCCATTGTAGCTCTACTGTCTTCCCCACTAGGCTCTGCTTCCAGTCGATTTTCGTCAGTTCCTCTCTCGTGCCCCTGTAATTACCTTTTATTTAACTATAACACCATTACATCCGATTTTGCCTTCTCTCTTTCAAACTGCACACTGAACTCTACCATATTATGATCGCTGCCTGCTAGGTGTTCCCTTACTTTAAGATCTCTTATAATTTCTGGCTCATTACATAGCACTAAATCCAGAATAACCTGCTCCATCACAAGCTTTTCCAAAAAGTCATCCTGTAAGCATTCCATGCATTCCCTTTCTTTGGATCCACCAGCAACATTTTTCACCCAATCAATTTGAATATTGAAGTCCCTCATGATTACCATGACCTTGCCTTTTTGACATGCACTATCTATTTCCGTGTACATCTTTCGCCCCTGGTCCTGACCACTGTTGGGAGATCTATACATAACTCCCATTATGGTTTTTTTGCCCTTGTGGTTCCTCAACTCCACCCACACAGACTCCACATCATCTGACCCTATGTCATTCAGTGCCATAGATTTAATTTCATTCTTAACTAACAAGGCAACTCCGCCCCTCTGCCCACCTCCCACTCTTTTCAATAAGATGTAAATCCTTGGATGTTTAACTGCCAGTCCTGAACTCCCTGCAACCATGTCTCTGTGATGCCTACCACATCATAATCATTCACGATGATTTGTGCTGTTAATTCATCTACTTTGTTATAAATACTACGAGCAGTCAGGTAAAGCACCTTAATGCTAATTTTCTTATCCTCATGATTTCCATCATCTCCAGTAATGTGTCCTCAGTTATCCTTCCTTTTTTGCTTCATTCCTAGCCTGTCTTGAACTTAAACCCTGCACGCATGTTAACCTGCTCCTTATCTTTCTGCTTGACTCCATACTCCCTTTTGCTTTCCGTTTCACGCCCCCAAACTCTCAAGTTTGAAATCCGAGTGACCACCCTGTTTATCCTTTTTGCCAGAATGTTGGTTCCAGATCGGTTCAGCAGGAGATTGGTACAGATCGCACTGGTTCCAAAACTGACTCCAATGTCCCATGAAATGGAATCCCTCTTTCCTGCACCAATCTCTTAGCCACGTGTTTATTTCCCTAATTTTGTTATCCCTGTGCCAATTAGCCCGTGGCTCAGGCAGTAATCTGGAGATTATGACCCTCGACCTGTTCTTCAATTTTCTTCCTAGTGGTTGATACTCCCCGAATAGGTCCTCCTTCCTAGCCTTGCCTATGTTGTTTGTGCCAACATGGACCACAATAACTGGATCTTCTCCCTTCCACTGCAGTATCTTTTCAAGCCGTTCGGAGATGTCCTGCACCGTGGTACCAGGCAGGCAACACATCATGCAGGATTCCCGATCAGGCTCTCAGAGGATACGATCTGTCCCCCTAATTATAGAATCCTGTATAACAACTAGTCTTTTTTCTCCCCCTTCTTGAATGGCCTTTTGCATCATGGTGCCATGGTCAGCTGGCTCATCCTATCCACAGCCCTTCTCATCCACGCATGGAGCAAAAATCTCATACCTGTTGGACAAGGGCTGAGGCTCCTCCACTCCTGAGCTCAGAATCCCCCTGCCTGCCTCACTTACAGTCACAGTAGTGTTCCTGATCACTAACTGAATTTGAATTACTTAATCTACCGGGTGTGACTGTCTCCTGAAGCAAAGCGTCCAGCTAACTCTTCTCCCTCCCAGATGTGCCACAGTGTTTGAAGCTCAGATTCCAGATCATCAATTCTGATCCAGTGTTCTTCCAGCAACCAACACTTTCTGCAGATGTGGTCACTTCCATTCACAATGGGATCAGCCACCTCCCACATCATATAGCTACAGCAAAAACCTGTCCAGCCATCTCTACTTATTTAATTAATTTATACAAATTTGAGTTAAGTAGTTTCTAGTGTAGCATGTAGCTTTCTGGTCACCCATTAGCACAAACCTGGATATTGTGCAAGTCTTCGGATACATTCCAAGAAGTACTAAACATTTCTGTTGTCAGCGTTTCTGCCCATATGAAAGAAATGACATTGAAGCAGCTGAATATGATTGGACCTTGAGGGACTCCTGCAATGGAGATTTTTTTTTTTCCCCCCCACAATCCTTTTGATGTTGCAGGCTGATTGACTGTGACTGTGGCAACGCATTATTGGCAGCTAGGTTCGCCAGACCTTTCAGTTTCCAACTGGGGCCGCTGTATGGAAATAAGAGATTGGAATACTGCCAATTTACCGCCTCAATCGCCACCACATTTCCCAATCCAAATGTTATAGAAACCATGTCTTTAATATCTACCAGTATTTTGGCTAAAATGATAATCAAAATGGCTCATCAACTCTGCACTGACTGTTTCCAAGAGCCATCTGTGAATTTTTCAAAATTCCTGCTCTCTAGATAGATCTTTCTCCTTCAAGCAGAGCATCAGACCCTGCATGCTCTGATTTTCGTATGAGCTATGAAATAATAACACACTGTTGAAATATGAATTTACTAAACCATTTCCTGCTTGTTTTCTTCTATTTTAACGGTAAAACAATGCAACAACATATCAATGCCATCAATAGCTGAGTGCCTTTGCGTCAAATGGCCAAATGATTGTCGAAGAATTTTTCCTAATCTTGATGTTAATGCAGTTAATTTCAAGGTAAAAGTGGAACTGAGCCAATATCAACTGAGCTGAATTTGTTACAATTCTGGTAATATAAATTAAATACACTTGGATATTCCTAACTTTGCCCAAAATAGCTAACATTTAAAAGTCTTCTCAGTGAATAAATACAATTGACAGTTGTGATTAAATATGAGCATATATTGGAACAATTAAATGGTTAATACTACCACTTGCAATACCATAGCATAACAAAGAACAGTAGAGTTAATTCACAGTTGGCTGCTCAGCCTAATGCATGTCCCTCAACCATTCAATTTTAATCAGGATGACCTAACAATAAACTGCAGCATGGCAATAAATAAAACAAAATTTTGCCAACAAAATCGATGTATCTATTAATAAAAACAAAATGTTTCTCACCAGTCATCAGCCCAGATTTCACAATTTCAGTACACTGCAGGTTGAATAGAATTCACCAGAAAGTGGTGAATTCTAAAGTTGTTGGCTAAGCAGTTGGCAATCCCTGTTAAAATGTTGTCCAGCATGACTAAAATAAGATTGAAGTCACCTGATTTTTACTTAAGTTTGCAGTCATTTCTTGTGTGTTAGATATTCCTGTTGGAATATTGCAGGTATTTATTTAATGTATGCTCAGTTTCCATTTGGCTATTTCCTGGGCCATTGGTTTCTTCTACATATTAGGTTTTACTTTTTATGGTACATTTTTCTAATTAGAAAAATAAAATTTGAATTCTGATCTTAATTTTTTTTGACAATCTCACAAAGCTATGGTTCCTTTCAAAGCAACTACCAAAAACAAAACAAAAATCTGAACTTTATTATTATCTGCTCGCAGGTTTTGAGTGCCTGGCTGTCACAATTACATCATAGTCTAAGTCTAGTGTAGTCACCGTGACATCAGACATGGTACTGATACATGTTCACTACCTTGTTGCATCAGGACAAATGGTCACAATGGTTTCAGTTCAGTTCATAAATATCAGTTTATACAATATGCGCTTCCTTTTTTTTTATGCAGCTGTTGTGTCAACCTCTGCTGCCTACATCACTGCTAATGTAACAATGTAATCAACAAACCAATATGATGATCATTGTCGTTATGTGTATTCTAGCAGCATTTCTTGAATTATGCTTTGATGGCCATCATCAGTTACGGTATCGTAACTATCTGCAAACATTCTTTGTTATTGTGTTTCTCCACAGTGGCCACATAGTGATACTACCCGATTTTAGCCTTCCATTGGAGTATTATCTAATTCCATTCCTCATCATAGTGGGAATCTGTTTAATCCTGATTGCTGTTTTTATGGTATGTACTAATTTATACTTAAGTATATGCTCAATGCATTATGACAATGTTGGCATGATTGAGCTGTTTTGAATGTGAACCTTAATGAATAACTTATCTATACCGCATTGGGATTGCTGCCCATTGACAATAATTCAATTGAATCTATACTGATGGCAAAACTATCAACATTTCCAGTTAGACTTAATGTGCTGCATGACCTACTTCATTCTAACGTCTTATAGTCAGTTCTGTGCAGGTTTTAAACTCCTTATTTGTACGTGTTTTGCAATTTTTAATGAAAAATACTTCATGTAAAGAAACTTATTGGGAAGTTGAATATTCAAACACAGTAATTTTACTTGTGTAGCCAAAGACGACATTAAATATGCTGTCATTTGCACCCATTCTTCCTTGCAATATTTAGTACCTCTGGACGGCACGGTGGCACAGTGGTTAGCACTGCTGCCTCACAGCGCCAGAGACCCGGGTTCAATTCCCGCCTCAGGCGACTGACTGTGTGGAGTTTGCACGTTCTCCCCGTGTCTGCGTGGGTTTCCTCTGGGTGCTCCGGTTTCCTCCCACAGTCCAAAGATGTGCAGGTCAGGTGAATTGGCCATGCTAAATTGCCCGTAGTGTTAGGTAAGGGGTAAATGTAGGGGAATGGGTGGGTTGCGCTTCGGCGGGTCGGTGTGGACTTGTTGGGCCGAAGGGCCTGTTTCCACACAGTAAGAAATCTAATCTAATCTAATCTAATCTGGACCTCGAAGAAGAAATTGGTTGCCAACTTTCTACTTTACATATGTCGCCAGTATAGTGAGTAATGGTTTAATTTTGCAAGTGAGCTATTCTTGGGGACTACTTGAATGGGAGTCAAGGAATAATAGTTATTATGAAGTTTTGTGCTGTGGCAGGTTCCCTGTAAGAAATTAGTTAAGTATGTGAAAGATGTTTACCTGGGTTTTGAGGTCAGCAGCATCATGACAGCATTCACCGCGGAGCTTGAAAGAAGCTGACCAAGATTTAGAGATTAGATCAGAGAGGTGCTGGAAAAGCACAGCAGGTCAGGCAACATCCGAGGAGCAGGAAAATCGATGTTTTGGGCAAAAGCCCTTCATCAGGAATCCTCCAGGATGGAGAAATAAATGAAGGAGGGGTGGGGGTGGAGCTGGGGAGAAGGTAGCAACTTGTATGCCTCGCTACCTTCTCCCCAGCCTCCCCACACACACACCCCCCCCCCCCCCCCCCTCACCTACACCCCCATTTATCTCTCTATCCTGGAGGCTTCCTGTCTCTATTTCTGATGAAGGGCTTTTGCCCGAAACGTCTATTTTCCTGCTTGGATGCTGCCTGACCTGCTGTGCTTTTCCAGCACCACTCTGATCTAAACTCTGGTTTCCAGCATCTGCAGTCTTCACTTTTGCCAAGATCTAGAGATCTCGTGCGGATTTAATCTTTCCTGAAGTTACTTTCATCCTGATGTCGATTTAGAGGTGATCTCTGATGTCCACAGGAAAAGATATCATCAAACAGTTTTGACAACCAGTTCAATTAAAATTCTCAGACAGCAAGACAAAATGTAACAAGCAATGTTTACTTTATCACTTTACATACAGTGAACTAAAGCTTGGGATCTACTTGTGTGATGAAGGTAAAAGATAAAATATGAAAAACCTTAAATTTAAAACCAGATGAAGAAGTTTGAGACTTAACAAATGATATTAGTCGGAGATTATTTTATTGGCAATGAACTTGGTATGTCATTAAAAACATTCCTGAAGAAGGGCTTATTCCTGAAGAAGGGCTTATGCCCGAAACGTCGATTCTCCTACTCCTTTGATGCTGCCTGACCAGGTGCGCTTTTCCAGCAACACATTTTTCAGCTCTGATCTTCGGCATCTGCAGTCCTCACTTTCTCCTATGTCATTTAAAAACAATTTAACTTCAATCAGCAAAGCATAACATTTTAAGGTTTTTTGGCATCTGAACTGAGATTCGCATTAATGTGTGAATTTTTTTGAATTTCCAGTGACTTCAATAGTGCAAAAGTATCCTACAGTATAGACAGAACATTCAGCCTGTTGTGGCTCTGCTTTTTGTTGGTTCATCCAGTTAGTCTCATCCTACGTAAAATAGTATTGCTATATGCTGTATGTCCACCAGATGGCTCTCACCTCAGTTCTACTTGTTATTTTAATCGATCCTTTCAGACATATTATGACACTCTTCTAGGGCTTCAATCCAGACTTTTGGTGACAGCGATGTTTGTATTTCTGTATGTAAATATTAGAAATTGCTGTCCATTTCACAATTATGACAGTTGGTACAATTTCAGTGTAATTTCAATTGCACAATCCCAGCCATAAAGATTAAGATTCTTAACAGAAAGTTGTTTCAACTGTTTTTGTTCTGAGTTGGTAATTTTGGTTCCAAAACGGAAGAAAAAAAACTTTGCATCTATGTGGGGCATTTTATAATTTAGGGATAATCCAAAGTGCTTATGGCCAATAAGTGATTTTTGATATGACAGCATATTTCCATACACCAAGCTTCCTCCTGCAACCAGCAATGCCCGCATCTATGGTTTGTGTTTACGGAGAGAGTTAGAATTTTTAGAAATCAGATAACTTCAAGCAAAAAGGATATTCTAGATTCGCTAGAAGACACATTGGAGGATGAATGCCTTATCCAAAAATACACATTTGTGTCTCTTGGAATTTTTGTTGAGGATCTAATATTTGTATAACTAAGATTCCATTCTAATCTTAAGATGCAGATAACTGTGATAAACAGATTGATTTTTGTTCTTTTTGTTGATCTGATTTGAACTACTTGATTAGGTTATAATCTGGCGGTCATTCCCATCTACCCATTTATTCAATAAAGAGATGCACTTTTGACCTTCAAATTATTTAAAGTAATTCAGAGCTGGATATGATTACCAAGTAGTATCTTAATTGTGGTATTTAGATTAGTTATTAATCCATATATAATGTGTGTATCTCTGAATAAATTGTAATTACTTTCAAGAATCTAGTATTCCATAACTGACCGACATTAACTCGGTATACAAAAGAAGATTCCTGTGTACTGACAATATTCAATAATCTTAGCTAATTTAAAAAAAAATTAAATCTGTGTGAAGTGTTCATTGGAGCATATACTCTTGGGAGCATAATTTGAGGGGTTGGATCTAGTGTGCCACTTAATGAATTAGTTGTTGGAACAGACCTGAAGCTTGGATACTTTCTCCTTAAACTCAATGTTTTTAATCAAAGAAAATAATTCATCGTGAGTTTTTGAAACTGATATGTAACAAATTATTCTCTATTTCAGCCTTGAATTAATGTTTCAAATGTTAATTGGCTTTCAGGCAAACCTCATTTGCTGCTTCAGTCAAAAACAAATAGTTTTAAAATAAATTTTAAAATTGGTTGAATTTTAAAACTATCTTGGGGAATGTTCCCTTTTGGCTTTATTAAATTTAAGCAATTCGAAATAGTTTTAATGCTCTGCATGAATTAATAGTTATGTCTAATGAAACCATTTGAAAAGATTTTTCACTGATTCAAAATTCTTCTTTAAAGCTATTATTAGCATTTTTTTAAAAAGAAGCTCAAAAAACTGTGGATGCTGGAATATAAAGACAAAAAAACAAATTGCTGGACAATCTCAGCAGGTCTGGAAGCACCTGTGGAGACCCATCAGAGTTAATGTTTTGAGTCCACTGACCTAATTCGGAAGAAGAGTCACTGGATCCGAAACTTTAACAATATGTTTCTGTTAGTGCGACGGGCAAGGCTGGGAGGTGTAGGGAATGCTGGATGACTAGAGGAACTGAGGTTCTAGTCAAAAAGAAAGGAGGAGGCATACATCAGGTATAGACAGCTGGGATCGAATGAATCCCTAGAAAGGTACAGGGAAAAAGTAGGAATATACTTGAGGGAAATCAAAAGGGCAAAATGGGGGCATGAGATAGCTTTGGCTAATTGAGTTAAGGAGGATCCAAAGAGATTCTACAAATACATTAGTGGCAAAAGACTAATTAGGGAAATCAATGTAGCTGTCTGTGTGGAACCACAGGAGATGGATGAGGTACTAACCAAATATTCTTTCAATATTTACTGTGAAGAAGGATACGGAAGCTAACGAACTTGGAGAAATAAAGGTCTTGAAAAAAAATCCTATTATAGAAGAGGATGTGCTGGACTCTTTAAAACGCATAAGGATAGATAAATTCCAAGACCTGATCAGGTATTTTTCAAGCTTTGTTGGAAGCTAGAGAAGAGATTGCTGAGCCCTAGCTGAGATATTTGTATCATTAACAGCCACAGATCAGGTGCCAGAAGTCTGGAGGTTGGCTGATGTAGTGCCATTATTTAAGAAAGGCTGTAAGGAAAAGCCAGATACTCTAAACAGGTGAGCCTTCTGTCAGGGGGTTAGTAAATTGTTGGAAGGAATTCTGAGGGACAGGATTTACGTGCATTTGGGAAGACAAGGACTGATCATGGATAGCCAACATGGATTTGTGCATGGGAAATTATGTCTCACTAACTTGCTTGAATGTTTTTGAAAAAATGACAAAGAAGATTGATAAAGGCAGAGTGGTAGACGTGGTTGTCTGTATGGATTTCAAAGCATTTGGCAAGGTTCCACATAGTAGAATGGTTTGTAAGGTTGGATCGCATGTGATCCTGAGGAAGCTAGCCAATTGGGTACAAAATTGGCTTGAAATTTGGAGACCAGGGAGTGGTGGAGGATTGTTTTTCGGTCTGGAAGCCTATCACCAGTGGTGTGCCACAAGGATCGGTGCTGGGTTTGCTGCTTTTCATCATTTATTTAAATGATTTGGATGTGAACAAAAGAAGTACGGTTAATAAGTTTGCAGATGAAACGAAAATTGGAGGTCTAACGGACAAAGAAGAAGGTAACTTCAGAGTACAATGGGATCTTGATCAGACAGGCCATAGACCAAGGAATGGCAGATGAAGTTTAATTTGGATATTGGAAAGGCAAGTCAGGGCAGAACTTACAGTTAATACAATATTTAAAAGGCACCAGGATCTGTATATGACTAGGAATGGTTTCGAGTGATAGAGGCTAAATGCAGGCAGATAGAGCTAGGTTAAATTGTGATGTCTGCTCCATGCAGATGAGTTGGACCAAAGGATCTATTTCTGTGCTCTATAACTCTATAATTCTGCTTTCTCACCACAAATGCTGCCAGACCTGGGAAGTTTTTCCAGCAATATCTACATTTTGGTTTATTTGTAAAAGCTTACTGAACAGAGTGGTTACAAAAATAATAAGTCAATGAAATTGTGCTCTCAATTAATTTTATTTTCCAAAAGGGGACCTCCTCCATATCGAACCCAAAGAATGGAGAACTAACCTATGTTGCTATTTGGCCAATATGAGTAAGATCAGTAACATTGTCATTGATATCCCCCCCTTGGTTTCCACTTCACAAGAAGACTACTAGGATAAGAAATTCTTATGGGAAATTCCTGCATCCTCTCATTGTGTACCAAAGCACGTAGACACCCGATGGCATTAGGTTTTCCCTATGAAGATGACTCAAAGTATTCAGATATAGCACCTTACTTGTCCCGCACCATACTCAACGTTTACTTCCTCAGCAGCAATGCATTATTAAATATGCTTGTAAAAGTCTGAAATATTAAAACTTAACGCATTATTTTAAGTTTTATTTTCAATGTGGCTTTTGTTGGTGCAACTACTTCAAGACGACTAAAATGAATATCCAGACATTATATAAAATATGGTACAGCTGAAAAAAATATATATATAGCATTTCTTGGCTTGGTGAGAGAGCTCTCTTGAGGCATCATGTGCAAAAAATGTACTGAATGTTGAGCTGATCTATGCATGGAACTAATACAGGAGCTATTTACATAGGAGTCAAAGAACAACAGATGACATTGTTAACTCTGCATGGTGTTTGTATTTCTTAAAGAGAGATTTTGTTAATTGAAGGTGCTGCATGAATCTAAGTACTTCAGATCTTGCTCATGACATTTTCACTTCTTCCTATTCTCATCAGTTATAATTGCTGGTTAGAGACAAGCAGGAAGCAGACATTTTGTGTAGAATTTCTCCCTCTTGCAATGTCAAGCAACTCTGCTCCAGTAAATATTGTAATTAAGTCTTGCTTGAAGTCACTGGCCTGGACCTTCTGCTTGATTGCAATCCATCTTACATTTTTCTATCGGCCCTAAGAATCTGAGAAACAACAGCAGAAAACACCAACCGTTGACCTGTTTGATGTCAAGATGAGAAAAGCGGTTTTGTAGAAATGTCTGCGCCCCTCTGTCACTTACCGATTTAATGTAAAATGTGGCAATTGAATTGTACAATACTTAGATTTGTTTGACCAGATAGTTCTAACCTCTCCCTTTCCGATTTCTTTAAAATTGTATGGAAATAAAAAAGACTTCCATTTATGTAGCCTTTCTTGTTATCTGGATGTCCCAAAATATGTTATAGCTAATTAAGTACTTTTGAAGAATACTAATAGTTATAAATGTAGGAAATAAGGCATGCAACTTGCATTAAAAATACATCCACGAACAGCTATAAGCTAATAACCAGGCATTTTGTTTTTAGTGTTGGTTGAAAACGATCATTATTGGCTGGATCTTCCCTTCTGTTGCGAGATATATGCCTGTGAACTCAGCTGATCATCCTCAGAATAATGTGTTCTTGGTTTAATGTTTCATCCAAAAGACCAAATATCCAACAGTGCAGCACTACTTACATAATTACATGGGCTGTCAACCTAGGTTTTATAGTCGTGTCTCTGGCTGAGCCTGAAACCCGTGACCTTTGAATTTTGGTGGTAAAAAGACTTAATGGTAAGATCCAACAGAGTGTTGCTGAACAAAAAGATCTTGGAGTGCAGGTTTGTAGCTTCTTGAAAGTGGAGTCGCAGGTAGATAGGATAGAAGAGGGCATTTGGTATGCTTTCCTTTAATGGTCAGAGTATTGAGTACAAGAGTTGGGAGGTCATGTTGTAGCTGTTCAGGACATTGGTTAGGCCACTTTTGGAAAATGGCATGCAATTCTGGTCTCCTTCCTATCAGAAGAATGTTGTGAAACTTGAAAGGATTCAGCAAAGATTTACAAGGATGTTGCCAGGGTTAGAGGATTTAAGCTAAAGGGAGAAGTTGAATACGCCTGGACTGTTTCCCCCTGGAGCATCAGAGGCTGAGGGCTAACCTTATAGAAGTTTATAAAATCATGAGAGGTATGGATAGGGTAAATAGGCAAAATCTTTTCCCTGGGATTGGGGAGTCCAGAGGAGAGGTTGAATAGGCTAGGGCTGTTTTCCCTGGAGCGTCAGAGGCTGAGGGGGTGATACTATAGAGACTTATAAAATCATGAGGGGCATGGATAGGATAAATAGACAGTCCTTTCCCTGGTTGGGGGAGTCCATAACTAGAGGGCATAGGTTTAGAGTGAGAGGGGAAAGATATACAAGAGACCTAAGGGGCAACCTTTTCACGCAGAGGGTGGTACGTGTGTGGAATGAGCTGCCAGAGGAAGTGGTGAAAGCTGGTACAATTGCAACATTTAAAAGGCATCTGGATGGGTATTCAAATAGGAAGGGTTTGGAGGGATTATGGGCTGGGTGCTGGCATGTGGGACTAGATTGGGTGGGATATTTGGTCAGCATGGACAAGTTGGACCAAAGAGTTTGTTTTCATGCTGTACATCTCTATGACTGTAAGTGCTACCACTTGAGATATAAAGCCCTCTTTGAGGATTAGGTTAGATTTCATTTGTATTATGTGATGGGGTGGTGCAATCAGACAAAGAACATGAGGATGATCACAATTTTTGAATCGCTTTTTTTGCCCTGAATTGAATTTGTCTTCCCATCTTTAAATCAAGTAGACCAATTGTTTCCATCTTTGGTTATGCCCTCCTTTCGTAATCAACCGGAGCACCGTTACTCCTTGATTTCTCAGGACCTCTCCTTCATAGAATTGTAGAATCCCTACAGTGCAGCAAGGGACCACTAAGCCCAATGAGTTTCCATACACCCTCCAAGGGGCATCCTGCCCAGATCCAACCCCCATATCCTATCCCCATTACCCTGCATTTACTTTGGTAAATTCACCTAACCGGTGTATCATTGGATTGTGGGAAGAAACTGGAATACTGAGAAGAAACCCATACAGATATGGGGAAAACATGCAAACTCTACACGGCCAGTCACCCAAGGCTGGATTCAAACCTGGGTCCCTGGTGCTGTGAGGCAGCAGTGCTCACCACTGAGCCACCTTAATGGCTTCGATCTATGTATTGTACAACTCATCCATATCTCTGCTACCTGTACTTGATCCAGTAACAGTTGTGTATATCTAATGCTTAATCCTCACTGACTTTTCCTTGCGTACTTTATCTTTGCCCACTTTCTTTTCAAACTTATCTACAACCACATGTCTGTTGCCCTTCCCATTCCCTACTCTGTTTTGCCCCTCTAATATTGAAGAGCAGCATCTTCAATTGTCAAGTTTAATTAGTCTTGCTCTAACACCATCTTGCCTTGCTGCTTGTCTTAAAAATGTGTTGCTGGAAAAGCCCTTATGCTCGAAATGTCGATTCTCCTGTTCCTTTGATGCTGCCTGACCTGCTGCGTTTTTCCAGCAACACATTTTTAAGCTCTGATCTCCAGCATCTGCAGTCCTCACTTTCTCCTCCTTGCTGCTTGTCTTCTCAAGTGCTGCTAGTTTGACATATGATTAGCTTTACTTTGTAAGCCATTGAACATGATTGACATTGAAAATGAAATTGTTACACTGGGAAAGGAGGACTGCATCCTCTACACTTGGGGTTAACTTGTGTTATTGGGACAGAGAAGGAAAGCAGATTTTTTTATTCCAGTCACTGATTCACACTGTATCTGCCTGAGGATTACTTGATTTGAAATGTTGAATACTAAATAGGATGTGTTTCATTCCCTTGCATCTTTCACCTTGAGCACAAAAAATGCTTACTGCTATCCATTCATACTACAGCTTATCACCCGTTGATTAATAAAAGTGTGCTGTCTATGTGAAAACCGGTGTGTCAACATTGGCCATGTTCTGGAGACTTAAGCACTTAATCTAGGCTGACACTTGGAAAGTTGGGCACACAGAAAATCAGCCTATTGGCTAGCATATAACCACTGTTAATTGTCTTAAAAAGCTATGTGATTCACTAATGCCCTTTAGAGAAGGAACTCTTTACTTGGACTGACCGACATGTGACTCAGGAATGTAGTTGATTCTTCACTGCCATTTGGGATGGGCAATAAAAGCCTATCCAGTAACCCTAACACATCTACCCAATTTTTAAAAAGTATATGTATCTTGCAGCACTATTTCAATAAGAATGGAATTAGTATCATAGAAAACCCTACAGTGTGGACGCAGGCCATTTGGTCCATTGAGTTCACACTGACCCTCCGAAGAGCATCTCAACACCCTACCCTGTAACCCTACATTTCCTACCTACCCTGCACATCGCTGGACACTGGGCAACTTTAGCTTGGCCCGTCTACCTGACCTGCACATCTCTGGATCTTTGGACTCTGGCAAGAAACTGGAACACCTGGAGGAAACCCATACAGGCGCAGGGAGAATGTGCAAACTCCACACAGTGATCTGAGGATGGAATCAAACCCGGGTCCCTGGCGCTGTGATGCAACATTGCTAACCATTGAGACATCATGCCTCCCTAATTCCTAACACCAATTGTCTCGGTGTTTATTCCCTGAATTTGCATCAGTGTATGTGGAAATTTGTTTTACATGACTTGACTGCTGTAGCTTTATATAATGAGTACTTCATTTTGCTGTAACATGCTAGAGATGATTTCAAGGTTGTGAAAGATGCGAATGAAATGCACGTAAAAGGCATAATGCTATTTCAAAGAAGAACAAGGGGTTTATCTCCAGTGTTTTAGTCAATATTTATCTCTTTATGAACATCAGAAAGCCACATTGTCACATTGCTGTTTGTGGGAAATTGCTGCCTGCAAATTGGTTGCTGTTTATTCTACATGACAATAGAAACTACACTTCAAAAATAATTAATTGGCTCTAAAATGCTTTGGTATGTTCTGGGGTCATGAAAGGTGGTGCATAAATGTGATGTTTCTTTTTCAAGACTTTTTCTTTGAATGCAAAGCCAATATGAGTTTAGTTGATTAGTCAAGCTGACATAATTTCCCCTTTACAAGAATAAAAGATCTTTCAGCTTGATGTACACATTCTAGGATAAATATTTCAATCTCTTGCTTTCTAGATTTCAAAGTTTATTCAAGACAGACACAGGGCAAGGAGGAACCGGTTGCGTAAAGATCAGCTGAAAAAACTTCCAGTACACAAATTCAAAAAGGGTAAGTGAATCTGTAAGTAGATCTCTTTAAATTTTTAGTCAATAGCAAATTGTGAAGTGCTTTTTGCACAAAATCTATTAGATTGTGAAATTGCTTTTCTATTTTCACATATCTCTGGTTTTCTATTTCAGTATCCTGATGCTGCTTAAGAGGTATTTAACTATATGTTTGAATGAGAGAGTTTGATACTCTGGTTAAGAGTACCCCTATAAATAAAAATGTAACAGCAGTTGTTTGAAAAGAGATTCAAGCGAGTGATTTAAAGAAAGCCTATGTGCATAGTCATTTGTGTTACCTCACATTGTTATCTGTCTTGCAATTAAATATTGAGGACTGCAATGGATGGCGAGAAAGGGAAGTATGAGGATCATAAGGGAGCAGTAGGGCATCCTTTTTGGCTCAGTAGAGGGGAACACAAAAAAATCAAGAGAAGGTAAGATGCTTTGGATTGAATGGGGTGACAGTAGAAGAGATGATGGAAATATATTGAAGTAGGTGGTGGGCAAAAAAATTTAGACTCTTTGAAAGACCACACTGCTTTGAGATCAGGTAGAGGTGAGAAATTTAAGTGAGACCAAAAAAAAATGATTTTGAGGAGTGTAAGGCACTAATAATCTGTATCATTTGGAATGTAAATATTCCATATGTGTATCTTTCATAATTTACATCTTAGCTTCGTATTATCATACAATTGTTTAAATCAAACAGGTTAGCATATAGCACTTTCTGGAAGCTAAATGCTTTATAAATTTATGGTATTCTCTTTATTCTACATCTTAGATGGGGATTTTTTTTGTCTTGATGCTTTACTTTTGGACAACAGGATCTCAAATTTCGAACACCAACTGTATTCTCATTATTGATGCTAAATGTGAATGTGCTTCTTCAATTTGTGATGTCACATGGTTGTTTTATGATGCATGAGAAGTTTTTGTCCCTGTTGGAGCTATTGCATTTATTTGTGATTTCCTGAGGTAGCTGCTATGAAATTGTGATTTTTAACAAAACTATTTATAGAAAGAGGGTGCCACCAACCTTTATTGTCAGTCCATAGTTGCACTTGAGCAGAGATGTGGTGAACAACTGCAGTCCATCTAGTGTTATCTTGGCCTTATGTCCAAGGAAAACATTCCCAACCCCTCCATTCTTTCTTTGTAACAGAAAGGGTCCAGGGATGAGATATTTCTGTTTAATCTTTTCTGCACTCTCTAATGCATTTGCAACCTTCCTGTAGTTTAGTGGTTAGGCCTCAGTGCTTCAGCTGAGGTCTAACCACTTCTTTATATAAATTCATTTTGTGACCTTTCTTTCTTTCCTCTGCCCCAAATTATGGAGTCTAAAATACTGTTTTCTCTACATGTTTTGCCCCTTTTATTGACTTGTGAATATGTACTCCCAGATCTTTAATCTTCACAGTCTTTAGAAGAGTACCCTTTATACTGTCTCTCCAGGTTTTTTTTACGAAAATGTATCCCCCCTCTTTTTTTTTCTACATTGAGTTTCATCTGCCACCTATCCACTGGTTCCATCAATGTATCAAACCATCCTTTTGAAGACCTACATGGTCTTCCTTGCAGGTTACAGTTCTCCTGAGTTTTATGTTATCTCCAAACTTTGAAATTAGATGATTAGATTACTTAGTGTGGAAACAGGCCCTTCGGCCCAACAAGTCCACACCGACCCGCCAAAGCGCAACCCAGACCTATTCCCCTACATTTACCCCTTCACCTAACACTGGGCAATTCACCTAACCTGCACATTTTGTTTTGGACTGTGGGAGGAAACCGGAGCACGGAGGAAACCCCCACAGACACAGGGAGAATGTGCAAACTCCACAGTCAGTCGCCTGAGGCGGGAATTGAACATGGGTCTCTGGCGCTGTGAGGCAGCAGTGCTAACCACTGTGCCACCGTGCTGCCCACCAAGATTATTCATTGATATCAGGAAAAACAGGGTCCCCAATGCAGACCACTGGGGAACGTCACTACAAGCCCTAGTGTTTCCTAGCCCTCAGGCTATTTTGATCCATGTTGTCCCTGTTCTGTTTGTTCCATGACCCATAACGTTTCTATGTTGTGTCACACTATATTGTATGGCTTATGGAAGTCCATGTACACTTCAGCAATCCTCTGTTATTTCTTCAGAAAATTCCAAGTTACGTAATCTTGCTTTTCCCTTCACCGTGTCAATGCTGACTCTTCTGAATCAATCGATATTAAGTCCTCTGCAATTTTTGCTGACTCTCTTTTAATTTCTTTGGATGCATTGTCTCTGGTCCCAGTGCCTTATCAACTTTAAATACTGACCACTTGTGTAATACCTCTTATTAACGTTAAACTTTTCTGATGGCTGAGTTTCTCTCTGTCACTTTGGCCTGTGTAGCATCTGTCTCATCAATAAAGACAAATGCAAAGTCAATTGTGCCTCTGGTCTTGAGGTATAAGTTCCAGTTTTGGTTTCTAATTAACACCCCTCCTCCATTTATCATCCTTTTTACTAATGTTGTTCATATAGAAGACTTTGGGATTTAAAGATTAAAATGAAGTGGAAGAAACATTCTTATAACAGGTATAAACTAGAAAATATTAATGAGAACCAAGCTAAAAACAGAAGGCTCAGAAAGGAGATGTATAAACAATTAAGAGCAGCAGTGGGGGATTATAAGAAAGATTAGCAGTTAACATAAAGGGGAATACCAACATTTTTGACAACCACATAAGCAATAAAAGGATGGTAAAAGGAGTTGGGCTAACCTGGGACCTAAAAGGGGATTTCCATATGGAGGCAGGGAGCATGGCTGAGGTGTTAAATTAATATTGTGCATTTCTTTATGAAGGAAGGAGATACTGTCCAGCCCAAGTTACTGGAAAGTTTTACGCTCCTTAAGGAGGCACTAGATAGGTTCTTAGTACCTAAAGTTGATAGGACTCAGGGACTGGATGAGCTAAATCAAAGATACTGAAGGAAATGAAAATAGAGATTGCAGAAGCAATGGTCATCAATCTTTCCATCTTCCCAAGACTGAGGTGATGCCAGAGGCCTTGAGAATCACAGATATAAAATCTAAAAACACAGGCAGGATATGCCCAGCATTTACAAGGTAATGAGTTTAACTTGAGTGGTTTTAAATTTTTTTAAAATTCACCCATGGGGTTTGGGTATTGCTAGCTGGTTAGAATTTACTTCAGGTCTCTTGTTGCCCTTGAGAAGGTAGCGGTGAATTGCCTTCCTGGGCCACTACAGTCCATGCATTGTAGGTAGACCAAAATGCTGGGAAGGATGGAATTCCAGAAGTTTGACCTAGTGACATTGAAGGAAAAGCGATATATTTCCAAGTCAGGATAATGAATGGCTTGGAGATGAACTTGTAGGGGATGGTATTCCAGTGTATCTGCTGCTCATGTCTTTCTGGATGGAAATGGTAATGGGCTTGGAAGATGCTGTCCAAGGATCTTAGGTGAACTTCAGTGCATTTAGCATATAGTACACACTATGGCTAATGAGTGTTGGAAGTGGATGTGGCACTAATCAACCAGGCTGCTTTGCCTTGGATGGTGTTGAGCTTCTTGTGTTGATGAGTTGAAGTCATCCAAGCAAATGAGAAGTATTCAGTCACGCTCCTGATCTCTGCCTTGTAGATGGTGGACAGGCTTTTAGGAGAGGAGGTGACTGACTTGATGCAATATTCCCTGTGGGAAGCAGTAACTCAGGATGGAATTAATAGCTGCATGGAAAATGTAGACTAATTAGGCTTTTGCTAGGCTTGTTGAAACCAGACCTGGTCAAGTGATACCTTGATATCAAGGGAGTTGTTCTCCACTCACCCTGAGGTTCATTTCTTTTGTGCATGTTTGGACTTCTCTGTGTGACATCAGAACTGTGGCCCTGTTGGAACCCAAACTGTAAGTCAGTATACAAGTTATCATCACTGCTGAACTAGTTTGTGTAGACTTCTCTAATGTACATTCACAATTTAAATAGATTTCAGTTCTGGCAGTTTTATTGATGATGTGAAGGTCATTTGATGAATTCAAGTTGCTATAATTCCTGGTGGTTTTATTACTGCTGTGTTTTGTTGTTTGCTGGTAATTAGTGTTCAGATTACAGAACCGTACACAGCCTATTTAAGGTAATGAGACAAAAAAAAACTACAGATGCTGGAATCCAAGGTAGACCGGCTGGAAGAATGCAGCAAGCCAGGCAGCATCAGGAGGTGAAGTTGCTATTTCAGGTCTAATCCTTCTTCAGGACTGGGGGTGGGTGTAAGGGGAGCTGCAAGTAAAGGGGATGGTGGAGTCAGGGTGGTGAAGTGGGAATGGGTGAAGACAAGTAGAGGGTATGACCTGGTTGGTCGATTGGAGGAATGAATCTGCTAGATGTCTGGGAGGGGGAGGGACTGGGAAGGGAGGTTACTTGAAATTGGAGAACTCAATATTGAGTCCTCCAAGCTTTCGGCTGCCCAGGTGGAAGATGAGGTGTTGTTCCTCCAATTTGTGGTTTGTTTTCCCACTCCCTATCCAACATGGCCATCCTTGGCCACCTCCATTGTAGGAGGAAAAGGATGGCCATGTTGGATAGGGAATGGGAAGGGGAATTAAAATGGGTGGTGACTGGGAGGTCTGGTAGCCCCTGTGGGCCTGGCTGGGATGCTCAGCGAACCGTTCCCTAAGTTTATTTTTGGTCTCCCTGATGTAGAAAAGACCACATAGGGAACACCTGACGCAGTAAACTAGGTTAGAAGAAAGGCAGGTGAACCTCTGTCTCACCTGGAAGAACTGTTTGGGACCATGGATGGATGTGAGGGGGCTGGTGTACTGGCAGGTTCGCATCTTTTCTGGTTGCAGAGGAAGGTACCTGGGGTTTCTGGAGGGTTGGTGGGGAGAATGGAGCAAACCAAGGACTGTCGAATGGAATGGTCCTTGTGGAAGGCAGAGAGGGATGGGCCACACCACCTTCATTCCCCATTTCACTGCTCTAAACCGTACCCTCCCCCAATAAAATCTCCCCTCCACTGTCTCCAATCTCATCCTTCCCTAGTTTCGCACTGCCCATTTCTACCTGCTCCCCAAGGTTCACAAGTCCAGCTACCCCAGCCGATCCATTGACTCGGCATGCTCCTGCCCCACCGAACTCATCTTGTTCTACCTCAACTGTATTCTCTCCCCATTGGTTCAGGCACTGCGACACCAACCACGCCCTCCATGTTTTCAGTAACTTCCAGTTCCCTGGCGCCCAGCGCTTTATCTTTACCATGGATGTGCAGTCCTTATACATGTATGTTCCCCATAGGATGGCCTGCAGGCCCTCCGCTGCTTCTGCACCAGACTCATCCAGTTCCCCCCCCCTCCAATACCGTCCTCTGCCTACCCGAACTGGTTTTGCCCCTTAATAACTTTGCCTTTGACTCTTCATTCCCTCCAAATCTAGGGTATGGCCATGGGCTTTCGGATCGGCCCCATTATGCCTGGCTCTTTGTCGGCTATGTCGAACAGTTCCTCTTCAGTACCTACACAGGCAGTGTACCCCAACTCTTCTGCCGTTACATCGTTGATTGCATCGGTGCAGCATTCTGCACCCAGGCTGAACTGGAGCAGTTATTGCCTTTGCCCAAATGTCTACCCCGCCCTCAAGTTCACTTGGTCCATCTCAGACACCTCCCTCCCCTTTCTTGACATCTCCATTTCCAAGTCTGACGACAGTCTTCACACTGACAGTTACTATAAACCCATAGACTCTCGCAACTACCTGGACTACACCTTCTCTCACCCAGAATCTTGCAAGAACTCCATACTGTTCTCCCAATTCCTTCTCTGACGAGGAGACATTCCACTCCCAGGCATCCCAAGTGTCCACCTATTTCAAACAACCTGCTTTTCACCCCTCTATCATTCAGACAGCCTCCACTGCACTATCTCCGTTCCTCATTCCACTGCTCTAAACCCCTCCCCCTTCAAATGCAATAAAGTTAGGGTTCCCCTTGTCCTCACCTACCACTCCACCAGTCTCCACATCAAATGCATCATCCTTAAATACCCCACCACTAAAAACATCTTCCCCTCCCCACCCTCTCTGCCTTCCACAAGGACGGTTCCTTTCTACTCCTTGGTTTGCGCCACCCTGCACCCGGAAAAGATGCCAAACCTGCCAGTACACCACTCCCATCATTCCATCCAGGACCCAAACAGTCCTTCCAGTTGAGACAGAGGTTCACCTGCTCTCTTCCAAACTAATTTACTGCATCAGGTGCTCCCGATTTGGTCTCCCTGCTGTAGAGACCACATGTAAAGTTATGGTGTGGCTCACCGAGCATCTCACTAGGCCCACAGGAGGTGACTGGCCCTCCCAGTCACCACCCATTTCAATTTCAATTCCCCTTCCCACTTCCTATCCAGCATGACCATCCTTGGCCGGCTCCTTGCCACACTGAACGAAACCACAAATTGGAAGAACAACACCTCATCTTCCCCTTGGGCACCCTACAGCCCGGAGGACTCAACGTTGAGTTCTCCAATTTCAAATAACGGTCGTCTTCCCTTCTCCTGACTCCCTTCCCAGTCCCTCTCACTCCCTTCCACTCACAGCCACCTGCCGGATTCATTCCACCCATTGGGTCACACCCTCTAACTGTCTTCACCCCACTTATCACCCTGCCCTGCCAAGCCCTTTATGTGCAGCTCCCCTTACTCCCACCCCACAGTCTTGAAGAACGGTTACACCTGAAATGCCGACTTCTCCACCACTTGATGCTGCCTGGCTTGCGGTGTTCTTCCAGCCTCTTTAAGGTAATGGGCAAATTTTACGTTTAATAATCTAACTCCATTTCCAGTCTGGCCCGTACCTGGGGCAATCAGATTGCACTTTTAAATATTTGTTGCTCCCCTTCATGGTTCTGTGGGTGTACATGCCCCAAGCAATCGACCATTGTGTTGGCCAAAAGTAATAGTAAATGGGCTATTCATATGAAAGCAAAACCATGACAGGAGACATACTGTTTTACTGCAACATCTAATAGATATTTTTTCCAGACTTAGTTCAGTGATAGCTCCCAAATGTTTCAGTGTCAAGATCCTGAGTTCACCTTGCACCTGAGAGCTCTAATGCAACAGTTCAGAATTGGAGGGATGACAAAGATCTTCCGTCACCTCAGTTCTGTGTCTTACACTTGTAATATGAAGAAAGCATGGCGAGCCCCCTCTCTGTTGGTCTCTGACAACTCCCACCCCAAATTTTAAAATACTTAAAATCTGCTAAGTTTCTCTCTAGTCCTGTTGGATGATCGGAAATTAGACCACATTAGCCATGACTCCACATTCACCATGCCTTTGCTCATATTTCAGCTGCCACTAAATAAAGTTCCTCTTCAAGCGACTGACCCACCTGCCTCTTGAAGATTAGCGGAGCTGACAGTAACTAAAGCAAGTCTAATACAAAAAAGACACTTGTTTTATACAGATGATAGTTAGTTGCTTGTTTTATTTTATTGCACTAAAATGTTTTACCGTTCATTTCTGGTAAGTACTCATTATTAATTGCTGGTTCATGGGCTGGGCTAACCATTTTCACAAATTACCTATTCTGTTTTTAATGGATAAGTTTATATGTTGTGTTTTTAATGGACTTTACTGCACAGTAAAAGGCCAACTAATTTTAGAATATCTATATTTCCTCAAAATCTTATTTTCCTCTCAAATTCAAGCAAATTAACATATCATTTAATTCAAGATGATCTTCAAACTTTTTCTGCCGTGAATCCCTCTTAGATTCCGAATGAGAAATTTGAAAATTGGTAATTGCACTTGCATTTTCGAAAATTACTACTTTTTTGTGGTAGTTATTCCATTTGTAGCTGGTATATTTGTGAAAAGATGCAAAGCTCCCATGAGACTTTCATGTTCACAGATCTTAAATATCATATGTAAGTGATTGATAGAAGCTGGTGTGAAATGTGGCCTTGAATGCAACTGTTACAGTAACTGCCAACAAAAAGACACTGTCTCAGTGAAATGGAGCTTGCTGCAGCTGCACTGCTTTCCACAGAGCAATGTTTAACCACAATTAATGAGACGAGTCAACTAAACCTATTGTCAAAGACTATTTTGGCTTTGCTGACAAATTTATTCAGGAAGTTGTATGTAGGCTCAGCCAGTTTGGGTTTGATCTTTTGAACATGTTAGCAATCTAGATTTGGATCTACTCTTCCTTTTTGCTTTGCCTGGTGAGAGAGGCTGTCATGGGATTAGACATTTTAAGACAATTAGGTCTGTTACAGATTTGGCAAAATAAATGCAACAATTAACTGACTTAGTTTGGTGGCAAAGAATCTCCTTTTGAAGGCCCAGTGGCTAACTGCATTTTTGGGATTGATTATTTGGTTTGAAATCTTAAATTGATATATTTAACAAAGATTAAGTGGCTGCAAAGGATTGCAGTTGGTTTGGGCGGGTCGAAGAGATTTTCTTTCTTTTGTTAAAGCGTCACCATATCTCATTTATTTTGTCAGACAGGCATAAAGGCTACATAGTCGCTACCTATTTGCAACCAGAAAATACTCTCTGATAAACAGTAGATCAAAATGTTCTCAATGATCGCACTCTCTTTTTCTCCTCTCAATGCACGTTAAATTTAAGAAGATTTGTTGCAAGATATTTGCTAACAATAAGAAAAAGTTGATATTTATCAAAATCTTTGACTCACTCTGTAGCCTGCCTTACAAAAGGTAATTGAATCTTTTAGTTTTGTCAATTTTGATGGTTTATATAAAGGTAATTCATAATAGTTAAGTATATTCAAATACATTTATCAGTGAACCCTCTTTAAATTCATTTGTGGGATTTGGGCAATGTTGGCTCTGACAATTTTGTTTTGCCCAGCCTTAGTTATGCTTGAGAAGGAGATGATGAGCTGAAGACCTACAATGCCATTAGGAAGACCATTCCACATTTTTGATTCAGTGACACTGAAGGAACAGTTAGGTAATTTCAGATGAGATTGTGAATAGTTTGGAGAGAAATTTGTAGATTGTGGTGTGCTCATGTATCAGCTGCCCTTGTCTTTGTGGTTGTAGGTTTAGAAGATGCTGTCTAAATAATACTTGCTATGTCTGAATATTTTGTATCATGTAAACTGGTTGCTGCAAATGGAAGATTTAGTCCTCTTGTGTATCTTCATAAAAGCACAAGTTCCTCTTCCTAAAGGATATTCATATGACTAAAGTTATTTTTTTTTTAAAAAGTGACCACTTTGCTACTCTTATCAATACCTTTGTTTTACTTCCAAATTTCTCAAATGAACTCAAATGATCAAAATTCCTCTTTTGCATTGAGCATCATTTTGAAAGTTTGCTGATCTTCTGTAACTACTTGCAACTCTACTCCGTTCTGTGAATCTTTGTGATCCTTGAGTATTTAATATAAGGTGATGTCTGAAAAAATGCTGTATTGTCTTTTGGATGTATTCAATAACATGAGGGAATCTGCTACAGCTTGGTTCGCATAAGAACTGGTGTCCTGACCTTTCCTCCCATTATATATATCACCAAATATAGATCAACTGGTCATTTGTCTCTCTTAGCTTACTGTAAGCATATTAGGTACCATTTTCACCAATGTTGCAACTATGGGAGTTGGTTGCAAAAGGCCATTCAGCCCTCTTTGCTGTTACTATGTTGAAGTAAAATCTAAAATTCGCCCAACACTTCAGCTGTCTTCCTAATACCCTACTATATTCTGATTGTCAGTGTATCATCATTTTTTTTCTTTATCGATTTGAACAGGTTTTGCCTCAATTCAGTAGCAAAATACGAACTATTTCAGCAATCGTTCATGCTTGCTTCTTAGGTTACTGACCTATAATTACCTAAGTAAAACAATATTCTGCCCACCTTCCTTCATTCTTGAAGTTCAGTTCACTGTATGTGAATAACTTCAGGATATCTTGAAGGTGGTACGGTGCTATATAAATCAAATTTATTTTCCATCCAAGACTTATATTAGCAAAGTCTTGGAAATAAATTGGTGAGGGCATGATTCCAAAATAATGGTGTTTAGTGGATCTCTTCCTTCCTAGATTTTTATTGTGGTGTTTTCGAATGTCTGAGCAATGACTGTTAATGTGACAAACTTCCAACACCGATATGACACCTATGTAATTGGAAGGTTCATGTGAATTCATTCAGATCAATACTTTTTACACATGTAGCACATTTGAAAATTGATCCTCCAAGGAAACAATACAATTTGTTTCACACTCTCGACTCTGATCTCCAGCATCTGCAGTCCTCACTTTCTCCTATACAATTTGTGTAGCTGAGTCTTGCTAAATATTTGTTTACAAAATGGAAAATACAAATTATTTAAATGCTGCATTCCTTTGTAAAGATTAGAATGTTTCACTGTTTTTGTCTGCATCAGTGGAAAGGCAGCAGCATGATGGAAAAGTTAGGAGTGATGACAGCAAATGAGGGACAAAGTGAAACAGCAGGAGCTGGTGGGAAAGCAGCTAAAATAGTTAAAAACAGCTGAGAGGGGTGATCTTGGAAGAAAAGAAAGCTCCACATGGAGTAGGACTGAAGGTGGGATTGGACCTAATGTGACCGAGGAGTAGGTAGAGGCAGGGAAAATACAGGTACAGTCATGTGCAATGTTTGATAAATTCAGTTAAGAGGCATTTATTGCAAAGAAAGGAACTCAATAATGTGGTAACAGAGGCACACCATTGTCACCTCGTGTTGGGAAGTTTGCAATTATAGCTTGATGGGGAAATAAGATTTTGTCATTGAGCTTTGTATTCTCCACTTCAACAAAACTGTGACTCACGTAATGACCAGAAATAAACCTATTAAGAAACATGTTAAAAACTAAACCCAAGATTACTTTTTTAGACTAAGCAAGCATTCATAATTTTATTTATTGAGCTAATTGTTTGTTTTCATCTCTCTTTTTATAAAATAGTCATTTTTTCTTTGCAGGGTACAATGCTTTTATGCACTATGAGTTCATATTAACGAATGAGGGCGGGTAAGTGGAGCTGAGGCCATGAAAACATCAGCCGTGATCTTATTGAATGGTGGAGCAGGCTCGAAGGGCCAGATGGTCGTCAATTGCTCCTGGTTCTTATTTTCTTTATAACTTAGACACCTTGGTCAGTTTTCTCTATGCCTTTTAAATTCAAGGCAATACAAACCAAACTTATCCAACGTAACTGTTTAAGCTATGGTATTAGCTCACCCAAAAATACTTTGCAGTTTTCCATTTTAATGTTGGCATAAAGCGTGAATGAAGTCTCAGCCTTGGCACTATGACAGCAATGTGTTTTGATCTCAGTTTTAGTAATTTCACTAGTCCCCAAGAGAGCAATTTTAAAAAAAGTTGTGAACATCTTTCACAACATCATTCTGCTGTCATGATGCATTGGGCTCGTGCAGGAAATCAAGCTTCATTATTCTTTGGAATCGTCACACATGATTTTATCAAAGGATACGAAATTCCCAAATTTATTTGTCTTTTTAGATTTACCAAAAAGCATGCAAGTTTTCGGTACTTAACCAGAATTACTATTTATTGCAAATAAATAGATTCTAGCTACAGATAAATGAAATGTTGGCATATAACTGCTACCTCCTCCTTTATAAAATTCCCCTGACGCGCATACAGATGGAGGGAAAAATTGGTATTGTGGTTGGAAGGAAAATCTTGGAATGTCCTTGTCCACAGGGTTTGCCAAGATGATCCCTGTCCTTGTCAGCACTTGGTGGTTTTTCACTTCTTGCAGAAAGCAGTGTGACTGGTTCACAAGTTACCAAGATTCTGACAATTTGCTCAAAAACCACAGCTTACAGAAACTAGTGAGTATGTTACTGAAGTGTGTTCATGTTTGTGAACATTGAGATCATCTGTCAAAAGGTGTTTTGCAAGGGTGCTAGTCAGTTGTCCCTGATATCAAAAGATATCTATTCATACTTCATCACTAAATAAAAATGAAGGGTCGGAAGAGCTTTCAGAAAGTTTCAGAGGGTAGTCCAATAAATTTACCCATGCCTGGCACTTTTGAACCTGTGTTGAATCTTGTTGTATACATGGAGGAGTTTTTTTTTCAAAAAATCTGTTTGATTGAAATTGCTAAAGGTCTTCACTGTTAATTTGCTGATGCAAACAAGTTCACTGTTTAGGTGGGAGACTCATAATTAAATCAGCAAGCCCATAGTCTTGCATTCTCCTTGACTGATCTTGTGCATTGTTAATCTTCTATGTTTCAGAGAGTCATTTGACCCACCATCAGTGTGCGAGCTCAACTGGTTCAGTACCCCACGTAACATGGAGAAAGTGAGGATTGCAAATCCTGGAGATCATAATTGAGTGTGTGGTGCTGGAAAACTTAAACAGGTCAGGCAGTATCCGAGAAGCTTTGGAATTGGATTCAGGCAAAAGCCCTTCATCAGGAATGAGGCCTTGATTGCCCTTCCCCTCAGGTCAGGACCTGCTGTGCTTTTCCAGTACCCTACACTCAACCCCACGTAACATGCTGACACGAGTGAGAAATTTGTTATTGCAGCTCCCTAATGCAAGTGGTTAAATCTACTAAATAGTGGATTGTTAATGTGAACCTCATGATTTTCTGAGGTGTACAGAACATGTCTTACTGCAAAATTACAAATTTGGATTTGCTAGGTTTTAGTGACTTAAACTGTTCTCTCTCAGAACAAAGTGTTCTTAATGTGGTTTTTAAAAAAAATTATCTAATTCTTTTGTGACTTACTTTGCGAAAAATGCTATGTCCAATGTAGTTCTCTTTTGTATTTTGAAGCATATTGGAAACCATAAAGAAGTTAATTAATGGTTTTGTTTGTTTTCTGGGATCAACTTAGAAACATACCATTAGTATGGTAGGAGTCCATTCAGCCCATTGTGATTGTGCTGTAATTGTGCTGCTTCCATAAAATCATTTACAGATTACACTTCCAGGTAGAGCATGTCTGATCTTGGCAACACGATTTCTCTCTGGATGAGATGATACGAGATGAGAGCAACCTTTGTAAATTTGGCAATAAATTGCTTATGGATATTATTGGTTACCATTTATTATGGGATAGCATAAAACAAATATGGGTTGTACCCTCAGCTTGGCTTCATTTTTTTTATTGCAGCATTAGTAATTTGCACTATTGTTCCAAACAATTTGGATGGAGTTTTTGATGAATATCTTAAACTTCAGAATTCAAAAACATTTGGAGAATAAATTTGCAAATCGCTTATTGATTTTTGCTACTTTTTAATTCTATAATTTATTGCAATGCATGTAACCTGTTGTGTTGGGTATTAACATTGTGATTAACATAAGGTATTAAACACCTTGACCCTGTTTCTCTAGGGTGACTTTCTCTCAGGTATATACACACATGTATCTGAAGAGGGTACCTCAGCTAACAACTTAACAGATTATCAGTAACATTGCTACAGTTGTGCATCTCTCCCTTGAGGTTTTGCCTTGCCTTGTTGATGCTGTGTAACGGCAAAGCTTCTAAATGTTAGAAATGTTTAAGAGCTTCCATCTCATTAAGGAAGCTTTAGTTCTATCCACATCCGGCAATCTGCTCTGAAAATTCTGCAAATATCTTTACAGCTGTGACAAATTGTACCATTAGCATCTGAGTTTACAACATTTGTTGAAAATTGATTCTCACCACCTTCCAATATTAATGGATCCTTTTTACAAAAAAATCTGATCTACAGAATTACCAAAATCTGAGCTTTTGGATCATAATTTATACCAAGTCTCATTGAAATTTGCCTTTTTTTTTAAACACAGACTAATAAATGGGTACAAACATCTTCACGCCTTCAATGGTGAATATAATAAAAGCTGAATCAAAAACAGAAGTTCATGGAAAAGTTCAGGTCTGGCAGCATCTGGGAGGAGAAATTCAGGTCCGGTGCCCCTTCCTCGGAGCCAATAATAAAAGCTGAATTTAATTCTGCAGTTGATTGTTCAGCTGTTGACTGAAATGAGTTTGCAGAATTAAAGATATTGATATTACTGCCGAGACCTGATGTTAATTACCAAATTGAAAACTCAGCACATCTTGTGAGTGAATAAATTGAAATGATTGAGCAGTAGCAACCAAGTAACTACCATTGATTAGGAAACCACACTGGATGTTGGTAAGATGTGTTAACTGCAGAAAGTTTTGGTTTAATTGTCAAAAGTATCAGAGTCGAAAAGTGTGACCCTGATAAAGTACAACAGGTCAGGCAGTATCTGAGGAGCAGAAGAATTGACATTTTGGGCATAAGCCCATCTTCAGGAATGTGGTGGGGGGAAGCGGGCTGAGAGATAATTGGGCGAGGTAGCTGGGAAGGCCATAAGTAGATGCAGGGGGTGTGTGGGGCGTTGAGTTGTGGGTGATGGTGATAGGTTGGAGGGGATGGTGTAGCAAATATTTGGGAATGAAGATGGACAGATAGGAAAGTTCACAAGGGTGGTGCTGATTCAAAGGTATCATTTCAAGTTGAGACCTTCATTAAAACTCCAGTTTTAAAATATAAAATTTAATACTGAATAAGTCTGCAACAAAATACAAGACAACATAGATCGCAAGAGCTGGAATTCAGCTCTTTTGTCAAAGTTTGGAAGAAAGCTGTAATGAGGTGTGGAGTAGAGTTATCCTGAACAGGTTAGTCACGAGTAAGTGACACTTGATAGCACAAATAACATCTTTCAGTAGACTAATAGGGCGGTAATTCACCATATTGGAATTATCTAGCTGCTTGTGTGCAGGACATAACTGGGCAAATGTGTATTTTGTCAGATATAATTCTGGAATCTACCTGGACCAGCTTGATAGATAGCTATGACACAACTATTCACCACAAAAACTAGAACCTTTGCTGTATCCAGTGTGTTCAGGTATTTCTTAATATTGTATGAACTGAATGATAGAACTTGGGAATAAGAAAGGTGGGATTATACTATAGGCCTCCCAGTAGCCAGCAGGAGATAGAGGAACAGATATGTAAGCAAATCATGGAAAGATATAAAAACAATAGAGTTGTGGTTGATTTTAACTCCGCAACATTGACTGAGGCTTCTTTTGGAGCCCATAATCTTTCAGGGATGGGTGGATTCAGGAGTTATACCTCTAGACTGCTCCTGTAACTTTCTTCTTTAAGAAGGGTGAAAGGGAAACCAGGGAATTACAGACCCTTTAGTCTGACATCTATGGTGGGGAAATTGTTAAGAGTCTATTATCAAGGATAACTGGTCACCCCAACATTTCATTTAATTAGGGAGAGTCAACATGAATTCATGAAGTGTAGAACATGCCTAACAAACCTGAGTTTTTCAAGAGATGACAAAGATAGTGGACAAAGGTGAGTCAATGGATGTTGTTTACATGGAGTTCCAGAAGGCTTTTGATAAAATCCCACACAAAAAAGCTTAGTTGAAGTCCACGGAATTGAGGGTAAATTACAACATTTTCAGGATATTAATGGGGAAAGACTGGGTAGACAAAGATAAACCATTTCCACTGGTTGAGGATTCTCGAACTGAGGGCATAGTCTCTGAATTGGGTCAGGCCATTCAGGGGAAATGTTAGAAAACACTTCTATATGCAAAGTGTTGTGGAGATTTGGAGCTCTCTTCCTCAAATGGCAATCGGTGCTTATTTGATGGTTAAGTTTAATAGATAAATTTTTATTAAGCAAGAGTGTCAAGTGTTGTGGGCCCATGCAGGCATATGGAGTTAGGCCACAGATAAATCACTGTTTAATTGAATGGCGGAGCAGGCTCAAGGTGCTGAATGACCTACTCCTGGTCCAATGTTCCTGTGAGATTGAGAGGCAAGTTTGCTTATTAAAAAAAGGATGGTAAGTGCTTGGAATGTGTTGCCAGGGAGGTGGTAGAAGCATGTAAATTAAAACTATTTAGGAAGCATTCAGACAGACCCAAGAACAGGCAGGGAATAGTGAGATACAGACCATGTGCAGGCAGGTTTGATTATTTTAGATTAGTATCATGGTCCGCACAGACATAATGGGCCAAAGGACCTATTTCTGTGCTGTACTGTTGTATGAATCTACTTTGCTGAAGATTGGCATCTGTGGTGAGAGAGAGGAATCATCCACTCAGCACTATTTGCTCCAGGTTGTTGAAAACACTTCTCAGCCTTACTGTTTAAACTTATGCAGGGGTCTGCCATCATTGAGGGTCGATGTTTTTATGGAAATCCCTCCTATTAGTTGTTTAATTAAGCATCACCATTTATACTCTGAGCTCATAGTTTGATCATACTTTTAAAATTAACCAAACTTTTGAGACCTTCTGAGGAGGAAGAATAACATAATGTTTTGATGTGAGGAAGAATAAAACGAGTGACCATATATGTAAGATAATCACTAAAGAGGGAATTCAGAGAAAACTGATTATCCCAACGGTAGATACAGATTCAGTTGCAATATTTAAAAGACATTTGGATAGGTAAATGGATAGGAAAGGTTTAGAGGAACATGGACCAAAGGGCCTGTTTCCATGCTATATGACTCTGATTGTATGACAGTGTGGTAAAAATGTAGAAATTAGTACCCAAGAGAGTAAAGCAAATAAATTACATTTCCCTTTATCTTTTGCAAATGTCTCGACGTAATTTAATATTTAAATTTCAAGGAAACAAACTTGCACCACTTCACATTGACAAAAGCTTGAACATTGGGTCTCTGAGAATTGTAAACTTCATTTTTCAAGTTTCTTTTAAAAAGAACTAAAGTTGCTTTTTGCATCCGTTTAAATCATGACGAAAATAATCTTTTATACATGTTGGAGAACTACCATCATTCCATCTCTAGAAATGGAGTTAGAATCCAGCTTGAAATGGAAGTCTTCTGTAAGCTTATTTAATTAGAAACTGCTCAGTCCACAGATTAATTCATTGCATCAATTTGCACTTAATATTAAAACACACAATAGCGTAATTAAAGATAATATGAACAGATTAGAGACAAGAATAAAAATAACCTTTTTAAGCTAAATGTGTTTGTTTTAAATTTCTTTGGTTTTCATCCAGTTTTAAGTTGACGTTACTAGATAACTTAGTGTGGAAACAGGCCCTTTGGCCCAACAAGTCCACACCAACCTGCCAAAGTGCAACCCACTCAGACCCATTCCCCTACATTTACCCCTTCAACTCTCACTACGGGCAGTTTAGCATGGCCAATTCGCCTAATCTGCACATTTTTGGACTGTGGGAGGAAATCAGAGCACCCGGAGGAAACCCACGCAGACACGGGGAGAATGTGCTAACTCCACACAGTCGCCTGAGGTGGGAATTGAACCCGGGTCTCTGGCGCTGTGAGGCAGCAGTGCTAACCACTGTGCCACCGTGCCGCCCATAATATAATATACTATAATATTTACAGTGCCAAAAGTCTCAAACTTAAACTTGGACCTGATTTGAATGCCTTTGGAGTTTTGCATGAGGTGTTTTGGGTCAGTAGAAGGAAAAATAATTTGATTCACTCACTGGAGCTGAACAGTTCATGGAAATAACAAATTTCTAGATGTACTTGTAGAAATAGTGTCTTTGTCTTTAGATGCTTTGCCCCAATAGTTAGCATAACCTAATCCTCTTTCAAAAGTGAGGAATAATTAGTTACTTCCCACTAAAACGTAAACAAATTGTGGCAGATCTTCCAATCTGAGTCTGTCTACCTCACAGCCGCGCTAAAATGTATTCCATTCAAGCACATCCCAAAGAACTCGGATTGAACTTTTGAAAGATCAAGTGCTTTGGAACAGTGTTTTTAAAATAGTTTTATGTTTGTGCATGGATATGGGGGGTATGCTGTGCCTACTTAAAGCCATTTGTGGCTGCTTGTTTTTATATAAAACATCAATTTTATATAAACTGAGACCCAGTTTAGTACTTTATTTTTATTGAAAAGATCTGAATGTCTGCTCCTACATTCTTAGCAAATACTTCAACTACTTGACAGTTCAAGCAATCAATGGTTCTTAGTATTTGTTAAATCCTCAGTTATGAGCCATTCTACTTAATGGGTGTTTACTGAGCATTTCATGCTTGAGTTTAGTTTTGTTGCCATAATCATGAAAAGCCCAGAACACATGTGACATGTAAAGGTACTGTTTTTTATTATATACCACTTCCACGCAGTGTTAATTTTAAAGGCAATTGTAAAATGTCTGATAGGAAGTAAATTCAAGGCAGAGAATAAGAGAATTGAGGGTAATGGAGAAACTCATCTTGTGCGAGTCAATAGCTAGCATGGAGGTACAACAAATAATCATAGAATAGAATCATAGAATCCCTGTAGTGTGGAAATGTGCCATTTAGCCCATCAAGTCCATACCAATCCTCCCTAAGAGCATCTCATACCCCTACACTATCCCTGTGACCCTCCATTTCCTATAGCTAATCCACCTAATCAGCAAATATAACTCGATACTATGCAGTTTAGCATAGCCAATCCACCTAACCTGCGCATTTTTGGACTGAGGGGTGAAACCGGAGCACCTGGAGGAAACCCATGCAGAATAGGGGAAAATGTACAAATTCCATACAGTCACCCAGTGGAATCCAACCTGAGCCCCTAGTATTGTGAGGGAACAGTACTAACCACTGAGCCACCATGCAGCCCATTAGTAATAGAATTATTTCTTATATGACAAGAATAAATTGATCATTAAGGAGGTTTTACCTGGGAAGAGCCAGCATGGTTTTGTGAAAGCGAAATCATATTTAACCAATTTATTGGGGTTCTTTGAAGGAATATTGTTGTGAACAAAGGGAGAGCCTATGTACTGCACTTGTCAAATGCCTTCTGAAAATCCAAGAAACTGCACAAAAGATTATTGCCCGTAGGGGCTCTTGGTACAGTTCATAAAATACTGGCATGCATTGCAGATTGGCAGGCAGAAAACTCTTTATATAAATAGATCTTTTAGTAACTGGAAGCATGTGGCAAATAGATTCCTGCAGGAGTCTCTGCGGGTGACAACTTCCCTCATACAAGTAAATGAAATAAATTGTTTAAAAAAATGGGCATGGTAGATAACTTACGAAATGAGACAAAGATAAATAGTAAAGTATGTTGTGAAGAGAATTCAAGGAAGATGCAGACAGAATAAGTAGAGCGATTGAGCAAAAATCTGGAAGATTGCATATAATTGAAATATGAAGTTGTTCACTTTGGCAGAAAGAATTAAAAAGCAGACTATTAAAAGGAAAATGACTGCAAATCTCCAAAGTGCAGAGAGAGATCTGTTCTAATACAGTTTACAAAGAGTTGGTCTGTCAGTACAGCAGGTCGTAATGGTTAATGGAATGCCTCCTTTTATTATGAAAGGAATTAAACATTTAAAAGTAAAGTGGTTCTACCATGCTGTTAAGGAAGGAATTTTAGGTCTTCACAGACCATCTTAGTTTGAAAGTCTGTTGCGGTTCTTTTGTCTGTGCTGGGTCGAAGTCTAAACTTCCATCCTTAACAGCATGACAGAAGCACCTTCACCAGCTGTTCTTGAATGCTTTTGTTATGGACCAGGCCAGATCCCCCCCCCCCCACAACTGACCTCAAAACATTTCAAGAAAGTAGCCCAGACCCAACTTTTTTAGTTGTGTAAAGTAGATATTCCAGGAGTGATGCATTTCATCAAGCCACTTAGTTTCAAACAAAACAGAATTTATTTGCAAGACTACCAAATGAAATACAAACAAAAGCGAACCGAATATAGAATAACTTAACAATTTAAAAACCCAGTCAACTCTATTGCAACTTAATGATGCTATTTCAAATACTTGCAACATCCCTAAAAACACCTCTTGGCACAAAAAGGTAAAATCAAACAGAAGGTCTTACAGAAGAGCGAGATAGCAGACAGATTCAGCACAGAACACTTTCTTCCATGTAGCTGTTTCTTAGACGAGCAGCCTCAAAAAAAACTAACTGCCTGCCAAGACCAGACCAAAGAGAAGCTGAGCTGGGAGAACTGGCCAGTCCCCTTTCTTCGTACAAGTTTTTTAAAACTTGTAAGTCTTTTTTCCTGAGGCAGTTATCTGTTAGCTATTATCAAGTTAGCCCTAAAGCCCATCCAAACGAGACACCCCAATACGATCACTCTGGGCAGGATAAAACCAGAAGGACAACATAACCTTGTTAAACGAGTAGCATCATCTCAGTTAGCACAACCTTCTCAAGTGTATGTAAGAAGTACGGTTATGCTGACAATGTTTTTTAAGATTTTAAAAATATGTGGTAGCATCAGGGAAAGTAGGGCTAGGTGAAGGTGCAGGCCTAGGTAAACAAACACAATTGGGTGTAAAATAGAGAATACAATCTGACTTTAGACTCCGGTCAGTGAGGAATCTGGTCGGAGATCCACTATTATTTTGAAACACTGAAGTGAACAAGTTGAACTGATAAAGCCTCTTTTTAACATCTTCCAGTTGCATAAAGTTCTTCACAGCTCATGAAATTTTGTGTGGTCAGTATTCTATGTAGCCAGAAATGTCTGATTTAGAATAAGAAATGAGTGATCAATTCATCTATTTTTGAAAGAGAAATGAGAAACTGAAAACTGAAAATACTCAGTGCAGCAGAATCTTTTGAATGTAGATACAAACTCTGCTTCATCTCACAAAGGGTACCTCTAAAAGACACCTCTTATAATGCCAATAGCCATCATAAAAGATTTTATGCTAAAAACCCATGTAGTGGGATTTTGACAGCTCAAATATCTGATTCAAGAGGAGTGTTGCAAGCTCCTGACAGGGAATGTTATACCCAGTATATGCTAAAAGGTATCAGTAATATGTTTGATTTAATTTCTCTTACAAATCCTTCCAAACAAAAGAGCATGTGCGTTAAAGAAATAGTCATTTGTATAGAGGAAAAGGGCCAAGCTATTTTCTTTATAATTCACTTTTTAATAGATGATTGTTTTGAGTGGAAAAAATACCAGGCTGTCATTCCTGCAAAACAGGAAATTGCCTGTCTTTATTCAAAATATTGAATCTTGTGACCCTGTAGGGTAGGCAAGTACATTCCATACATTGGTTATAAGGGTAACCATCACCAGAATCCAGGAGAATAACTCAGTATTATGTGATATCGCTATGAGATGGCTTAACATCATTCAGTTATGGAGGTAGTTTTTGGACATTGGTGATTATGCTGACATTTGTTGACAGCACAGTCCAGAGACAGCAGTGGTGCTTGCAAACAATAAATTCATTGTGTTTGTCAAGGCTGGACATGGGTTAAAAGCAGCAACTCTGGTTCTGTAAAAGGGTGATTATGGTTTTTAAGATGGTGAATGTTGATGGACCCATTACAGATAGTTCTCCTACAATGCCATAGTTGCATTCCAGTGATACCTCACTTAATAGAAATAATGGGGCCTTTGGGAAAAGTGGACTTAGGGGCAGACCAGCAAAAAATATCACTCACAATCGCTCAAAAATCACCCAAAAGTCTAACGCAAAGTATAGCACAGCCTGAATGAAAGTTGAAATCCTATTTATTAATGAAACAAAAGTAAATTTAACACAGTACACTTTAAAAATGTAAGAAAGCTGTTCTCTGTCCAGTACCCCCCTCAGCTGCTCTCTCAACAACTGACATTAGCACATGCACAGAACGGCATGAAAACAGTGCGGATATAGATTTAGAATGGTGCAGAGACATTGGTGCATGGGCAGACTGGCACTGAAGTCACGCATGCGCAGAATGGCGCAGTGATTTCAATGTGTACATCGGCGCATAACAAAGCGCATAAATCCCAGCTGGAATCGCATTTTTGCCAATGGAGGTAAACGTTCTTCAAAATACCGTTCCCTAATTCTTCAGGAACGCTTATAGCCAAATTCTGCTGTCAAAACATGCATTAGACCAAATTACCTGTATAGAGCCAGTCTAGGAACCAAATTAAAAGACAAATCTTCAAGGGAACTTGGATTTAGGTTTGTTGGCATTTTGAAGAGAGGAAATATAGCAAAGATGGTGAGGAGGAAAGCAAATATAGAAGGTCAGGATACTTGGACAATAGGCTAGTGCTATTCCTGCCCAAACTAAAGAAGAGCGTGATAACCTAAATGAGTCATTCTTACTTTAAATAAAGGTTACTTAGCTTTGTACAAAGTGCTGTGAACTTTTCACCAGCTAAACCCTTTTTTGCATTTATGTGGACATGACATGAGGATAAAAGTAAAAAGTCTAATAATAGCAATAAAATAACTTGTTTGAAATGTACAAAGTTAAAAATCACACAACACCAGGTTATAGTCCAATGGGTTTAATTGGAAGCACACTAGCTTTCTGAGTGGTGCTCCTTCATCAGGTGATAGTGGACCATCACCTGATGAAGGAGCGTCGCTCCGAAAGCTAGCCTCACAGCATCAGGGACCCAGGTTCGATTCCAGCCTTGGGTGACTCTGTCTGTGTGGAGTTTGCACATTCTCCCCGTGTCTGCGTGGGTTTCCTCCCACAGTCCAAAGATGTGCAGGTCAGGTGAATTGGTCATGCTAAATTGCCCATAGTGTTAGGTGCATTCAGAGGGAATTGGGGCCTGGGTGGGTTACTCTTCGAAGGGTCGGTGTGGACTGGTTGGGCCGAAGGACCTGTTTCCACACTGTAGATAATCTAATCATGACATGACGTTAAAGGTAAAAAGTCTAATAATAGCAGTAAAACAATTTGTTTGAAATTTAGAGTCATGGAGATGTACAGCATGGAAACAGACCCTTCGGTCCAACCCGTCCATGCTGACCAGATATCCCAACCCAATCTTATCCCAACCCAATCTTGTCCCACCTGCCAGCACCTGACCCATATCCCTCCAAACCCTTCCTATTCATATACCCAACCAAATGCCTCTTAAATGGTGCAATTGTACCAGCCTCAACTTTCTCTGGCAGCTCATTCCATACAAGTACCACCCTCGGTGTTGCCCCTTAGGTCTCCTTTATATCTTCCCCTCTCACCCTAAACCTATAACCTCTAGTTCTGGATTCCCAGATCCCAAGGAAAAGACTTTGTCTATTTATCCTATCCATGCCCCTCATAATTTTGTAAACCTCTAAGGTCTGGGTAATTGATCAGAAAGAGAGCAAATTTGCTCATCTCTATTAGAAACTGATTAGATCCTGTATCTCAAAATTACAACTACTTGTCCTTCTCCCCAGTTTTTTCTGTGTAAACTTTACCCACAGAAGCGAATTCTTTACGGAGATCAGGAACTAACTCCATACTCAGCCCCTGCCTTGGCTGTGCACTCTCCTGCAGGTCCTCGGCTCTTCTTGGGGATTCCTTTACTACTTTCACTAATGCCACTGGCTTAGCCCCTTTTACCTCCTCTTTTCCCACAGTGCCTTTCTTTAATGACCAGCACTGACTTTACATGTCCCACTTTACCACAGTGGAAGCACCTGAGGCTTTTCACCTCCTTTCCACCCACTTGGGCTGCTTTTTTAACCTCTGGTAAACACTCGTGTTCTCCACTCTTTGTTTCATAGTGTAGGATCTGCCCTTCTCCCAACTTCTATCCCTCACAGGATGAAACTCTGTCTTGAAGCTTGTCTTATGCACCAACATGTATTCATCTGCTAATTCTGCAGCCCTTCTCACTGAACAGAAAGTTCAAGCATCAACGTGAATTCTTTCCATCTCTGGAAGTGAGTTTTTAAAATTCCTCCAGAATAATCTCTTAGAGCCGCATGGGTCTTATCTATCTTTCAGGCCTGCACCCATCTATCAAAATGACTGTTTAATTCTTTTGAATTCAACATAAGTCTGACCTGGTTCCTTCTTTGTTTCTGAACTGCTGTCTATACCCCTCTGGTACCAATTTATAAGCTCTTAAAATAGTCTGTTTGACTTCGTAAACTCTTGACCCCCTCATCTGACACTGCGGTAGATACCTCACTAGCTCTACCTACCAGTTTAGTCTGAACTAGCATTGCCCATAAATCTTCTGACCACTCCATCTGCCTAGCCAACTTTTCAAATGAAATAAAGAAGGCTTCAATGTCTTTCTCATCAAACTGTGGCAGAGTTTTGACATATTTGTATATATCACTACCTTCTCTTTTAATCTCCATCCTGTTAACTTGACTTTGCTGACAAAGTTGCAACTTCAAGTTCAAATTCTCTTTCCTTCTCTCTTTCCTTTCCCTTTCACTCACTCTCTCTCTGTGTCTCTCCCTCTCTTTGTTTATCTTATAACTCCATTTTCCTCAAATGTAATTTAAGATTTTCTAACTGTTGCATTTGTCTGGTTCTCTGACACACCCAAGTTTTTGAGTAACTTCTTTACAATTTCAGCCTTTTATCTTTGGTTGAATCCAAATCTAACTATGTTCATTTTAAAATTATGGCCTTTTTCTTTTCTTCTACACTTCCTTGACAAATTTGAGAATCATCTTCAAATCCCAGAACCCCTCTCGCAATTTTAAGTGCCATTTCTCTCACTTTTAATTTAACTAACCACAAGTTCACTGAAATTAAAAAATTGTCTCACCCATGTTTTATTTAAAGATCTAGGATACTAACCTGCAAGTGTTTAAATCTACTGGACTTTTTCATATCTCAAATCTATTCAAATCTGTGCAAATCTCACACTGGATCTGTCTAAACCTGTTCAAATCGTTGACGAAAGCCCCCAAACTCTTACGACACTGGGTAAACTCCTCTGCTAATTTAAACCCGATACACAGAAACTCACCTCGTGCCGCAATCTGCTCAATTCTGAGAGACAAAGAACTAACCCAGAGGTCACTATTTAAAGTAAAATTTTATTCTTTAAGTCCAACAGAGAATATTAAAACCATCAACTATTAACAATTCCTTTCTCTTAAACCTACCTTTATATCCCACTCTACAATACTGGTCTGATTTTTTTAAAAACCCTGATTAATATTTCCAAAAAAGAAATCTCATTTCAAAACCAGTCAACTTTGTCGATTCTCCTTGGTAGATTTTCCTCTGCAGATTTTTCTCTAGGTCAGCTTCGATGTTCTGCTGCACAAACGTCTAATAGACAGGTCTGTTCTCAGTACTCCAAGCAGGGTCTAACCAGGGTTTTGTATAGCTGCAGCATAACTTGTGTCCTTATACTCCAATTCTCTATGCATAAAGGTCAGCATTCCAATAGCCACCTTAGTTATATTCTGCACATGCTCCTGACATTTTAAATATCTATGCACTTGACACCTCCCCAGGTAATTTTCCAAACCAGAAGGACAATTCCTGTCTCTATAGGGAACTCAAAAGATTATAATAAAGATTACATTGCACTCCCCTACCTTTCAGAGAGCTGTTTGGCTAGCAGTCAGGACTTGTTGGTGTTCTTGGTAGTTTTACCCCAACTGTTCAAAATGTTTGGTTTTGTACCCCAAAACATCAGATCATTTCATTGGCATGATGTTGTCAAAATACTAAATTCAAATTTGATTGTAGTTTGGTATCTGGGGCATAATTTAAACTGGCCAAATTTGAATTTGTTTTTGTATCATGACAACTCCTCTGCACAATTGGTTTCACAGTCAAATGTTACATCTTAAATTCTTTCAGCACACTCTGTGCCTCTCTAAGTCTATGCCAGCTTCTAGTCTCTCTCAAAGGTACAGTACACACCTACACTTCATAACAGTTCTACTTCACAGAAAAAATAGATCCAACTAAAACAGACAAGGGATAGCGCATAATGAAAAGAAAGTGCTTACAAAAATGCAAAAACAGCACAGAACTTCCTGAATGCGAAAGATAAAAAGGGCCACAAAGCAGCTTATAAGAGCTACTAAAAGGGACTATGAAAGTAAACTTGAAAGGGACATTAAAATCAATGAGGAGAAATTTCAAGCTTACATGGAGAAAGGAAACCATGCATTTGGGTGCAGCGTTGGCCTGCTAAAGGCTAAGTGGGGGTGTTTTCAATGACTATGGGGCAGTAGCATTCATGTTGAATGATTACTTTGTCTCGTATTTACAGTAGAGGAGGAGGATAGCTTGCCGGAAGTCCTGAGGAAATTATTAATGGATGGGAACTGGGTGAATAAAATAAATGTCAGTAAACACAGATAATGAAGAAATTAATGGAACTAAAGTGTGACAAATCCTCAGTGTCTGATAGAAACTATCAGAGGGTGGTAAAGGAAGTAGGGGAGTGCAATGTAGATGCCTTTATTATAATCTTTTGAGTTCCCTAGAGACAGGAATTGTCCTTCTGGTTTGGAAAATTACCTGGGGAGGTGTCAAGTGCATAGATATTTAAAATGTCAGGAGCATGTGCAGAATATAACTAAGGTGGCTATTGGAATGCTGACCTTTATGCATAGAGAATTGGAGTATAAGGACACAAGTTATGCTGCAGCTATAAAACCCTCGTTAGACCCTGCTTGGAGTACTGAGAACAGACCTCTGCATCAGATCATAGTAAGGATATATTGGCCTTGGAAGGACTATTACGTAGATTTACAAGAATGATACTGGATTTAAGGGATTAAATGATGAGAGATTATACAAATTTCACCTGTTTTCTCAAGAACTCAGAAGGTTAAGAGGTGATCTGATTGAAGTCATCAAGATGTTAACAGGAAACAACAGGGTAGATAAAACTGAACTGTTTTCATGGTTGGAGATTCTAGAACTAGGCGGGGTATGCTCTGCTAATTAGGGCTAGACCATTCAGGAGTGATGTTAGGAAGCATTTCTACACAATACAGGGAATGGTAGATGTTTGGAAAAACTTCCACAAGTGGTAATATATACTTGACCGGTTGTTGGTTTTAAATCTGAGATAAATAAGATTTTGTTCAGCAAAGGTATATAGAGTTAAGCCAGAGATTAGCCATAATCTCTCTGGCGTGTGAGACTGAATGGCCTAGTCCTGTCCCAGTAATGGGAAGCAAAGAAATGGCAGAGACTTTGAGCAAGTGTATTGTATCTTCCTTCACAATAGCAGGACTTAGTGGAAGGAGAAAAGGCTGACAAATCTACAGAATCAGCTTGCATCTTAAGATATTGAAAGTAGTGATTGCACAGAGGGTGAATGGTTAATTATAAACCTGCAGAATTCTCTTGCTTCTGAAAGGGTCCAGATGGATGGAAAAACTAAATGTATCACCTGTGTTCAGAAAAAGAGGGAGATTAAAAGCAGAAGCTATAAACCACTTCAATGAAATATGCCACAGAGAAAATACCAGAAGTTATGATTTCAAGTAGTAGTAGGACATTTATTAACACCACATCTTCAAACACTCAGTCCCTCCATCACCAACAGTAGTTATAGCAGTTTTTACAAGAAATTCATCAAAACTCTGACATTTTCCAAACCCACATCCATTTACATCTAGAAGGACAAGGGCAACAGATACTTGAGAACACCAGTATCGACAAGTTCCCTCCCAAAACCATAGGTTTGGAAGGTGCTGTCCAAATAGCCTTGGTGAATTTCTGTATCATGTAGATAGTGCGTACTGCTATTAGTGTGTGGGGAGTGTGAATGTTTGTGATATGATGTTGATCAATTGGGCTGCTTCATCCTAGATGGTGTCCAGCAGCACTCCGTTAGGCAAATGGGAAGTATGCCATCATGTGCCTTGGAAGTGGTGGACCAGCACTGGGGGAATTGGGAGATCAGGATTCTAAGCTTCTAACCTACTCTTCTAAACACAATATTTAGAAGGTCAGTCCAGTTCTGTTTCTGCTTTAATGGTAGCCCCTAGGATGATCATGTTGGATTTAGCGATGGCGATACCAGTTAATGCCAGGAGGTGATGGTTCGATTCTTTCTTATTGGAGATGTCATTACCTTGGCAATATGTGGCAAATTTGCTTGCCATTTGACAACTCGAACCTATTATCTTGCTGCATTTGGATATGAGCTCCTTTGGTATCTGTGTGTTATCATGAATCATTGAGGATGAATTTTCTTTGGTTAGTCCATGCAGTTCTAGACCACAGTCGTCGCTTGAAGCTGGGTCATTGCATATATTCAAGGTTGCGTTAGTCTGATTTTTGATCTACAAGAAAAATGTGTTAGGGGAGGTAGGAAAGAAAATGGAAGTAAGGCCATAACCAGATCTGCCATGATCTTATTAAATAGCACTGCAAGCTCATCTGGGAAGATGTCCAAGTCCTGTTCTTATTTCTTACATTTTTGAACTTAATGTATCTTTGCAGATGCCAAGAATAGAAAGTGGCACATGTCAAATTTTTGCTTTGATTAGTCATTTTACAGTTTGTAATCTTTGGTATTTTGTGAAAAGATGTAAAGGTAGCGAGTTGAATTATCTCTTGTTAAAGCCCCTTTGATTTATTTTTCTACACAAATGCAAGTTGCATCAGACCAGAACAGGAAAATATAAATTTTCAGCATTTTAATATTTTATGCATCCAGACCAGAAGTTATCCATCTACCAAAAAAAAAGTGCGTTAATTGATAAAGTAATGATATCCTAAACCATTCTTGCCCAACATTTTAGTTTTTTTTAAAGTTTGTTTAACAGTAGAACATTCCACACTTCCATTTGTTTCTGCAGGTCTTGTGTAAGATGTATGGTCTGATGTTGATCTCAATACCAATCTGTGGTTATAGTGCCATGTGCTGCACCATCAATCTGTCCATTGTATGTATTGCAGTGGAGCAAAGGTCATACACAAGCCTATAAAAGTCCATGGAAACAGCCAAGGTCCATTGCAGCCAACATGTCTCTGGTGCTATAGTCAGAGCCACAAGTTTATGGAAGGGAAGAAAACTTGAGGAGGAGAAAGTAATTTTAAGCAGTAACTTCATTTAGGAACTGCTGGATTGCATCAATCATTTGGAGCGGCTTGGTTCTGATTCATGCTGGCAAGAAAAGAGCAAGCGGAAAATGGGACAAAAGAAACCCAGGGACTTACTGTTGTTGTCAAATGCTGCAGCAGCAACAACCAATCACCAAATAATATTAGAACATTATTGATGTTTGGAAAAAGATCAAGTAAATGTTTTATTTGGCATAGCTTTTTTAAAAAAATACAAAATTTAAATTTTCAGATAAAGTTACGGAGGAGAGATTTGGCATTACACATGCTGTGGCTGTAATTCACAAGTTGAGCAACCTTTGAGTTGGGCAACACCCTGTTATTACTTTTTCTTTTGCATCATTTTGATCTTGTTCAGTTCTTGTGGTCAATTCACCCTTGTGAAATCAACTGCCAGAAATGCAGCATGTTTTAAGAGCTTATATCAAGTAGCTTTAAATCAGAATAAATTCTCCTAGTGCCAGACAAAATTCAATTGAATGCGGGCTGCTTTACAACTAATATGACAGCCTCCTGCAATTGGTGTCCCCTATAACCAAGTTTGCAACCTAGAATCATTGTCATGTTTGATTTTGTGGATACACCCACAGGAATTGTTCAAAAATTACTTTATAGCAGGAAGCTGCTACACTTTATGTACATGCAGGTAACTTCCTATGAAATAGATTAGTCAGTTCAATTTTGTGCCTCACTTAACTGATCAGGGTAGCCCTTTTGGAGCTATAGAAAGAGTCTCCCATATTAAGGACAGGCAATAAATACTGACCAGCCAGCAAAACTTACATGCCATGAATGAATAATTCAAAACTTGTGCTGCTTATGATGTATTCTTTTTCTAAACACCCCCCCCCCCCCCCATTTATCCCCAACGTGAACATCAGTTGTTGTTGACATTTCCCTCAAGTTAATGGCTATGTATGAGGTAAAATCATAGAACAGTCACAACACACAAGGAGACTTGTCTGTACTAAGTCTCTGCCAGAACAGCTTACCTAGTTCCACTCCCCTCCCTTTTCCATGTATGTAATCCTGTACATATTTGCTCTTCAGATTTATCCAGTTCTCTTTCAAAACCCTGAACTGAATCTATCTCCATCACAGGTTTAGGTTCTTGGTTTTGTTTGAAAAAAGTTTCTTAGTCTTTTTTTTGTCTTTTTAAAATTAATGTCCTCTGGTTCTGCAGCCAGTGAGTTTTATGCATTTTATTTGTATTTAATTTTGAAATTTTTACTGAAAATAGCACTGAGAAACGGCCCATTCCGATCTGAATACGAAGCTATCCTAAAATTATATGCTGAGGATTGAACTATTATTAATTTGTTTTCTCTCTAACTTCTCAAATGTCTTCTAACATGAGGCTTTTTTTTTTAAAAAAGTAGCTTTTTGGAATTTTCTCATTAAATTACCTAACATTGTGTGAGGGAAATACCATTCAACATTAACAATAACATGACAGGAAGGGCCAAAACTGCTCCCTCATTCCAATGGTAAGTACTGTCCAAAGTGTGCATTTGTCGACTTTGGTTGAGGATGTTGCCTATGTTCTCACTGTAGTTGAATAGCCTGTCAAACTAGCTGGCTAAATCTTTGCAAGAATAATCACTTGTGCTGCACAGTTCAGAAGATAGTGGAGATCGGTGGAATATGCACAGTCCATATTAAGGGAAGAGACAGGAACAACCTACAAAGAAGATTGTTTGGGAAGTTGGTGGCCTAATTGTATTATTGCTAGACTGTTAATTCAGAGACCCACGTAAAGTTCTAGGGTCTAGGTTTGAATCCTATCATAGTTTGAATTCAGTATAAATCTGAATTGAGTCTAATAATTAGCATGTAGCCATTATTGACTGTCAGGAAACACTGATCTGGCTCACAAATATCCTTGAAACTACACCCTTATCTGGTCTGGCCTACATGTCACTCCAGATCCACAGCAATATGGTTCATTCATAGCTGCCATCTGGGCAGTGAGGAATGTATGATAAATTCTGGTCTAGCCAGAGATGCTCAATTTCCATGAAACAATGAAAACAAAAGGTTCTTGTGCAAATTTAAAGTACTGGGGATAGAGTCACTTAATTACAAAAAAGATATCCTAGATATAAGAAATATTTCCTTTTCCAATTTTTCAATGTGTCCTGATTGTAATTCTCTAGAAAGTGAAAGGTCTGTACAGTTTAAAGTGTGAATGTTGATAACAAGGCTGGCATTGCTTCCGATTCTAATTCCACTTGAGATTGTGGTGAGAGCAGTGCATCCTTAAACTGCTGCAGTCCACTTATTGCAGGTGAAACCGTAAGCTTTTTAAAGTGAATATTTCAGGATTTTGATCTAGCAACAGTGAAGGAATGGAAAGCAATATGGTTTCAAGTCAAGATGGTGTGTGGCATCAAAGGGAACGAGCGAATGATGTTTCATATGTCAACTGCTGTTGACTTTCTTGGTGGTGGAGGTCACAGGTTTGAAAGGTGCTCTCAAAAAAGGCTTGACAAGTTTCTTTGCTGTTTATAATGTATATAGTACGCACTGCTGCCATTGTGCTGGTAAAGAGAGTGAAACCTTTTGTTGGATGGGACGTCAGTTAAGCAGGCTTTTTGTTTTTCTTGGACAATGCTGACGTTTTTGTCATTGGAGCTGCATTTGTCCATGAAAATGAAGGTATTCAGTCACACTCCTGACTTGTACGAAGAGGGCAGACTTTGGAGAAGTCTGGTTCTTTCCAGAATTAAGTGAAGTATGTGCAGGACAATATAAGGCACAATACAGAGTTGAGTAAAATAAACATCCACATTCGACTGACTTTCTACAGTGTTGTGTATCTATCAAGCATATTTAATTTTAAACCTTTTTAGATTTGCTGATGCTCTAGCAAGTTAGATTCTGGACCAGAATGTTTTGTATGTTTTCACCAGGATTACTATAAGAAATCTGAACATTGCGATAAAATAGTTATTCAAAATATTATCTATAAAATGTAAATAAATCTTATCTAACTTCTTAATTCTCTTTCAAATCACCTATATAATTTGCATTTGTCTTTTTTTCTTTCAACTTTGAATTTAGGAATATAAGTAGGCCTTTTAGCCATTTGAACCTGTCTTATTGTTCAGTAAGATCATGGCTGATCTGTGCCGAATTCCATGTGTCAGCCTTTGTCACATGTTCCTTATTTAAAAGGTATAATAGAATTATCAATCTATCTTAACTTTAATAATTGATATAGCAATAATTGCCACTTGTAGAAGAGAGCACCCTTTGTGTGCAGGAGTGCTTCCTATATTCATTCTTGAAAGGACTAGATTTAACTTTATGAAAGCCATAAATAGGGTAAATAGACAAGGTCTCTTCCCTGGATTGGAGGAGTCCAAAACTAGAGGGCATAGGTTAAAGGTGAGAGGAAAAAGATTTAAAAGGAACCAAAGGGGCAACGTTTTCACGCAAAGGGGTATAGCGTGTATGGAATGAGCTGCCAGAGGAAGTGGTGGAGGCTGGTACAATTACAACATTTAAAAGGCATCTGGATAGGTATGTGAAAAGGAAGGGTTTAGAGGGTTATGGGCCAAGAGCCGGCAAATGGGACTACATTAATTTAGGTATTCTGGTCGACATCGGCAAGTTGGACTGAAGGGTCTGTTTCCATACTGTACGTCTCTGACTCTATGAATCTTACTGTTTCTTTATCTACTCTATCTGTTTTGTTTTAATATCTTGAAAATGTTGACCAAATCTGCCACTGTCGTTAATACCCATCCCCAACCTCCCCATATCTTCTACATTCTGAGAATGTAACATGGGTTTGTGTTGTCTCTCCCAAGTTTAATCCTTGGAGTTCCAATATCATTCTAATAAGCTTTGCTGTCTCCAGTGCAAGGATGTTCATAATGCTCTAATAGTCTTCCTATTTGACCTATTTATCAAAAAAATTAAAGCGCGGTGTATACCTTTTTTGTTCTATGTAAATTTGCATCATGGACTCTCTCCAGCCTTTCAAGCAACAATATGGCATGCAGTGCTTCAACCTCTCATTAAGTTTTTTTTTTATATAGGCTCCTTACTCCTTAGTTTTATATTCTATGCTGCTTAAGACAAAGCCTAGGATTCCATAAGGCTTTTTTTTTTTTGAGACTTGTTAACCTGACAGATTAACTCAAAATCCATCTACTCTTCCACAGCTTTGAACTCACCCCCATTAATATAATTACTGCTGTTGTTCATTTGAAAAAAGTATCATTTCATGGATTCTATATTTTAGTCCATTGCACTGTCTTGACACTGCATCTTTTGCAAAATCCTTCAGTATTCCAAAGAATCAAATCCGTTTCCTATATTTAAAACTATCTACAAATTTTGACAACATTCCACAATGTGCAAATTATTCATGTGTGCAAGCAGCAAAAGTAAGACCATTAATTTTTAATGCAGTTTGCCATTCCCCTCCTAATTCCACACACTCTAATCTACTAATCTATCTAGCTATTCTATTGTGTGGTGGCTACTCCTATCCAGTCTGGCTTCCTCTAGATGTATAATAATTTTGTCCTTTTAATTAAAGGGTCACTATTTATCCTACCACTAATGTTGTTGCTTGGCCTGTGTTTGTTTTATTACAAATATTTATAAATGCGAAATCTATTATCCATTCTCAGCGTTTTCAGCACATCAGGATCATAAATAGAGCCCAAACATAATTTGAGTACAGTTTTCTCCCAAATCTCTCTTTCAGAAATCCTAGTATGTAATCTACTGACCCTGTCTTTTTTGCTTTCCCTTCCCTTAACTTGCATATCCATAATTTTCATTTTATCTATTTCACTGCTTGTGTTGCTCTTACTCTCTTCAGAATTTATATCCTCTTCAGTTTTGTCCTAGAGAAAAGCTATTTTGGAAGCACTTGTGATGTTCCTTTCAATTTTTCATCAGATTTGAGTATCTTCTCAGGGATTCCAAGAATTTTCTTTTTACTAATAGACACAGTATTTTGCTGTGGTGTTCTTTTTTTCAACTTATACCTCATTTTAGCTTTCTTACTCTTAGCTTCATTTCTCCTTTTCTCATTCACCTTTAGATTTGTTTCATTATTATTATTTTAGTTTTGAGGCCCTCTTCTTCTTAAACTGATTTCTAACTCATTTCTTTCTGGCATGCTAAAATCAAATATAATTTCCTCTTCTTTCAACAGTTTGTGTATTCTGCATCTTCACATGGTTTTTAGTCATGTACGTTTTTGGTCCACCTTCCCTCTGTCAGTTGTTCCTTGGTAAGTCAAGACAGTACATTTTTTAAGAGTAATTTTCAAATTGCAATTGACATTTATGGGATCCTTTTCAGGCCTTAGCTTGCTGTTGGTAAGGCACAAGAAATCTAATTAAACAATTAGTAAGGCTACATAACAATTAATAGCTTGTCACTGTCCTCTGTGGTTACTCGATCCTGCTTTGAAACGCCTTCTATCAAGAATTGCCTTAAAACTTTATAAAGTGTATTTTCAGCAAGTTCATTTTAAACTTGCCATTTAATATAACTGTAAATTTTGTCTCCGTTTACATTGAGTTTAATGTGCTGGTTTTATGCTTATGAAGTTGTATCAGAGTCCATTGTGTGGCAATAAAGAGGTCTGTTTTTGGAAAGCTTACTTTGTAACAAAGGGGCGAAAAAGGCAAAGTGATTGAATTGTTAGGGCAGCAGCTTCAGGCAACTAATACAAATTTTCCTTATTTAGTAATGTGCAGACTCAATAATTTTGTCTAAGTAACAAGAACAACATACACAAATAACACATAGTAAGGAGTTCTTTTCATGTTCAAGCTTTTGATTGGGCTATTGGGAAACAGTGTGGAAATATTTTAAAAGCACCAAGAAAGGCTGCATGCATTAGATTCCAGAGGGCAAAAGTTTAACTGATGTATCATGCCAAACTGCTTGCTCATTCCAGGAAGCTATAAACATAGAGCAGACTTGTCTGTGAAATGCCATGAGGATTAATTCATCCCAGTAGGAAATTTACGTAATGGTAGGGTTAAAAGTAGAATAGCCAACAGGGTGGAAGTAATTTTGCGTTGTCAGTTGCAAAGGATTTCTTCCAGACTGAGATGCCCAAGGGTCAGTCATATGTAAGTTATATCCAAGCTTGTAATATTCACTTCAACATAACCCTTTCATAGATGGAATGTAAAGCAGATTTCACTAACACTTGTGATAATCTGCTGGTTTAGTCGGTCCATTCAGTGGTCCAGTTCTGTTGAAATTTGGTAATTCCAAGGAGCAAATTTCCTGTGGTCATGTCTTTATCGGGATTGAAGCAGGATAAATTTGTACGTTTCTAAAACGAGAAATGTATTGCTTTTCATCTTGTACTTATCAAGACACATGCACAATTTCAAACGATCACAAGTCATGGATTATCCCAAATTGAGTCAAGCAGCACGGAACAAACCAACTTGTCCATACCAATCAGATATCTCAATCTGGCGTAATCCCATTTGCCCTATACCCCTCCAAACCCTTCCTATTTATGTACCCAATAAGATGCCTTTTAAATATTGTAATTGTACCTGCTCCCACCACTTCCTCATTCCATACATGCATGAACCTCTACATGAAAAAGTTGCCCCCAGTCCTTGTTAAATCTTTCCCCTCCCACCTTAAGCCTATGCCCCCTCATTTTCGATTCCTCAGCCGAGAAAACAGGACCTTGGCTATTCTTTCCTATCTAAGCCCTTCATGATTTTATAAACCTATAAGGTCATCCATAAGCCTTTAACGGTCCATAATGAAAAAAAACACTCCTATTCACCCTCTCCCTATAACTCAAACCCTCCAGCCCTGGCAACATCCTTGTAAATCGTTTTTGCACAGTCTCAAGCTTAACAGCAATTTTTCTGTAGAAGGGAGACTAGAATTGTACGCAATCTTGTTGTAAAAGTTGCCTCAATGACCTGTACAGCAGCAACATAATATCCCAAGTCCTATACTCAATATTCCGACCAGTGAAGGCAAACATGCCAAGTGCCACATTCATCCTCAGCCCATTGGCCCATCTGATCAAGGTCCCATTGTATTCTGAGATCATTTTCACTGTCCACTACACCATTTATTTTCGTGTTATCTGCAAACTTATTACCCATGTCTCAGGTATTCAATCCAAATCATTTATGTAAATTACAAAAGCAGTGGACCCAGCACGAATCCTTACGACAACTGTTGGTCACAGGCTTCCAGTCCGAAAAGCAACCCTCTACCACCACCCTCTATATTCAGTTTGATATCCCATTGGCTAGCTCCCCCTGGATCCCATGTGGTCTAACCTTGCTAACATTACTAATTTGTCAAACATTTTTTTTCTGAAGTCCATATAAACATCAGATCTGGTTCTGAAATTATTCTACACACACATTAGCACTAGTGTGTCCAGCTGGAGCAGTTGTAACGGGCTGGCCTCTATTCACTTCAGACAGTGATACAAATTCCAGCAAACTCTTCTTCTGGATCTCTTACCCAAATAATAAAGATGACTTTTAATGTATTGTCATTTCACCCACTTTGCTGAGAGAAGTTCCAAGAAAAGGAAGCAATAGGCTATTGCTGTTCAGACTGGTCTCAAATTTTGAGATTAAAAATGCAAAAATCTCATCCCATTCTCAAACGAAACTGTGACATCTGTTTTCCAGCCTGTGACTCCGTCCAAGCTCTCTTTCTTCTATTGTATTGTTTCTGTTGAACCCAGTGCTTTTTCTTGAGTAAAGTCTACTTTAGAAGTTAACGATATGTTTATATTGGTCCACATTTAAAAAAAATAATACTTAGATCACTTTTCTTCATAACACCTGTCTGCAGAGAATGGGTCCCTGCAAATGCATGCATGTCACTTCAAGCAAATGTGAATGAGACGTGTTATGAACTTGACTTATTTTCTTAATTTAGTTGTTAGTATAGCTGTTAGCAGTGAAGATTTTAAGTGCTACCCAAAAAAGTTCAAAGATGTGCATATTAGGTGGATTGGCCATGCAAAATTGCCCATAATGTTCAGGGATGTGTACTTTAGGTGTGTTATCCATGGGAAATGTAGGGTTACAGAGAAAGGGTAAAGAGGATGGGTCTGGTTGTAATGCTTTTCGGAGGGTTTGTATAAATTTGTTAAGCCAAATGACCTTTTCCACACTGGATTCTATGGAAAACCAATCACAGAATCACAAAATAGGAGATGCTTTAGACTTTGCAATAATGGCTAGTTGATTTTCATTGCAAGCAGCCACAGGCTTCAGATCAGCCAATCATTGGGACATCTGACCTTCATACCTGGCATAGCACTGGCACTGTTTAGGAAGCCAGTAGAATATTGCTGTTTACTCTGAGGGGAATAGGTTATAAAAGTAGGAAGGTTTGCAAACATTTTGAGCCTTGTTGCGCTGACATCTGGAGAACTTTGTACACTCTTGGTCTCCTTGCTTGACTAAGGATATAAATGTGTTGAAGCAATTCAGGGAAGGTTCACTCAACTCCTTCCTGGAAGGAAACTGTTATCTTGTGAATAAAGTTTGAACAGATTGGGCCTATGAGCAGTATCTCAAACTTAAATACTGAAGTATTATAACAAAATTCTTATTAAGGTACAAAACTTAATGAAAAAATCAGTTCTGTTGTTGTCTTCTATGATTTTACAAGAGCCCAATCTAATGCAATTAACCTTTTTCTTTCTATTTGCTGTTTCTCACATTTTAACCCTTTTCTCGCTTGTTCCTTTCCCCTTGCTGTCTTCTGCCCTATGCAGTTTGGTATTTCACACACTTCCAGGCAGCTTGGTCAAGTTGAGAAAAATATGAAAAATAGGAAAAGTGCAAGAGAAAATTATTTTAGAGCTATTGTTTCTAATTTACGTAAATGATGAATAGTTACACACTTGCCTTACGCTATTTCATATCCTATCCCTAATCTGTAGCTGTATGTTTTTATTTTGGCCGCCTAGGTGCTGTAGAATGATCTGGGCTGATAAAGTATGCTAAATAGGTGCACGTGTTTGAAAGACAGTGAACATTGGTGTTGCATGTTTGGGAACAGGATTAAAAATCAAGCCGAGGTGATTAGATTGAAGTGTTGAATCTCTCTGATCTATGTCTTTCAAGATTTGGAGATGCCAGTGTTGGACTGGGGTGTACAAAGTTTAAAAAAATCACACAACACCAGGTTATAGTCCAACAGGTTTAATTGGAAGCACTACCTTTCGGAGCCAGTGGTTGATGAAGGAGCAGCGCTCCGAAAGGTAGTGCTTCCAATTAAACCTGATGTTGTGATTTTTAACTATGTCATTCAATGGATTGTGCCGAATTTCATTTCATAAGTTGTGTTCTGAGACGGAGTTTTGACGACAATGGCTGTTTTGGGCTTGTAGGATGGGTGAGTGAACTGAAATGGTGATAAAGTGTAATTAAATTCAGCAGTTCGTTTTACAAAAGTTTGTCAATTTCTTTCTCACATTTTAGTTTTACATATAGCATCAAGTTTCCAGTGTTGATCAGACTGTTTGACCCAACAGGTTTATGCCAGTGTTTATGGTCCCCACACACACCACTCCCACACTACAGTCAGAGATACATTTTAAAATCTGTTGCTCTGCTTTTATCAGCATGCTTGGAATTAAAGCAGTTTTACTTGGTGTCTTGGTGACTCTTTATCTGTCAATCGACTGGTCAAGTATTGTAGTGACTGACCATACAGTCAACTACACTTGCAATTTGATTCAATTGAATTAGAATTTTCGATTCTGCACACCAGGTGTTACAGAGCCAGGTGGCAACTTACTTCAGTCAAGCTCAAAACTCTAATCCTCTTTCCCCTCACTGCCCCAACCTTCCTTACTCTCCCACCACCACCACCCCCCACTCCTTCCCCATGGAACACAAGGAGAACTAGCCATTTGGATAGAGAACTGGCTCGAAGTTAGGAGACAGGGTGATGGAGAGTTGTTTTTCAGGCTGGAGGCCTGTGACCAGCAGTGTGTCTCAAGGATCGGTGATGGGTCCACAACTTTTCCACATCCACATAAATGATATAGATGTGAACATGAGAGGTATGGTTAGTAGGTTTGCAGATGACACCAAAATTGGAGGTGTAGCGGACAGTGAAGAAGGTTACCTCTGAGTACAACAGGACCTTGATCAGATGGGCCAATGGGCTGAGATGTGACAGGTGGAGTTTAATTTAAATATGAGCTCCTACATTTTGGAAAAGCAAATCAGGCTAGAGCTTACACACTTAATGGTAAGGACCTGGGGAGTGTTGCTGAACAAAGACCTTAGAGTGCAGTTTATAGTTCTTTGAAAGTGTTGCAGGTAAATAGGATAGTGAAGAGGCATTTGGTATGCTTCCCTTTATTGGTCAGTGCATTGAGTATAAAAGTTGGGAGGTTATAATGCAGTTATACAGGACATTGGTTTGACCACTTTTGGAATATTGTGTGCAATTCTGGCCTCCCTGTTGTAGGAAAGATGTTGGGAAACATGGAAGGGTTCAGAAAAGATTTACAAGGATTTTGCCAGCGTTGGAGGGTTTGAGTTATAGAGAGGGTGAATAGGCCTGGACTTATTTCCCAGGGCCATCATAGACTGAGGGGTGACCTTATAGAGGTTTATGGAATCATGAAGGGTATTGATAGGGACACGTTCCTCATTCCTGAAGAAGGGCTTATGCCCGAAACGTCGATTCTCCTGTTCCCTGGATGCTGCCTGACCTGCGCTTTTCCAGCAACACATTTTCAGCTCTGATCTCCAGCATCTGCAGACCTCACTTTCTCCTCTAAGAAGACAAGGTCTTTTTCCCAGGTTGGGAGAGTGCAAATCTGGAAGGCATAGATTTAAGATGAGAAGGGAAAGATTTAAAAGGGACCTGTGGGGTAACCTTTTCACACAGGATGTTGCATGAATGGAATGAGTTGCCAGAAGAAGTGGTGGAGGCTGGTACAATTACAATATTCAAAAAGCACTTGGATGTGTATATGAATAGGAAGAGTTTAGGGAGATATGGGCCACATGCTGGCAAATGGGACTGGGTTTATTGAGGATATCTGGTTGGCATTGATGAGTTGGACCAGAGTTTGTGCGATGTCTCTGTCTCTAATAGAGTCAGCTGAGTGATTAATGTTAACAAGGTCGCTGGGAAGACCTCCCCTTGGCAATTGGTGCCATGGAATCTTTTGTGCCTACATGAGACAGTAGAGATGGCCTTGGTTTCATGTCTCATCCAGGAGTTTGTATTGCCATCAGTGGCAGTACACTCTACCGCACTGGAGCAACTGACTAGCTGTTTTGTGTTCAAGTCGTTGCAGTGGAATTTGAATTCCATCTTTTATTCAACTGCAAATCTGCCAATTAGCAGTTTAAAATATGATAAATACTGAAAATGATGGACTCATCAAAATATGTGCTGTAGCAGCTCTCAATCAATTGTTAGACATTCTTTGTGAGGCTGTACAATATTAATTGCTGAGATTGAAACAGTTTGATACCCAGTGAAATACTCAAACTAGTGTGTCTTGTGTATGTTTACTGTACATGTTGTGATGCACTGTCATTTTCACTATCAATCCTTTGAGCAGGGTGAAAGACTTTGTCTCCCAGGCTAAATCTTTCCCGCAGATTACTTCACCTTTAAATTTAGGATTTTCTAAAATCTAATGCTTTACCAAAAACGCCCTTTTTATCACCCCAGTTTTCCACACACACTATAAAATAAAATAGTTTAGAAATTTAACTAATTTAGTTACAGAATCTTGCTGTCACTAACTTTAAGAAAGGTTCTAAATAAAAAGTATTTCCTAGGTTTCAAATTGTCGATCATCATGGTGGGTATTATAATGATCAGGGGTTTTGGATCAGGAAATAGTGCCACATTTATTCTAATTCCTGGGAGGGGTGATGGGTGTCTAGTTACTATATATTGCAACATTCATTTATGCATAACAAATATTTCCTTAGATCAAACTTCCTAATGCAATTGTATGCCCATTCTTTTTGAATGAGTTTACAATTTTGCTAGAGTATCAATCAGAATAAATCCTCCTTGATGTAATTACACCATAGCTTTAGGGGACAATTGAATACTACCCCCATGGTGAACTGAAGAGCATTCACCACAGCTGCTTAAACAGCAGTTTCCAAACAGTGATCACTGCCTTCTGAAGGACAAGGGGGCAGGTCTGCACCATCACCTGCAAGTTCCCCTCCAAGCCATCCTTCATCCTGGCATGGAAATATATTGCCATTAAAATCCTGGAACTCTTGCTCATGTTTGTCCCACTCTAGCTCTCTCTCTTCCCCCACTCCCTCCCTTGCCGCCTCCACCACCAGTGCCAGCACAAACGAACTATGCATGTTCCGATACCAAATAGCAGCAGTTCATGAAAGGCAACTCATCACTGTTTTTAGATGGGCAATAAATATTGGCCTAGCTGAGGATGCTCTCATTCCATGAATGAATTTTTAAAAATAGACATAAGGCTTCTAAAATATATATTATTTATATTTATTCAAATGTCAGACACTTGTTTTCTGTTATAGTTTTCTCATCTTAATGCTATCCCCAGTTAAAAGTCAAAGACACGTTGGAATAAAAGGTTCTACGATTGCAACATCCGTAGTTACTTTGTGTAAATAGTCTTACTCTATGTGTAATTCTGGAAGACAGATATTGACTGGTTACATGACTCGTGAGTTACAATGGATCCTGTCTTTCCTTATTAAGGTAGGAAGGAAATGTGTTTTCCAGGGTGCTGTGCCAGGAACCAATGATGTCAGCTTTCTTTTTTAAGCTGCAAAAAAAAATGAAGAAAGAACGTGCTATTCTGTCTGAAAAGGCAAGCCAGTTAACACCTTGACAATAGTATAGGAAGTTAAAATTGGTGAATTTGAGCAGACTGTTCACATGGGAAAGGCTTTCAAAATCTGAGGGGCATCATTTTAAAAATGGGCATGAATCGCGAATTCAGGCAGTGCAGTAGTTTATGAAGAATAACTTTTTTAATTAAGATTATCACTGAAATGTTGAAGTAGAGTTCAAAAGGCTCGCTTTCTGAAGAAAGGTTAAGAGTTATATGAATGAGAGTATCAGTCTTTGTGTCGGTGAATATCAAAATCATAATTGCAAACTTACTGCAAGCATGAAGGAATTTCACCCTTTCCTGTAAATACAGCTGTCAATGAGTCAGGTAATATTTGCTACTTCACCTCACATAATCAGGCCTCCTGAAAGTTCCAGTTGAATTTTAAAAGATTGGGTTCCCCTCCTTGAATGGATGTGTCCAAACAGCATTCCTTTGTGGATTTCCCTGCCAAGCATTGTTAAAGCCTCATCCCAAACCCAGACGATTAATCTTGTTTTCTGGTTTGCAGACTTGACCAGTTAAAAGTGTGAAAGATCACTATTGGATATCAGTGACCTTGGACCGTGTGATTGAAATGGTTTTTCATTTTACCTTTTCCAGGACCACGATCTGGAGGAATTGAAGTTCTGAGAAAGAGTCATTTAAGACTCAAAACATTGCACATTCTCCCCGTGTCTGCGTGGGTTTCCTCCGGGTGCTCCGGTTTCCTCCCACAGTCCAAAAATGTGCAGGTTAGGTGAATTGGCGATGTTAAATTGCCCATAGTGTTGGGGCAGGGGTAAACGTAGGGGAATGGGTCTGGGTAGGTTGCGCTTCGGCCGGTCGGTGTAGACTTGTTGGGCCGAAGGGCTGGTTTCCAAACTGTATGTAATCTAATCTTAACTCGGTTGCTCCCTCCACAGTTGCTGCCAGACTGACTTGAGTATCTCCAGCATTCTCTGTTTGAGGAGGAAGCTTCCCCATTGCACTCTTAAAGACTTATGAATTGTTAACTACTCTTTTGACTTTAGGAGAAGCGTAGTGCATTCTTAAATTTGTCCTTTTTTGAGTGAGTAACAAGCATAGTGGGAAATTTCTCAAATGTGAATATGGAATCATCTTTGTTTAAGCCTGTGAAAGATTGCTGCTGATAACTTTTAACTTGACCGTACGTCGGAGGTTTAGAAATACAGCTACCTTTTCACCATCAAACTGTTCTGATTATAGACTGAGGGGGAAGGAGTTGGTGGTTTCTGTTCATCTCCCCTGCCTATCCACAATAGCTTCAAGCCCTCTCCAGAGGCTGACATTCCTGACTTTAACAGAGTTAGTCATCCAGTATGATTTTTTGATTGGACTTGAAATGTTAACTCTGCTCCTCTTTCCACAGATACTGCCAGACATGCTAAACTTCTCCAGTTCTGTGTTTTTATCCCAGCAATATTTAGATTCTCCAGTGTTTGATTTTTTTTCATTGCTATTTGCAAGACCCAGGTTGTATGCAAGTTAGCTGCTCTTTATCTTCAGCAGTATTTGTATTTCTGGAATGCTTTGCTTGTAATGTCCTAAGGATGCAAGACACTAATAAATGGGGGCTCTTGGTTTTTTTTTCCCTTTCATGCTTTTCTTCCTTTGTGTCTAATTCCCCCTCTCTCTCATTGCATATTTTTCTCCCTTCTCCTCCTTGGTGCCCCCTCTCTTTTTTTCTGCCTAGTTTATCCCCTATGTCTCCCTGCCCACGCTCACTGAATACCTTTTGTGTACAAGACTGACTTTGTATCCTCGGTCCTAATCATTGTTTAAACTAACAATGTAAACTATTCTCTCTTCAGGTGATGTGAGCAGATTTTAAGATGGACATTGCCCTTTCCTCATAAAAAAGCAATTCTTGACTCCACAATGCCAGCAAATTACTCCAATCTCCAACTTCCTTTTCCTATCCCAGTCCTTGAGCATGTTGTCTCCTCCCAGATTCATTCCCAGTTTTCTCAGAGCTGCATGCTGGAAAACTTCCAATCAGGTTTTTCCTAAAGTCACAGTTCCAAAACAGCTCTTACCAAAGTCACAAATAACATTGTGTCACTTGACAAAGGTAAACGTTCCATCATCTCCCTACTCAACTTGGCTGTAGATTTTGACAAAATTGACTGCATCAAGCTCCTCCTAAGACTCCCCAGCTGACTGGAACTGCCCTCCTGGTGTTCTTTGGCTCCTTCATTTCTAACTGACATGCTGCCTCTCAGAGATACCATCTAAAAGTACAGCTTTGTTTTCACTGAATTGCTAAAAATTAATGTAGAGGTGATTTTATTGTGAACAGTGAATGCAGTAGACTAGATGGAAATAAGAACAATAAAATGATGCTTCACCAGGAAGGGATGTGTGTGGGGTCTTGGTCACTGAGGAGGGTGGATTTAAAGTGGCAAGTGTTACCCCTTACCATGCAAGTGCTAAGGAAGTGTTAGGAATAATGGACCAGGGTGTCACAGGGGAAATGGCCCCTGCAAAATGATGACGAGAGGGGAGATAAAGATGTAATTGGTGGTGATGTCGGAGAATGATCCTTTGATAGTGGAGACTTGTGGGTGCAAATCGGAGATAAGGGGAACCCTGTCATCATTCTGGGAGGGAGGGAAAGGTGAAGACAGAAGTTTGGGAAATGAGTCAGATATTGTTGAATGCTCTGTCAACTGTAGGGGGAATAAATCCTTGGTTGATGAGAAAGGGAAACATGTTGGAGTCACCCTTGTAGAAGGTGGCATTGTTAGAAAACAGATGCGATGGAGAAATGATCTCTAATTTCTTGTCAGTTCTACCTTGACTTCAGTTCATTAATTAGATGTTGTGTTTCCGTGAATATTCAAGTTCCAACAATGTCGATAATGAAATAAATGTTTCATTCAGGGTATGTGTTAATGCACAATGGATCCATCTAGCCATCTTTGGAATTTAGCAATTAAATTCCCACTCGGAAATTCATAGAAAGTATTGAAAATTTTGAGAAGTATAGACAATGAATCGAATGTTAGCGAGGAAAAGCCAATGAGACTTGAGGTTTTGCAATAGATGAGTGGTACAAACAAGGTAAAACTAATACATGCTCACTATTCAACTCTGTATGAAATATGAAACGATGTGTGAAGTCTTAAAGAAGGAATTTTGAATGAAGTATAAAGCAAAATAGTACACGTCATTTGTACTTGTGTTCTCCATAAATATGGTGTTACTTATTGTTAGATTTTGTTAGAGGGACATTTTCATGGTGTATACACAATCTCTCCGTTTTGCTGGGGTACATCATAAACTACAGAAAAGAAAGATGTAGAGAGCAGAATAATTCAATAGAAAGTCTACTCCTGGCTGCTTGAAAGCATATTGCCTTGAATGAGGCGCTGAGTGTGTCCCTCTTCTAAAATGACATTAGAAAGGGAACCTGGTTGTATTGAAATACATTTTGTACCTTCATTCAGTTAGGATATAGAAATCTAGCTTACGTTCAGTAATGCTGTATTGCTGTATCATGGGCTTGTAAACAGTGAAACACGCATCAGAAAGCCCATCTCCAATAATGTAAATCTGAGGGTTGGTTGGTAGGCAGTGCCTTTTCAAGAAGTAAAAAGGCTAGTTGTGGAAATTGTTGGTATTAAATTTGAAATTGTTTGTTGGTAAGCTTGTAGTAATGACATTTCAATCATTAATTCAGCGGTGTAAATGTAATACAAATCGAGGCGAAGGCAGTAATGATAATTTATTCTTTGTGGGTATGAAGCAGGAGTACATAGTAACTGGAGAATATCAATAATTTGTAGGTGTAATAATCAATTGCTATTGTATTAACAAACCTCAACTTTGTTTTCTTCAGTATAGCAGTTTAGTTGAATTTCTGTTTGGTGCAGTTTCAAAAATTATAAAGAAATTTGGTTAATTTGGCCTTCAACTACTCACTGCTAACTGGTAATTTTTGCATTCTGTTTTATCCTTGAAGAGTTATTCTTTCCTAAGCAGCCAAACGGCAGCTATTAGAATAAAGGTAAACGGTAAGGTTGCCACGGTCCTATCAGACAATAGGGCTGCATTCTCATCAGAGACAGACAACTGGTGGTCTAACCTGAGGGTCACGATGGCTCAGGCGAGCTTGTTGCTTTTACCTTTATTCGAATAACCTTCTTCCAAGAGCTGCAAGGCCAGCTGAGAAAGGAGGTTGCTAAGCCGCTGGCGAGGATATTTGCCTCCTCACTCTCCAACGGAGTCATACCAGAGGATTGGAAGGAGGCGAATGTTGTTCCTCTTTTCAAGAAGGGTAATAGGGAAATCCCTGGCAATTACAGACCAGTCAGTCTTACGTCTGTGGTCAGCAAAGTTTTGGAAAGAATTCTGAGGGATAGGATTTATGACTATTTGGCAAAGCAGAGTGTGGTTAAAGGCAGTCAGCATGGCTTTGTGAGGGGCAGGTCATGCCTCACAAATTCTATTGAGTTCTTTGAGGTGGTGTCAAGACAGGTCGACCTCGGTCGAGCAGTGGATGTGGTGTAAATGGACGACTTCAAGGCATTTGATAAGGTTCCCCTTGGTAGACTCCTCCAAGTCAGGAAATATGGGTTACAGGAAATTTGGCTATCTGGATTCAGAATTGGCTGGCAGACAGAAGACAAAGTGGTTGTGGATGGAAAGTATTCTGCCTGGAGGACAGTGTTGAGTGGGGTCCCGCAGGGCTCTGTTCTTTGTAGTTTTTATAAATGACTTCGATGAGGAGGTTGAGGGGTGGGTTAGTAAATTTGCAGATGACACAAAGGTCGGAGGTGTCGTCGATGGTATAGAGTGCTACTGCAGGCTGCAGCGCGACATAGAAAGGATGCAGAACTGGCCTGAGAAATGGCAGATGGAGTTCAACCTGGATAAATGCGAAGTGATGTATTTTGGAAATTCGAACTCGAATGCTGAATATAGGATTAAAGACAGGATTCTTGGCAGTGTGGAGGAACAGAGGGATCTGGGTGTGCAAGTACAGAGATCCCTCAAATTGCCATCCAAGTTAAGAAAGCATATGGTGTTTTGGCTTTCGTTAACAGGGGAATAGAGTTTAAGAGCCGTGAGGTTTTGCTGCAGCTCTACAAATCCCTGATGAGACCACACTTAGAATATTGTGACCAGTTCTGGTCGCCCTACTATAGGAAAGATAGAGGCTTTGGAGAGGGTGCGAAGAAGGTTTACCAGGATGCTGCCTGGACTGGAGGGCTTGCCTTATGAAGAAAGGTTGAATAAACTTGGATTTTTCTCTCTGGAGAGAAGGAGGAAGAGAGGAGACCTGATTGAGGTGTACAAAATAATGAGAGGAATAGATAGATCAATTGCCAGAGACTTTTCCCCAGGGCAGGATTAACTGGGACGAGAAGTCAGTTTGAAGATATTAGGAGGAAAGTATAAAGGAGACGTCAGAGGTTGGTTTTTTTACAGAGTTGTGAATGCATGGAATGTGTTGCCAGCTGTGGTGGTGGAAGCAGAGTCATTGGGGACATTTAAGCGACTGCTGGACTTGCGCAGGGATAGCAGTGAGTTGAGGGGTGCGTACGTTAAGTTACTATATTTGACATTAGGATTAAATCTCGGCACAACATCATGGGCCAACTGGCCTGTTCTGTGCTGTACTTTTCTATGTTCTAACCAAAAAGACTGCACCAGAATTTTACCCAGACTACATTTCATATCTTTCTCCTTGTGACTCTAAAATTATCCACTGAGCAGAGCTCAGGAACATATAAATAATGTCTGACGTTTACACCAGGTACATCTTGTGCAGATTGAATCATTTCATTGCTCTCTTGTGAGAAAAATCTCTGAACAGAACAGAGTAAGCTCAGCAAACTGAATCCAATTTGGTTGTTCCAGATTAACTGGAATGATAAGGCCTTTTTAGCAAGATTCTCATTCCAAAGGACAGCAGTGAAGGGATCTCATTTCTTTTATATTAGGCTTACTTTGCAATTGATTCCTCTCATACATGTAAGTATGCATTCGACAGATTTGACGTGTGTATTGATTGATTAGTTCCTTCTGGGTTCATCTAGTGAACTTACAACTGTTCCATGTGCTGTGTAAAATGGCTACTGTCCCAAATTCTTTTATTTACAAAGATGACATTAGAGGTCACATGATTATGGCAATCTGCTGTAGGCAAAGGCATTTCTCAACCCCTCCCCATCATAAGTATGCATGTAGTATACTTTGTAATATAGCCTTGTATATGGTCTCGAAAGAAAATCTTTGCATAAAGAAAAATCACTCTAGTCTATCCTGCTTTCACCTGTCCTTATGCACATAAACGATCTTTAAATTGTTTGGATTGTCAACTGGTATTTTTGTGAACTATTTAATGGCTGTTTCTCTTGTCTCCAAATCCTGGGGTGATGCCTCTCCAGGAAATGTCACTGTTGCTGTGGAAGTTGTTGCTGACTTGTTGCATTTGTTGAGGAATCATTCACTTTTTTTCACGGATGGTCATTCACTTCCTTGTCCTATTAACAAAGTCAGGTCTTCCTCATCAGCTGTCTGCTGTGAAGGGAGCAAGTTCTCTGGTTGCACTTATGACTGCAGTTGTTATGGTATATCTGGTTGTTCACTTTAACAGTGTAAAATCAAGATGATAACTGCTCTACAGGGGTTCCGACTTGCCAAGTGGGCTGACTTTTGGTGAGTGTTGAATGTTCGTGTTCTGACTAGCTGTTAAACTCAACACTGACAATAATTTAGCAGCTTTATCAAAGCTTTTATGAAATTTGGCTCCCTGGCATTTCATTTTAATCGTTTCATTCATTCCTGTTACTGCTGCTGGCATCAGTAAACATGTAGCTGCTGGTAGAGTAATCTGGGTATGATGTGTAATTTGCTGAAAAGAGTACATTCTGTCCCTTCTCAGTGTGGAGAGAAACATCTATAGATTGCTTTGCATGGATCTATTGTGGATCTACTGTTTTTAGTGGTTTTTGTTTTTCATTTTGGCAATTATTACGACTGTCTTAGACTTTAAATTTGACTGGGGATTGAGTGGAGATGGTGTAGTATTGACTTTCCCAATCATTCATGAAATACCCGAATTATTTGCTTGTGAACGGAAACCTATGGTCATCCCTCAAAATGTAGGGAATGCCATGAAGACTGGTGTGCTTTCAAATGTTCTGTGATCTTGGTGGTAGTCATTGGTCTCTTAGTCCAACTCCTCGTCTAGTTTGGTAACAAGATAATTGATTTCTTTGAGAATAAAGAGCTCTGCTTTAAGTTTCATCCATAGTCTGTCTGTGGTGTCATGAGTGGCTCTTTAACTTTGTTTGAGTTTATTACACACATTGCAATGGCTCATGTGGCCCTCAATCTCATTGCTGATTGGCCAGTACAGCACTTATTTTTGCTGTTTTCAGACTTCTTAGCTCCTTGGTAGCTTGCACCAATGCATTTCTTCTCTTTTCTCATTACTTTGGGGATAATGATTCTAATTCCTTGTGTAAAAATGCTATGTTGAGCAGTCACTTCATTTCAGTGTGCCCAACATTCAGCTCGCAACCCTTTCACCACCACTTCCCGTAGCAGTTGGAGAATTACCTCGCCATGTGTAGCTCACCATCTGATCAAGAAGCTAGACCATGAGATTCTGTGTCTTTGGTTTGATGACTTCCAGAATACCATATACTGTTGCATCTCATTGAACCTGGAAGATTTCACACTCTGTATTTGCATCATCAACTTCCTTCAAAGGGAGTTTAGTTCTTGACAGCATGTTGACAATGTACGGCTGCTTCCCTTGCTTATACTTCACTTCCAAATGGCGTTTCTGCAAACAAACTCCTTTGCAGAATCTTTGAAGCAGATAAAAGTGATTTGAGACAGGTGCTTGAAAGTGGCTTGTGATCAAACTCCACTCGGTTGGGCGGACATGCCAGAACTAAATCTTGAATCAAACAGTGAGCTCTTATCAATTGAGGATCAGTATAAAAATCATTAGGCTTTTTTTCTTTGAATGTAAACCAGTGTAGATTGACAGTTGATTAATAAATCTCTAGCAGACACTCAGAATCGTTATGGTGCAGAAGGGGGCCATTTGTCCCATCATGTCTGTACTGGCTGTCCAAGCATTTTTACTTGGTGCCGAGCTCCTGCCTTTTCCCCATAACACTGCATTTTTTTTCTATTTCAGTAATTATTTAATACCTGAATTGAACCTATGTCCTCCATACTTCCAGACAGTGCATCACAGTCTCTGACCACTCACTGGGTGAATGAGCATTTTTTTTTCTCACCTCGCGTTTGATGATTTTGCAAAACACTTTAAATCTGTGTCTTCTAGTTCTCAATACATGACTGAACAGTTTCTCCCTATCTGCTATGCCTAGAACCCTTGCTATTTTGAAAATACTTCTACTAAATCTCCCCTCAACCTTCTCTTCTCCAAAGGAAACAATCCCTACTTCTCCAACGTGTCCTCCAAACTGAAGTTTCTCATCCCCAGAACCATGATTGTATCCTCCTGCCCACCACAATGTGGTCAGGAACAAGCAACAGCCCAGCAAGAAACCTGCAGCTCCATGAGCAAAGGACCCCCTGGCATAGACCCCTGGCTTCACTGCCAAAGGATCTGTGCTGTAAGCAAAATGTTATATTTTTTAGTTAGGCAGGTATTTTTAATTTGATTTATTTTAAGTTATTTCATGTGTACTGCACTTCAAATAGACTGTACAGGTGTAATAATATTTTAATTTTTTTCTTGCAAGTAAACCTCATTCCAGTTTTAAGATTGATTCTTGAGTTTCCTTGAACTCTTTTCACTCAGAGTCTCAACTTTCAGGAACGCAGCCTTGACTTTGAGGGCACCCCATACGCCATTAACTAGTTTCTGCTAACTCTGTAATTTCTACTGGGTAGACCCTGAATGGGCAGGAGTGTGTGTTATCCTTCATCCCAGTGCTTTGAAGGAAACCTCAACAGGAAGGCGACTTCTCTTTTTCTAAACATCTCTGGTCATGCAGTTGGGCCTCTGTGCTTCCACTCTGAGAAGGTAACATTCCTCATCAGGACTAAGCTGAGAAAGAATCTCTTAATTCAGAGATGTGAACGTGTGGAATTCTGTACCACAAAGCCAATTTGTTAGATATATTCAAGATTGAGCTGGACATGGCCCTTGCAGCTAAAAGGATCTTGGGGTATGGAGAGAAAATGGAAATGGGAGACTGAGATTGCATAATCAGCCATGATCATATTGAATGATGGTACAGGCTGGAAGGGCCAAATGGCATATTCCTGCACCTATTTTCTATGTTTTCTGTTCAGTTAGCTTAGTTAAATTTCATCTCAGGCTTAACTCTGCTTTCCTGTCTGCTGTCTGTTAATAATTAGAATCTGTATATCTCCTTAAATTTACCCAATGTCCCAGCTTCTGCCACAGTCCAAGGAAGTGAATTTCACAGATTTATAATCCTTTTGAGAGAAGTAATTTCTTAGCTCTATTTTAAATCTGCTATCCCCTTTATCCTAAAACTACGACTTCTCATTCTAGATTGCCTCAAAAGTAAGTATTCTCTCTACCTCAACATAGAGTCATAGAGTCACCGAGATGAACAGCATGGAAACAGACCCTTCGGTCCCACCTGCCAGCACCCAGCCCATATCCCTCCAAACCCTTCCTATTCATATACCCATCCAAATGCCTTTTAAATGTTGCAATTGTACCAGCCTCCACCACTTCCTTTGGCAGCTCATTCAATACATGTACCTTTCCCCTCTCACCCTAAACCTATGCCCTCTAGTTCTGGACTCCCCCATCCCAGGAAAAAGACTTTGTCTATTTATCCTATCCATGCCCCTCATACCTTTGTAAGCCTCTACAAGGTCACCTCTCAGCCTCTGACGCTACAGGGAAAACAGCCCCAGCCTGTTCCGCCTCTCCCTATACCTCAAATCCTCAAACTCTAGTAACATCCTTGTAAATCGTTTCTGAACCCTTTCAAGTTTCGCAACATCTTTCCGATAGGAAGGAGACCAGAGTTGCATGCAATATTCCAACAGTGGCCTAACCAATGTCCCGTACAGCCGCAATATGATCTCCCAACTCTTGTACTCAATGCACTGACCAATAAAGGAAAGCATATCAAATGCTGCCTTCACTATCCTATCTACCTGCGACTCCACTTTCAAGGAGCTATGAACCTGCACTCCAAGGTCTTTGTTCAGCAACACTCTCTAGGATCTTACCATTAAGTGTATAAGTCCTGCTAAGATTTGCTTTCCCAAAATGCAGCACCTCGCATTCATCTAAATTAAACTCCATCTGCCACTTCTTAACCCATTGGCTCATCTGATCAAGATCCTTTTGTAATCTGAGGTAACCTCCTTTGCTGTCCACTACACCTCCAATTTTGGTGTCATCTGCAAACTTACTAACTGTACCTCTTATGCTCGCATCTAAATCATTTATGTAAATGACGAAAAGTAGAGGACCCAGCACCGATCCTTGTGGCACTCCATTGGTCACAGGCCTCCAGTCTGAAAAACAACCCTCCACCACCATCTCTGTCTTCTACCATTGAGCCAATTCTGTATCCAAATGGCTAGTTCTTCCTTTATTCTGTGAGACCTAACCTTGCTAACGAGTCTCCCATGGAGAACCATGTCGAACGCCTTACTGAAGTCCATATAGATCACATCTACCGCTCTGCCCTCATCAATCCTCTTTGTTACTTCAAAAAACTCAATCAAGTTTGTGAGACATGATTTCCCAAGCACAAAGCCATGCTGACTATCCATAATCAGTCCTTGCCTTTCCAAATACATGTATATCCTGTCCCTCAGGATTCCCTCCAACAACTTGCCCACCACTGACTTCAGGCTCACCTGTCTATAGTTCCCTGGCTTATTCTTACCACCCTTCTTAAAGAGTGGCACCACCGTTAGCCAACCTCCAGTCTTCTGGCACCTCACCTGTGACTATCGATGATACAAATATCTCAACAAGAGGCCCAGCAATCACTTCTCTAGCTTCCCACAGAGTTCTAGGGTACACCTGATCAGGTCCTGGGGAAATATTCACCTTTATGCATTTCAAGACATCCAGCACTTCCTCCTCTGTAATATGGACATTTTGCAAGGTGTCACCATCTATTTCGCTACTTTCTATATCTTTCCTATCCTTTTCCACAGTAAATACTGATGCAAAGTACTCGTTTAGTCATTCCCCCATTTTCTGCGGCTCCACACAAAAGCCACCTTGCTGATCTTTGAGGGGCCCTATTCTGTCCCTAGTTACCCTTTTGTCCTTAATGTATTTGTAAAAACCCTTTGAATTCTACTTAACTCTATTTGCCAAAGCTATTTCATGTTTCTTTTTGCCCTCCTGATTCCTCTCTTAAATATACTCCAACTGCCTTTATAGTCTTCTAAGGATTCACTCAACCTTACATATGCTTCCTTCTTTTTCTTAACCAAAACCTCAATCTCTTTCGTCATCCAGCATTCCCTATACCAGCCTTTCCTTTCATCCTAACAGAAATATACTTTCTCTGAATTCTCGTTATCTCATTTCTGAAGGCTTCCCATTTTCCAGCCATCACTTTACCAATGATCATCTGCCCCCAGTCAGATTTTGAAAGTTCTTGCCTAATACTGTCAAAGTTGGCCTGTCTCCAATTTAGAACTTCAACTTTTAAATCTGGTCTATCCTATTCCATCACTATTTTAAATCCCCTTAGCATTTTATATATACCTCAATTAGATCCCCCCCACATTCTTATGAATGCAAGAGGATAGGCCTAAATTGCTCAATCTCTCTTCATAAAACAAACCTCTGTCCTCTGAATTAATCTAGTGAATCTTCTCTGAACTGTCTTCAGTGCAATGTGTTTATGAACCATTTTGCTCAAACTGGTGGCAGATGTTTGAAAGTTAACAAGGGCCTCACGGGGGGATGGTGCAAAGAGAATGTTTGGGGAAGAAAAGATGAACTAGGGTTTGAACTCATTTTTAAACGGATAAGGTCAAAAGGACTGTGGCAGTAAAATTCTCAGGATGGAGGTTTCATTGCTCCCTGGTTGTCTTTCAGTTATTAACTAATTGAAAGTTTGAAGAACAGAATCTCCATCCTAAGAATTAAATGATTATTCCTCAGAACCTACTGGAAGCTATCTGCCCACAGCAGTGCCTTGAAAAACCAAGCAAGATACAATCCCATTGTCTTTAATGTTAGATCATGGAGTCTACCTAAATGAACTGGCTGTTACATCTCTTTTTTTTTAATTATCCCTTAACTGTCTTTTTCTATTTGAATGGGGGCTGGAATCTAAGAAGGTTCGTAATAAATCATAGACATTAATTGAATTAGCTTGTTTAGCTTTGCTCTGCTAAAGCTACTATATCACAAAAACTGTTAATTTTTTTAAAGTTATAAACTGGTAACAGGTATTCAAAGTCTGATACTGGCTGTTCAAAAAATTTGGCTATAAACCATCAGGATCAATTTTAAGGTTTTTTTTTATTTCACTGTGTTATGAATACAGAAATAGGGAGGCTGATTTTATTTGATTTGGCAGTTTCTTGTAACAACCCCATTTATATAATGGTTCATTGGACTTATGGGATATTTGCTTTGTTTTACTGTTATAGATATAAAGTTTTGTAAGGTTGTTGCTGGGATATTGTCTTTATTCACTCAACCATTTCTTGATTAGAGGTTTAAGCGAATCAAACTGGCTCAAGGCTTGCTTTTATAGACCTGAGGCAGAGATAGTATACCCACTTGGTGCCTCTGGCAGCAAATTCTTGAAAATCCTTCAATGTTGTTCTTTGCAGAGTTCTTGGGGAAAGTGAGGACTGCTGATGCTGGAGATCAGAGTTGGGAGTGTGGCGCTGGAAGAGCACAGCCGGTCAGGCAGTATCCGAGGAGTAGGAGAATCCAAGGGCTTATGCCCAAAACATCTATTCCCCTGCTCCTAAGATGCTGCCTGACCAGCTGTGCTTTTCCAGTACCACACCATCAACTCTGCAGAGTTCTGCCATGATTGCATTTTTATGGAGCTTCTTTCTCTTATTAAATGTCTAACACCACTCATGGCTGCATGTGGCAGGGCCAAATAGTGCTGGCGGTGGGATCCTCTAGCTCTGTCTGGAGCATGCTTTTCAGCGTGTATATCATCTGCAGTGTAGCTTCACCAGGTTGGTGACCATTAGTTTGCTGCATGTGTCATACTGTTTAACAGTCATTCAAGCAGCTTTGTCTCCTGACTTAAAAACAAACTTCAGCTCATCTCAGTAATCTGAGATAAAGGCTAGATCTGCAAAAGAGTGCTCAGCAGGTCTGGAAGCATCTGTGGAGAGAGAAGCTTGATAATAGCTGTTGTTTCAAACTCTATTGGATTCAGACTGTTAATTCTGTTTCTTTCTCCATGGTTCCTGCTCAACCTGCTGAGCTTTTCTAGCATTTTGGTTTAATATTGTCTGCTGACTTCCAATTGACTCAGCATGATAGGGAGGCTGTCCTCTGTGTGAAAACATGACTTTGTTCCACAAAACTTTTACGGTGGACTCTGTTGCCAATACTGTTATGGATAGATGCAGCTACAGGAGGTAGATTGGTGAGGGCGAAGCCTGGTAAATTTTCATCACTTGTTGAATCTCTTTATGCCTGGCAAATAGATCCTTCAGGACCTAGCTAAGCTCAGTCAGTTGCTGCAAAGCTACTCTTGATGAACATCGAAGATCTCCCACTAGAGTTTATAAATTTATGCCCTTGTTACCCTCATTGTTCTTTCCAATTAGTATTCAAGTACTGATTTGCAACTGAAGAAGGGTGTTTAGTGGTAATCACCATGAGATTTCCTTCTCTGTTTATCTTGACTGAAAGACTTCAACATTGTCTGAAGTCAATGTTGAGGACTAGCAAGGCTACTCCCTCCTGATTGTAAATTACTGACAGCTCTGATTCTGCCAATGGGTCAAAACATGCCCAAATGATGGAGGATTAGATTCCCTATAGTGTGGAAACAGGCACGTCGGCCCAACAAGTCCACACAGACCCTCTGAAGAGTAACCCACCCAGACCCATTTCCCTCTAACAATATGGGCAATTTAGCATGACTAATTCACCTGACCTGCACATCTTTGGATTGTGGGAGGAAATCGGAGCTACTGTGGAACAGGATATGGAAGATATGGAATGTCGGGAAATAGCTGGTGACACCTTGCAAAATGTCCATATTACAGAGGAGGAAGTGCTGGATGTCTTGAAACGCAAAAGCTGGATAAATCCCCAGGACCTGATCAGGTGTACACGAGAACTCTGTGGGAAGCTAGAGAAGTGATTGCAGGGCCTCTTGCTGAGATATTTGTATCATCGACAGTTACAGGTGAAATGCCGGAAGACTGGAGGTTGGCTAACATGGTGCCACTGTTTAAGAAAGGTGGTAAGGATAAGCCAGGGAACTATAGACCAGTGAGCCTGACGTCGGTGGTGGGCATGTTGTTGGAGGGAATCCTGATGGACAGGATGTACATGTATTTGGAAAGGCAAGGACTGATTAGGGATAGTCAGCATGGCTTTGTGCGTGGGAAATCATGTCTCACAAACTTCATTGAGTTTTTGAAGAAGTAGCAAAGAAGATTGATGAGGGTAGAGCGGTAGATGTGATCTATATGGACGTCAGTAAGGCATTCGACAAGGTTCCCCATTGGAGACTGGTTAGCAAGGTTAGATCTCACGGAATATAGAGAGAACTAGCCATTTGGATACAGAACTGGCTCAAAGGTAGAAGACAGAAGGTGGTGGTGGAGAGTTGTTTTTAAGACTGGAGGCCTGAGACCATGGAGTGCCACAAGGATCGGTGCTGGGTCCTCTACTTTTCGTCATTTACATAAATGATTTGGATGCGAGCATAAGAGGTATAGTTAGTAAGTTTGCAGATGACACCAAAATTGGAGGTGTAGTGGTCAGCAAAGAAGGTTACCTCAGATTACAACAGGATCTTAACCAGATGGGCCAATGGGCTAAGAAGTGGCAGATGGAGTTTAATTCAGATAAATGCAAGGTACTGCATTTTGGGAAAGCAAATCTTAGCAGGACTTATACACTTAATGGTAAGTCCCTAGGGAGTGCTGGTGAGCAAAAAGACCTTGGAGTGCAGGTTCATAGCTCCTTGAAAGTGGAGTTGCAGGTAGATAGGATAGTGAAGAAGGTGTTTGGTATGCTTGCTTTTATTGGTCAGAGTATTGAGTACAGGAGTTGGGAGGTCCTGTTGCGACTGTACAGAACATTGGTTAGGCCACTGTTAGAATATTGTGTGCAATTCTGGTCTCCTTCCTATCAGAAAGATGTTGTGAAGCTTGAAAGGGTTCAGAAAAGATTTCCAATGATTTGGAGATGGCGGTGTTGAACTGGGGTGTACAAAGTTAAAAATCACACAACACCAGGTTGTACTCCAACAGGTTTAATTGGAAGCACTAGCTTTCGGAGCGCCGATGCACAACCACCTGATGAAGCAGCAGCGCTCCGAAAGCTAGTGCTTCCAATTAAACCTGTTGGACTATAACCTGGTGTTGTGTGATTTTTAACGATTTACAAGGATGTTGCCAGGATTGGAGGATTTGAGCTATGGGGAGAGGCTGAACAGGCTGGGGCTGTTTTCCCTGGAGTTTCAGAGGCTGAGGGGTGATCTTATAGAGGTTTACAAAATTATGAGGGGCATGGATAGGATAAACAGACAAAGTCTCTTCCCTGGGGTTGGGGAGTCCTGAACTAGAGGGCATAGGTTTAGTGTGAGAAGGGAACGATATAAAAGAGATCTAAGGTGCACACTGTTTTCACACAGAGGGAGGTACGTGTATGGAATGAGCTGCCAGAGGAAGTGGTGGTGGCTGGTACAATTGCAACATTTAAGAGGCATTTGGATGGGTATATGAGTAGGAAGGGTTTGGAAGGATATGGGCCGGGTGCTGGCAGGTGGGACTAGATTGGGTTGGGATATTTGGTCGGCATGGACAGATTGGACCGATGGGTCTGTTTCCTTGCTGTACATCTCTGACTCTAAAACCCACACAGAAACAGGGAGAATGCGCACACTCCACACAGGCGGTCACCCGAGGCAGAAATCTACCCGGGTCCCTGGTGCTGTAAGGCAGCAGTGCTAACAACTGAGGCACTATGCTGCCCCTAGGAGACTGGAACATTAGCTGGAAGCTATGATTCTGTAGATATGATCATGTCAGCAGGTTTCTTGCCTTAATTGTGGACAACTCCCCAAACACATTTGGCACAAATTTCCAGATGTGAGGAGGCTTTTGTCTGGAATGTGGATGCTGGGAAGTCTGTCTGCATTTAAACTTATTACTTTCCACAATGGCTTGATACGATCGAGTGACTTGTTAGGTCCTTTCAGAGGGTAGTTTAGAGTCCAATTCATTAGAGTCTGTAAACATACACAGGCCCTGACTGGTTAAAGGCATCAAATTTCCTTTCCTATAAGTTATTATTGAATCAGATCTCTTTTATACGATAGCCATAAGGTCATCATTGCTGATTTTAAAAAAAATTTAGATTGGATTAACCTAATTCAAATTACCCAAATATTATGAGTGAAACTTAATCTCATATATGCAGATCATAAAGTTCACGCCTTCAGTTTAGTCCATTCATCACTCTGCTATCCCAATAAAATGCATTTAGTGTCTTCGTTCCTGAGTAAATTGTCTTTTCTATCAATCTTTTTTTAAACTATTCCTCTTAGTGTCTATATGTCAAAGAAAATCAGTGCAATCTGGGCATGGCCAATTAAATGGAATGATTGTGGACTTTAGGGTAACTCACATGTATGACACTCCAACGCTTTCACACTGGTTCACCCAATTCCACGTGAACTTCACCGGCGTGAATGTCCAGGATCGAATTTCTGCTCTACTTTTACTTAACTGGAGTTATCTCCTCTTTGTTTGCTGTCCAATATGTTTTTGAATTCCATGCTTTAACGATGCTGAGTATTTCTGTTTACCAGTTCTGGTCATGAGATATCATATTTTAAAATGTTAATTCGTGGTACCAAATGCCATTTTCTTGACAGCAGGCGTTTCCCCTTCCTGTTCTGTGTTATGAAGTAGCCACTTGCTCACAAGAAGCGCTTGGTTGTTCATTTGATGCATTCTTTAGTGTTTGCAGCTTTAGTAACTACAGCAGTTTGAAATAGCTGCAACTCAAGCTAGCTAGTTTTGAGTCTGTTCAAGATTTCGGAAGAGAGATGTTTGACAGTTTCTAAACTAAGCATGTGACTGTTAAAACTCAAATCATGAAGAATACACACAGCCAATAGATAAAGGTCAGTGTGATCTTTTCCAGAAGTTTATCAAACTCAAATAGTTGATTCATGCAAAGATAGTTCCCAGTTCACTCAATTTCTTTTTAAAAATCCAATTAGATGAAGTATCTTATGCTTAAAGTCAACCAGGGACATATTGGCATTAGAACCAAAATGGTTCATAGCAGATAGACACTAGCATAAACTAATTCCTCGGGTAACAACTTAGCAGTGATAATAGCCACCTCAGGCAGAGGACGGTACATCAAGTTTTTGGTGGCAGTTTCATGGGCAAGCTTCAACTTCAGGCTAAATTTGAAAATCTTGTGTCTCTGAACTTTCCAGCAATTTCTATTTTTGTCTCTGACTTACAGCATCCACAGTTCTTTCAGTTTTTTTTTTACTGTACAAGGAGTGCCAGGCTAAAGGTGGAAATCTATTTTGTTTAAACATTCCTGACTTAATCACTGAAATCCAAACACTTTTAAGTCTTGATGTTGCAAATGATGGGTGATGCTTCATTTCATCTCTTGTTTGCACATTCTCCCACAGTTAAACAGGTGTAGAAGTCATGCAATTTCAAACATAAAGTCCCAGAAATAGTGTCAGGAGCTAAGTCGCTTGCGTAAGAATCAGTCAGCTTTTGGTAGTAGCTGTGTTAAAAAGAAAATGCATCCTTTTAACAGGGAACTTTTAAGTGATACTTAGTAAGTCCTAAAACCAGAAAAGTTGTTTCAAAAGATGCTTCACCAAAAGAAACCTGATAAATATTTTAGGCCTGATGCCTCCACATTTGGGCGTTTCTGTCTGGTTTGTGCTGCAATATTACTTCAATGCTGGAAGTAGATTTATTCGCCGAGCTGGAAGGTTCGTTTTTCAGACGTTTCATCACCATGCTAGGTATCATCATCAGTGAGCCTACGGATGAAGCACTGGTGGCATGGCCTGCTTTCTATTTGTGTTTACGTTTCCTTGGGTTGATGTCATTTCCAGAGGTGACGGTACTTCCTGTTCTTTTAGAGTTCTATCAACAAACACACTGACTTGAATCCCATTTACCATCCCCTTAGAAAAAGAACAGCAAATGACCACCTCTGGAAGTGACATCACCAACCCAAGGAAACCTAAACACAAATAGAAAGCGGGCCATATCACCAGTGCTTCAACCTGGTATGGTGACGAAACGTCCAAAAACAAACCTTCCAGCTCAGTGAGTAAATCTATATCCAGAACCTCAAACTGAGATATAAAACTTCTCAAAACTTGCTATTACTTCAATACTTCAGTGCAGTTTCTTTCCCTCTGAGAACAGTCCATTTAAAAAAGTCTTTTAAAAGCCTTTTTTAAAAACAATGCATTTAAAAGTTTATGAGGTAAAATAAGTTGTCATATTGTATTGTCAGATGCTAAGATCCACAGTGATAGCTATTTAGGGAAGCAGGTTTTGGGCTCCCAGATCTCAAAATTATAGCTTAAAGTGTTGGAGAAACTTCTCTGTGGCAGCAATTTGGAGAGAGAAACTGAGTTGACATTTCAAGTCAATGATGCTTCTTCGGAACTTAAAATGATAGCAGTGGTTTTAGCTAAATTTGGAAGTCATCTCATTGGTGTTTGCAACAGCACACTCACAGTAGAAATTTCTTATGTCATATCCTCCCAGATAGCTTTCCAAATAGAGACATTGGAGACAGATTGTCAAGTGATAATTTACTAACATCTGCATTATGTCTCAACCATTTCGTTGTTTATGTTTTGTAAGAAGAATGGCAAAATGATTTTACAGACATTCTAATGAAAGTTCACCGACTAGAGCCATTAGCTGTGGTCTCTGGTAGATGCTGCCTGATTTTCAGTATTTAAGAATTGAAATACATTTTGTACCTTTTTTTAGTCTTTTCTAAAATATGGTAAATGGCTAGCGGAGGGCAATTAGTGTGAAATATTTCTGTACCATGAGTATAGACAGCAAGGCCCTTGTGTATGGTGTACCCACTATTTGTATAAGTGATTATCTTGTTATACACACCAGCGAGGAACTGGGGTATTGAACCCCAGTGAAGATTAAATGTCAGCGTGTAGTAACTGGTTCTACTCAGTGTGTCCCAAGAAAGGACTTGCAATATAAAGAGAATATCACTCTTCTTGCCAAGTAAATCCCAAGATCTAATGTGTTAGTGACTATTCACACATTTTGATATCATAATGACAAAATAGTTCATGTTCAAACAGTCTTAGACTGGTAGCATGTCTCATTATTAGAGCAGCAAAGCATAATCATTCCTTTGACGTTGCAGGTGATGAATATGAGGTGTGTGCAATTTGTCTGGATGAATATGAAGAAGGTGACAAGCTTCGTATCCTGCCCTGTTCACATGGTAATCAAGTACTTCTCGATTCTCTAACAAGCAATCTTAAAACACTGGCCAATGTTATATTAGCTTCTCCCCAGTCAACTTTGGCAGGTTCCTCACTTGTGCGCATCAAATATAGAATGTTAAATTAACACCCTTCCTCCTCCTCCTCTTTTCCAATTCTTTCCCATTATTAACACAGAGCATAGAACAGTACAGCGCAGCATCAGGCTCGGGCCCACCATGTCTGTACCAAGCATGATGCTATTCTAAACTAATTCTATCAGCCTGCACATGGTCCGTGTATCTCTATTCCCTGCCTATTTGTGTGTCTGTCTAAATTTCTCTAAAACGTTGTCGCCTCATCTGGCAGTGTGTTCCAGGCCCTACCATTCTCTGAAAAATTTTCTTTGTACGTCTCCCTTAAACTTATCCCCTCCACCTTAAACTAGTATTTCACGTTTCCACTGTGTCCAAAAGAGTCTGACTATCCACCCTGTCTCTGCCTCTCAAACTTACATGCTTCTATCAGGTTGTCCCTCAGCCTCTGACACTTTTTTTAGCGAAAACAATCCATGGCGGCACGGTGGCTCAGTGGTGAGCACTGCGGCCTCACAGCACCAGGGTCCCAGGTTTGATTCCAGTCTTGGACGACTGTCTGTGTGGAGTTTGCACATTCTCCCAGTGTCCGCATGGGTTTCCTCCCACAGTCCAAAGATGTGCAGGTCAGGTGAATTGGCCATGCTAAATTGCCCGTAATGTTAGGTGCATTAGTCAGAGGGAAGTTGGACTTGGGTGGGTTGCTCTTCGGAGGGTCGGTGTGGACTTGTTGGGCCGAAGGGCCTGTTTCCACATTGTAGGGAATCTAATCTCTTTATGGTCAATACACTGCAATCCAGGCAACATCCTGTAAACCTCTTTTGCACCATTTCCAAGGCCTCCCCTGTGGGCGGCGTGGCGGCTCGGTGGTTAGAACTGCTGCCTCAGCACCAGGGACCTGCGTTCAGTTCCAGCCTCTAGCAACTGTCTTTGTGGCGTTTGCACATTCTCCCCATGTCTGAGAGAGTTTCCTCCGGGTGCTCCGGTTTCCTCCCACAATCCAAAGATGTGCAGGTTAGGTGAATAGGCCAAGACAAATTACCCATAGTGTTCAGGGAGGTGTAGGTTAGGTGCATTAGTTAGGGGAAATGTAGAATAATAGGTGTAGGGGAATAGGTCTGGGTGGGATACTCTTCAGAGGGTCAGTGTTAACGTTGGGCAAAATGGCCTGTTTCGACACTGTAGGGATTCTAATTCTAATTCTATTTCTAATTCTAATCCTTCCCGTTTTGCAACCAGAACTGCACATAATACTCCAAATGTGGCCTAACTAAAGTCTTACACAGCTTCAGTATGACCTGCTAACTTTTATACTCAGTGCCCCAACTGTTGAAGGCAAGCATGCTGTCTGCCTCCTTTGCAACTTTACTCACTTGTGTTGCTACTTTCGAGGAGATTAGATTAGATTCCCAAAAATATGGAAACAGGCCCTTCGGCCCAATAAGTCCCTAATAACCCTCCAAACAGTAACCCACCCAGACCCATTCACCTACCCTATATATGCCCCTGACTAATGCACCTAACACTATATGGGCAATTTAGCATGGCCAATTCATCTGACCGGCACATCTTTGGATTGTGAGAGAAAACCGGAGCACCCGGAGGAAACCCACGCAGACACTGGGAGAATGTGCAAATTCCACAAAGACAGTTGCCTGAGGAGGGAATTGAACCTGGGTCCCTGGTGCTGTGAGGCTGCAGTGCTACCCACTGAACCACCGTGCCGCCCCGGAGCTATGGACTTAGACCACAAGATGCCTCTGTATATCAATTATCCTAATGATTCTTCCATTAACTGTATGCTTTCCTCATGCATTTGACCTCCTAACATGCATCACCTCACACTTGTCCAGATTAAATATCTCCACATAACTTTTCAGCTGATCCCTTGGAGAACACCACTGGACACAGACCATTAGTCAGAAAAACACCCTTCACAACTGCCCTCTGTCTTCTGTGATCAAGCCAATTTGCTGTATCCAATTTGCCAACTTCCATCCATTTTCTGGACCAACATATGATGAGGGACTTTGTCAGATGCTTTACTAAAATCCATGTGGACGACATCCACCACCCTATCTTTGTCAGTCATCTTCATTTCCCCAAAAAACTTAATCAAGTCTGTAAGACAAGACCTCTCTCCATGTAATGCCATGCTGACTATTCCTAATAAGTCCATTCGAGTCACAGTTGTACAGCATGGAAATGGGCTCTTCGGTCCAACTCATCCATGCTGAGTCCCATTTGCCAGCATTTGGTCCATATCCCTCTTAAACCCTCCCCATTCATAGACCCATAAATGTTATAATTGTACCAGCCTCCACCACTTCCTCTGGCAGCTCGTTCTACACATTCACCACCCTCTGCGTGAAATAGTTGTCTCTAAGGTGCCTTTTAAATCTTTCCCCCTCACCTTAAGCATATGCCCTCTAGTTTTGGACTCCCTGACTCTGAGGAATAGAACTTTGCTACTCACCCTACCCAGGCCCTTCAAGGTTTTATAAACCTCTATAATGTCACCCCTCAGCCTCCGATGCTTCGGGGAAAATAGCCACAGCCTATTCAGCGTCTCCCTATAGCTCAAACCCTCCAAACCTGGCAACATCCTTAAATCTTTTCTGAACACTTTCAAGTTTCATAACGTCCTTCCTAAAGCAGGGAGACTAGAGTTGCATGAAGTATTCCAAAAGTGGCCTAACCAATGTCCTGTCCAGCTGCAACATGATTTCCCAACTCCTATATTCAATGCCCTGACCAAAAAAGGCAAGTAAACCAAATACCTTTTCACTATCCTATCTACCTGCAACTCCACTTACAAGGGACTATGAACATATACTCCAAGGTCTTTTTGTCCAGCAACACTCCACAGGACCTTACAATTAAGTGTATAAATCCTGCCCTGATTTGCCTTTGCAAAATGCAGCACCTCACATTTATCTAAATTAAACTCCATCAGCTCCTCCTCAACCCCATTGTCCTATCTGATCAGGGTCCCCTTGTACTCTGGGGTAAATTTCTTGCCTGGCTACTAGACCTCCAATTTTGGTGTCATCTGTAAACCTTCTAACTATACCTCCTATGTTTACACCCAAATGAATGATGAAAAGTAGTGGACCCAACACCGATTCTTCTGGCATGCTGCTGGGCACAGGCCTCCAGTCGGAAAAATAACCCTCCCCACCAACCTCTGTCTTCTACCTTTTGAGCCAGTTCTGTATCCAAATGGCTAGTTCTCCCTGTATTCCATATGATCTAACCTTGCTAACTAATCTACCTTGTCGAACGTTCATATCGATCACTTCCACCACTTGCCCTCAACAATCCTCTTCATTACTACTTCGAAGAACTCAGTTAGTGATGCATGATTTCCCACACCATGATCACTATCCCTAATCAGTCCTTGCCTTTCCAAATGCATGTAACTTCTGTCCCTCGGGATTCCCTCCAACAACTTGCCCACCACTGACATCAGGTTCACTGGTCTATAATTCCCTGGCTTGTCCTTACCACCTTTCTTAAATAGTGACACCACATTAGCCAACCTCCAGTCTTCCGGCACTTCACCTGTGACTATCAATGATGCAAATATCTCAGCAAGAGGCCCAGCAATCACTTCCCTAGCTTCCCAGTGTTCTAGGGTACACCTGATCAGGTCTCAGGGATTTATCTACTTTTATGTGGTCATCCAGCAGCAGCACCTCTAATATGGATATTTTTTAAGATGTCACTAATTATTGCCAGCATTCTCTATCTTCCATGTCCTCTTCCACAGAAAACGCTGATGAAAAATACTTGTTTAGTTTCTCCTCCATGTCCTGTGGTTCTACACATAGGCTGTCTTGCTGATATTTAAGGGACCCTATTCCTTCCCTTGTTACCTTTTTGTCTTTAGTGTATTTGTAGAATCCCTTTGAATTCTCCTTAACTGTATTTGCCAAAGCTATCTCATGTCCCCTTTTTACCCTCTTGATTTCCCTCTTAAGTATACTCCTACTGCCTTTATACTCTTCTCAGGATTCACTCAATCTCTGCTGTCTATACCTTACAAATGCTGTCTATGCCTGTCCTCGGATGCTGCCTGAGTTGCTGTGCTCTTCCAGCACCACTGATCCAGAATATACCTTACAAATGCTTACTACTTTTTCTTAACCAAAACCTCAATTTCTCTCGTCATCCAGCATTCCCTACACCTACCAGGCTTGTCCTTCACCCAAACAAGAAAATACTGTCTCTGGACTCTTGTTATTGCATTTTTGAAGGCTTCCCATTTTCCAGCTATCCCTTACCTATGAACTTAGGCCTCCAATCAACTTTTGAAAGCTCGTGCCTAATACCATCAAAATTGGCCTTCCTCCAATTTAAACTCTAACCTTTAGATCCAGTCTATGCTTTGCCGTCACTATTCTAAAACTAATAGAATTATGGTCGCTGGCTTAAAAGTGCTCCCCCACTGACACCTCAGTCACCTGCCCTGTCTTATTTCCCAAAAGTAGGTCAAGTTTTGCAAGTAGGTGCATCCACCTCTTTTCTAAACGTAAGTCCTATCCCTAAGAAATCCCTATCTTCTCAAATCATTTCCCGACCGCTGATCCAAGGATGAGCAACCTATAATTTCCTGGATTTTCCTTTTAGCTGAACAAAGTTACAACATTGGCAATTCTCCATTCCTCTGGGACCTCACCTGTGACTACAGAAGATACAACTATCTGTCAAGGCCCTAGCAATCTCCTCCCTTGCCATTTCTGTAATTTCTGTAGATTCCATCATGCCTGGAGACTTTAACTACCTTGATGTTTTTCAATACCATCATCTTCTTAAAATCGACATGCCCCAGAATATCAATATATCCCTCTCACATCTTGCCATTATTGAATTGAATTGAATTTATTGTCACGTGTACCTTGTCCTTCTCGGTAAATGTGAACTAATCATCAAGCACCTCACTCACTTCTCTCGGTCAAAGTTTAAATTCTCTCCCTTGTTACTGAGTGGATTTAACCGTTATCTGGTTTCCTCTTGCTGCTGTGTTAAAAGCCTTGGGACTCTCCTTAATCCTGCTTGCGAAGGACGTTCCATGGCCCCTTTTAGCTCTCCCACTTCCTTGTCTAAGTTTCCTCCTGCCTGCTTTACATTCCTGAAGGGTTTTGTCTTATTTCAGTTTTCTAAACCTCAGATCAGCTTTTTCTTTTTAACTAAACTTCCGATACCTCTTGTCCATCCAAGGTCCGCAAATCTTGCCATCCTTATCTTTCATCCTCACAGGGTGTTGGTCCTAACTCCAATCAACTGGCCGTTGAAAGATTCCGGCATGTCAGATGTGAATTTACCCTCAGACAGCTACCCCAATCTAATTTCTGCGGTTCCTGCCTACTACTGTCGTAATTAGCCTTCCTCCAGTTTTGCACTTCCACCTGAAGACCAGTCTTACCCTTAATTCCTTAAGTTTGAATATAGTTATAGTTATGTTCCCCCCCCCCACCCCCACCAAACCGTTGAAACTTTGATAACCTGGCCAGACTCATTCCCCAAAAAAAAGGGTCTATTTTGGCCCCTACCCAAGTTGGACTGACTACATATTGTTTCAGGATGCCCCTGTTAAATTCTGTTGCTCTTAGTCAGTGTCAGGGAAGTTAGAATCACCCATTATAACAATCCTGTCTTTTTTTTTTAAACATCTTTCCCAATCTCCTGCTGGCTATTGGGAGATCTATAGTATAACCTCATCATTTTGATTGCACCTTTCTTATTCTTAAATTCCATCCATATGGCCTTGCTGTATGAGCTCTCCAAAATGTTGTCCTCTAGTACAGCAATGAATGACATCTTCCTTAAGTATACAACTCCCCCACCCTTTCTACATCCTTCTCTATCTTGTCTGAAACATCTAAACCCTGGAACACTGAGCTGCCAGTTCTGCTCTTCACTCACCCAAGTTTCTGTATTGGTTACAACATCAGTCCCATGTACTAATCCAGGCTGTAAGATTTATTTGCTTTGCCTGTTATATTTAAGACTGCCAGTCCTGCGATGATATTAACCAACTCATTTGTTACGTAGTCCCCAAGTTGAGACTTTGATACCTGGTCAGACTCTAATCTCAAACATGCTGAATATAATTTTTTTAATGTTCTCTATGACCAGATTTACAACATCCTTCTGTATTCGTAGCTCAAGAATGCATCCAGCCCATTAATCTGTCAGCTGATCTAATAGTATTGAAGGATAAATGTGAATAGTATGTTTCATTTTTGTGGTAGTGGCAAATGCTAAGTGTGGATTTCATAATCAATCTTATTCCCTAATTTATGTACACAGCATACCACTGTAAATGTGTAGACCCGTGGCTAACAAGAACAAAAAAGACTTGCCCTGTCTGCAAACAGAAGGTGGTGGCATCTCAGGGAGAATCAGATTCTGAAACTGATGATGTAGACAGCAGCCACGAAGAAAATGATGATGCCTCTGAAAACACACCTCTGCTGAGATCTTCACTTGCCTCCACCAGTGCGCATTCCTTTGGTACCATGTCAGAATCTCGAGCTCGCCAAGAAGCAGTGGAGTCATCAGAATATGAAGAGGAGGAGGAGGAGGAGGAAGAGGGAGAAAGCAGCGATGCTGGGGACGGGGTCAATGAAGAAACAGTAGTTCAGATGCAGCGGGAAAACCCTGAAGCTGTTGTCGGAGAGAGGGGAACCAGAGAGTCTGCCGCAATAGTTTGATTTAGTTTCCTTTTCTCTAAGAAAAAAAACATGAAATCTGCACACCCTCAAAACAATGTGTCAAAATTAAAAGTTCAGGAAATTTTTCCATTTGCTTTTCCACATTTTATCCATTGCAACTTCACAACATATATATGCAATTTTTTGTAGGGATTCAAAATCTTTCACAGCTCTTTCTTCAATGTCGCTGCTAGAATGAAGTGCGGCAGTCATTCATAGATTTTTGGTAATCCAAGCAGCACTGGGTTTTCCCCAAAATTGCCGCTACCCTTTTTGGCACTATTGCATTTGGCACTGCTGCCAACGTGTAAAACTGTTACATTGATCGCCCAGCCATGGTGGTTGGGTTCAACATCTAATTCAGATACTAAGCGAATGACTTTAAGGAAAAGAAATAACTTGAATATAAAATGGCTGAATGACACTGTTTCTTTGTAGAACGTTTAATCATGCATTTTTTAAATCAATATATATTCTACATCAGAAACGAAGAATCCTACTAATTGTTTCAAATGTAAGTATACCTTGTTTTATTTACCAAAATCAAATTTATTGAAGTTGAATTCTCAAGTCATTTTGGATTTGATTTTTAAATGGAGCGATTCTGTATCTGGTTTCAGTTATTATAAATCAATAATAAAATTACCCAAAGAATTAAGATGAATTTACATTTTAAAGGCTAATTTTTTTATTCTGCATTGTGTGTACACTTTAAAATAAAGTTGGAAGCTATAATTTGGATTGCATTTATCAAGTAAGATGCAATAATGTAAAATATTTAGTTACAATTCCAAAGTATGATTTTTTTTTATTTGAGCTACTTGAACAAACTATTGTCATTCTGTTAGATCACCTCTACAGTTGTACGTATGCACTGTGTCCTGTCATGGCGCATAAAGAAATTCTTAAATGAAGATGATCCTTTTAAAAATAGATATAATAGAATTAACTTCGAAACTATTGCATGCGATTGTGGTGATGGTGCTGATTTGGATATGACATGATTTTCTAATAAACTATTATGAAGTTGTTTTCAGCAAACTGATATGTATGACACGAGGGATATAAATCAAAATTCACATTGGAAACACCCTATAATTGAAGACTTTTTATCTCCTGCACCTCATTCCTGATATCTTAAAGGGGGACAATCTATTTTTTTTAAAGTGACAATTAAAATCTAATGTGACAATTCAAGTGCTAGAAGTCAGGACTAGATATGATCTACATTATGGGCCACAGTAAGTTTCCAAATGCAATTTTTAATTTTAAATAGAGACAGTTTGATTATGTTCTTGGGTGTCTTTTGTCCATATAGTCCAACCGTATTTTAAATATACAGACATCCATTATTGCAAAGTACTTTTAGGTTTCCTGCATTAGATCTCGAAACATTTGATCCTAAGTCTTTTAGTAACACCTTGCCAACTCCTTACAAGTTTTCTTTTCTTGAATGGGTGTTGGATGTGCTTCTGAATGTTAACAAATGATTGAGTGTCTTGTTCTACATAAAAATGTTGGCATGTCCCATTCGCTGCCAAAATCAGTCCTTTACCTTATTATTGGGGATTTGTTCACTGAGCTAGCATTCTAACTTCCAGCTCAATTGAATTTCTGTAAATTTGCCAACATTATCTTGTAAGGTTGATCAGTGTGTGTTCTTGGATCAGATGTTTATCTGTTATCATTTTGTTTTGAATATTGAACTTTGAGACTGGGAACTGTAGGGATATAATACATATGGAAGGAGGAAGAGCATGGTGATAAATCAATTTGAAACAGTCAACCAATCTCTAATAACTTTGCCCCTCAAACCTAAAACTGACCAAATTCTGAAGAAATGTAATAGTTTTATAGCTTTCTTGTAACTTTATGTTAATTGTAGATTGAGATGTAAAAACTTTATTATTCTTGGAGTTATCAGTTAATATTTGGCACATTAACATTGAAGCCTGTTTACCTAATGTGACTTCATAGAACTGAGTTTAAAAATTACCTGGTTTTACCCAACAAGTTTTAGAATTCTGACATGTTATGGAATTATCGGTATGATCATATTCACAAATGTTACTTTGTTTCTGAATGTTTCCTACTTAAATTGTCTGCTAACCTTTTTTATATAGTGTTTATAAACACAGGATGACTCAATTGTGACACTGCTGCAAACTGATGAATTCATTTATGAAAATAATGTTGACACGCATAAAGATGATCCCTTTCATGAGCTGCTGCAGTGCTGTCACAGAAATATTATTGGCCATTTTAAAAAAAATGAAGAATTTTGTTTTCTGTTGGAAGACACTACATTGCTGTTCTACCACATGGCTTGCTGTGCCTCCCAGAATGTTTGAGTGCAGGGATTGTTTAGTTTGTGGGCAGTCCAATTTTCATGTGACTAAAATCCATAAGAGCTTTAACTGTGGTACAGATCTTTCCACTTGGGTACATTTAACTACAAGTACAGGAGTCTTGCACTGATCAGCTTCACATGGTTGAAGTGTACTTGTCACTGTACTTCATAATGTTACTTTATCACTTAATTTGATGCACAGGGATCTAATAGGTTGTATAGTTTAGTTTGTTGTAAGGATGTTTGTAAATTTATTCCATTCAACCAATTTTGTATTTTAAACTTGTACTTTTTAAAAAGTACATGACTGTTGGAAGTGTGGCTGATTTAAAAGAATGTTTTGTTATTCCATCCCTCCATGTGATATCCATTTTTGGAAACATTACACTAGGTTTACTCACCTGAATATAATTAAGGGAGTGTGTCTAAAATTTGATTTAAGTTTAAATGGATTATTTAGATATTTCAAAGCATTAATACAAGAGTTCTGAATTAAGGTCTTTATAAATGCAGTAATAAGTGTAAATAGAACAGCACTCCAATGCTATAATACAAATGTATCTAATTCTTCTATATCTGTTCTTTTCAAATAAAGCTAAATTGATGCGATCATTGAGGATTAAAGGACTCTTGTTTTTAGTGCACTAGTAAGTTTGATTTAAGGTCATGTCTTTTTATTGTAATTGCTGTTCATCCAGCATTAGAGTTTAAGAAGCAAATGTGTTTTGAATAAAACCTATTGATAAAATCTTCCATAGAGCAGGAAGATAGTGCTGAATTAGGGTAATTGAAAATCATTTTCTCTCTATTACTATGTTTGGTAAAATTAGCCAGGCTTTTGAAATTGCTACATAATGACTTTTGCTGGCTAAATAATAGGTCTGCCCAGTCAGTCCTGTTTGTGAATTCTCACAAGGTAGAGGTGTGGGGGAACTGCCAGCCAGGAGGCAATAATAGGGAGATGATCAGATGAAATGAAGTTAGTGACTGTAGTTGATAGTTGCTGGAGGTGCCATGGTCCATCGGTAGAGATCACAGAAAACCGACGCCACCTTCAGTCCTTCAATTTCTCATAGGTTTTGGACTCTCCATCTCCATGGCAACACTCACCTGCGATCACAACCAATGTCCAGAATCGATCCCAGGTCCTGAGTGTTGTAAGGCTGCAGTGCTAACCACTGTGCCACTACAGTATCCAAACCTTTTCATAGCTTCCAACAGTTCTAGGGAAGATCACCTTACTTGAAATATTAACTCTGATTTTTAGATTAGATTAGTGTGGAAACAGGCCCTTCGGCCCAACAAGTCCACACCGAACCGCCGAAGCGAAACCCACCCATCCCCTACATTTACCCCTTACCTAACACTACGGGCAATTTAGTATGGCCAATTCACCTGACCCTGCACATCTTTGGACTGTGGGAGGAAACCGGAGCACCCGGAGGAAACCCATGCAGACACTGGGAGAATGTGCAAACTCCACACAGTCAGTCGCCTGAGGCGGGAATTGAACCCGGGTCTCTGGCAGAGGGTAGTGCTGCCAGAGGAAGTGATGGAGGCTGGTATGATTACAACATTTAATAATGTCTGGATGGATACATGAATAGAAAGGATTGAGGGGATATGGGCAAAGTGCTGACAAATGGGACTAGATTAGTTTGGGATGTCCAGTTGGACCAAAGGGTCTGTTTTCTTGCTGTACATCTCTATGAATCCATTCATTGCAAACACACTTCTTGCAAGTGGTGGGAGCAAATCCTCTGATCTCCATAACCCAACACTAGTTTATCTACAATGATTGGTAATTAATGCCACAATCTAGTGCCTACCTCTGCATCTTGTTCAATGATACTTACTACAAAAGAATATGAAACAGCAATAATAGGTACATGTTTATGCTCCTTTCAAGTCTTCTACCCTATTTGCACATGTGGATACTTCTGATGTCAGTTATTACACACCTCTGGAATATGTTGGGACTTGAACTACCATGGTACTGCAAGAGTCTTCAATCTTTGCTTATCTTACTCTACCTTTAAATCCCTTATCCCTCATCCAGCTTTCCCCTAACTGAAGTGGAACAGTATTGAATAAATTACTGATGCCTAAACTATCTATTGGAATTCTTGTTATTTTTTAAGTCTTCCGTTAGGTCTTCCATTGTTTCTTCGATGTTTGTATTCATCTAATCCCCTGCACCAGACTGTTTCCAGTGGAGAGGAAGTAGGAGAAGCACATTGGAGTATAGTTAGTGTGTCAAGAGTGGTTGGCAATAGGAGTCACCCCTCTGCGTTAGTTAACTGCATCATTCACGAACTAAGACTGACTGTGTGGAGTTTGCACGTTCTCCCCGTGTATGCGTGGGTTTCCTCCGGGTGCTCCGGTTTCCTCCCACAGTCCAAAGATGTGCAGGGTCAGGTGAATTAGCCATACTAAATTGCCCATAGTGTTAGGTAAGGGGTAAATGTAGGGGTATGGGTGGGTTTCGCTTCGGTGGGTCGGTGTGGACTTGTTGGGCCGAAGGGCCTGTTTCCACACTAATCTAATCTAAGAAAGAAGAAAACAATTACAGATCAGTTGGCATAATATCCCATAGTAAAGAAATTGGTGAAGACTGATTGGACAGGGTAAATAATCACCTAAAACCCATCTTCAGGGAGAGGCAGCATGGATTCATGAGAAAGAAATTCAATGATTGTTAGGTATAACTTGTAGGTAGTGGACAAGAGAATGTCTGCTGTATGTGTGGACTTTGTCAAATGCTTTCTCAAAGTCCCACATGCGTCTTAACCAAGGTAGAGGCCCACAAAATGGAAGGCAAATTACTAACATATGGGAAATTAAGTGACAGGTGACAAAGATAATGGGTAGGAACTTAGTGGCATGATATGACCAGTAGTATCCCACAAAGGGCCTCACTTAGCACATTTTGGATATGACTTTAACAACTGTGATAAAGCTAGCACCAAATATGTTACCTATTATTTACATTATGTTGGAGCTATACAAATCACCACTTGGGATTACTGCAAGTAGATCAAAGCACCATATCTTGGAGGGACTACAATGAGAAGAGTTCTGGAGAATTTGCAAAGTTACAGGTAATTGGATTGGAGGTTTCCATACAAACAGGGAAAGTTAGTTTTCACTGATCAGGGATTCCAGAACTAGGGGGCATTAGTCAGTAAATTGTCAAGAGGTATGTTCAGAAGCACTTCTACAGTGGTAAAAGTTTGGAACTCTTCATAAAATTAAATTTCTAATACCTTTTGCTCAAAAAAAAAGGAGTCAGAGGCAGCTACAGGGAGTTAGGCCGCATCAGTAATTTCACAATGGTGGCATAGGCTCACATGACCAAATGGCCACCTCCTAAAGCACCTACCTGCACCCTCAACCGGTTCTTAAAAACCTAGCTGTTTCCCTGCCATGTACATATGCATTTCTGGTACCATTCTTGTAACCATCCCTCTTTTATAGTGTCAACCAGAACACTCATTTAATAGAGAGAAAACACTTTTTTTAATTCTGAAGGCTTTCTTAAGTCTAACTATTAGGCATTTATAAAGTTGCAGTACAAGCTATTTGTAGACCAAAGTTACAAGGGTTCAAAGATGTACAAAAAGGATGAGTTTGCTTTTAGATATGCAACTAAATTGTTTAAAATCAGAATTGAGAATTACTTTTGAAGCCCAGAAAAATACACATTCAAGAGTTTGTGCTTCAAAAGAACACAATTTGTTTATAACAAGTGATGCATCAGTCATACTTTGTGCATGCATAAATGTGAAAACACTAACCAAAAAAAAAACACCCCCTGATAAAAACATACAGCTGACATTTGGTTGGAATAGATTTATTTCATCTGTCTGTAAACAAGGTGGTTTAACAGTTATGGCATTTTGTAAATGCATATTAAATCAGATGAGTTAGATTGTATCCCAGATGTAACAAAAGTGCAGGGAAAGAAAATGGACAAGTCAGCAACAAGAATTTTTAAATCTGTACATATTTCACAAGGCCTGAACATTGAGTATATGCTAGAATAACGTCCCTAAGGATGTGCCGTTCAACTGAAAGCCTTGCAGCAGCAGTTAAAATCCATCTCACAACAGCAACAGATCAAGTCTCTATGCAGTATGGCACAGGATACACAAACATTTGCAAAATAATTTCACAAGACAGCCAAGTGTGATTATTCCAACCAATACCATCTCCCGTTTTATTCATGTGAATACAGCAAGTTTATAATTTTTTGTTTGAACGGAACATAAGTTAGTACCGTGCTCAAAACAGACATTTCCACAGATTTCAAAACTAGGAGCACAAGGCAATTCTTCCACAGTTTCCTTCTGCAGCATGGGCTCACCAGGTCTAATGCATCAGTACCCTCGATTTGAAAAAAAATTTTAAACAGTGAGATTTTCTATATAGGAAACTGCCACCCACAGACAAACAAAAGCACTGACCAACCAACATTCATGTTGAAATTTGAGTATATTCATCCAAATTGCCAATGCAGTACTGAGGAGTGGCAGTAATCCTTTACAATGGCATCATACAGCAGTCTGTCCTCTTAAAAATCCTCAAGCTGCAGCTTAATTGGTCCTATGAAGCACTCAAAACTGGACACTCCAGATGTTTGGGATATCTACTGTCTAAAATGGCAAACTTTATTAAAAAGTTAATTTACATTAAAAGGAGCTGGCAAAACAACATTTTTAAGTGCCTGAGCTATTGCAAAGATGGAATGTCCCTGGAGATTAAACTGATCAAAGTCAGGATTGTGACATGTCCATGGGGAGGGAAAAAAACATTTAATACACCTGGAGCAGTTCTGCAATTACACCCATGAAGTCAGAATGCACAAGGTTTAATACTGTTAAGCATTCATGTTAAAGAGACTGCATCTACAAAACTGATGCAAAGTTGTCCATTTGACATGTAAACATGTAATGAAACTGAAGGAAAATCCAGAGATGTTTTCACAATGAGAATGTGTAATGAAGGTATAAGGAAAGCATAAACAAACATTATGGCAATCAGATAATGGATGCAGATAACCTCCCAACATGTCCAAACAAACAGGAAGACAAGATGAGCTCTGCAATGTCACAGAAGCGCTGACTCAGCAACACTTAAATCTGAAATTGTACTACCAGCACCTCCTTTAATTTTTACAAAAAAAAAGCACTTCAATGGGGAAGTGGAAGGAGACAGAATAATCAGAACCTGGTTTGGTGACTTTGGATGTCTCTAAAATGATAAAACAAAGCAATGCCCAGGCTTAGCAAGTCAGCCCTATTTTTTTGCAACAATATCAAAAAGTAATAACATGCATATCACCATTTAGGTATTGTGCTAATGGTGCCAAAACATGGGATTTACTTTCCATTACACCTACAATGTTATTACAATTAAGTGGTAAGGGACAAAGAGAATAAATGTGATCAGAAGTAGATAAACTAAAAAGATTCTACCAACTAGTCTGGTAGCACTGCCAATTCAACTGGGTGGTGAGGATGAATTAGTTGCTAGGTAGATGGGAAGAGGCTACTTAGTATCCAGAATTCCTCAGGTATATGACAATGGTAAATGTTTTCTTGTTGAGTACCCCTCCATGGACTCTTTTCCCATGACAACCAATGCTGGAGCACAAGGGAGAAAAAAAAAATGAAAATTTAAACTTTCCCCACCAATACAGGGATACGAAGGAGACATGAGTTCACATCCCACAACCCTGCATTGCTATTATGCTTTCTGTAACTTCAATGTGAAAGAGTAGGTGACTGCTAAAAGGAAACTTTAATAGCAATTTTTTTTTTTAAACTACTGAATAGGAATTCTGGCTAACTAGAATCCAGATTCTCTCAAGTATTTTGCCATTAAGTATGCCTTTTTATTGAGGAGTCCTCCGTGGGTCCCTTCTTTTCCCATTACAAAGACCAAGACTGAAAGAAAAGAGGAAAACATTTAAAATTAGTCATGACAAAGAATACATGGCTTTACAATAACAAGTTATATTTTTACAGTAAAAACAAAATGTCTTCCATAAACCTTTACTGCAGTAAAAAAAGTTTTACTCAAGTTGATTTAAAACAAAATCTCAACTAGGCAGGTAGAGTCCTATATACAGCATGGAAACAGGCCTTTCATTCCAACTCATCCAGTTTACCAGCACTTGGCCCATTGGGTATATGAATAAGTAGTTTAGAGGCATTCAAGTGCCTTTTAAAAAATGTTGTAATTGTCTCAACTTCAGCTCATTACATATTCACACCACCCTCTCTACATGAAAAGGTTACCCCTAAAAAGTTTCTTTTAGAATTTTTCCCTTTCACCCTCTAGTCCTAGATTCCCCCACCATGGGAAAATACATGTCTATTTACCCTATCCATGCCACTCATTATTTTATAAGCCTCCGTAAGGTCACTCCTCAGCCTCGGACACTCCAGGAAAAAACAGCCCCAACCCATCAGCCTCTCCCTACAGTTCAAACCCTCCAAAAACATCCTTAGAAATCTTTTCTGCACCTTTCAAGGGACACAACATCTTTTCTGTAGCAGGGAGACCAGAACTGCACACAATATTCCAAAAGTGGCCTAACCAATGTCCTGTACAGCTGCAACATGACCTAACTCCTGTACGGAGTACTGACCAAAATGCCTCCTTCACTAGCTTTATCTACCGGTGACTATTTTCAAGGAACTATGCAGTTATACCTAAAGGTCTCTTTGTTCAGCAACACTCCCCAGGACCTTACCATTAAAAAAAGGTGTACAAGTCCTGTTCACATTTGCCATTTCAAAATGCAGTGCAGCACATCACCTTTAAATGAATTAAGCTCCATCTGCCACTTAAGTTCATTGGAATCTTGATCAGATGGGCCATTGTACAGAGGTAACCTTCCTGGCTACTACATCTCCAATTTTGATGTTATCTGCAAATTTATTAACTATACCTCATGTTCACATCCAAAAATCTGACGAAAAGCAGTGGACCCAGCACCAATGCTTGTGGCACACCAATGGTCACATGCCCCCAGTCACCACCCTCTCTTCTACCTTTGAGCCAATCCTTCAGCACAATCCCCCACATTAAATTCTAACATTCAATGCAATTTTGTTAAGAGTTTATGATATTGGTCAAATCATGATGGAAAATAAGTAACATGCAAATACCTCTACCTCAATAGTCTTACTTTAAACCACTACAAATTTATCAAAATTAATTTAAGTAACCACATCAAAATAAACAAGGAAAATGTACATAAACTGACTGCCATATAATTCATTAAGTCTTTACATCCTAGTTATGTACTAGAAAGGCAGTTTTACAAAAAAGTTCTCAGCTAGTATACAGGGCACAGCAAAACCAGAACCAATTCACACAAAAACCAATTTCCCAAGCATAGTCCTGATCATTTTGGCCTTAACTGAAACCTTTAAGTTGTTGACCAAGAGAACAAACCTCTTTAGAGAAACTTGCACTGTATTCATGAAGTAATGAATAAAAACATTAGATAGATACTTTCACCTCTTCAATTCATATACATGATATACTACATCAGGGCAGAAGCAAGCTGATAGGGAAAGTAAAAAACAAAAGTATAGAAAGTAAAAAAAAAAAGAGTATAGAAAGAAATAGAAATTCCAGAATACACACATATCTACCACAGGCGCTCTCAATATTTATTTTTGGCCATATAATGTTGGTCTCTTCTTGTTGCTAGTTCACCACAGTTAGAAGAGAGTGTGTGGCAATCTTAAATCAGAATCTTTGTAGCCTCTGTTAGATGCAGGTGCAGCATCTCTACATAAATGTTGAATATTTCAAAAGGTCTGCTTTTATAACTGCTTCTGCATTCTTTGACCAAGTAACTTTTATTTTCAAAAGATTTTAAAGTATTCAAGCATGTTAGAGTTTGGACTTATTGATCCATACTGACCAAGCTGGCCCAATTTAACAGCTTCAAATCTTGCTGCTTATTGCTACCTTCTCTATAGTTGCACTAATCATGAATGGAAAACCCTCCAAATCTATTAACATTATTTCAGGTAACTAGCCTAATGGAGTGTAATCAAAGTTGATTTTTAAAGTTATGGATTTGAAGACTAAGAGTTCCTTTGTGACTCAAGAAATGCTGCAGCTTCACTCCAGTTAACTGTCTAGATAGTTCAGCATAGCAGTGGAAGAGAAAGGCTGGTGATAATATTAAAAGGGAAATGTATCCATAGCCAGTGTCAACATAGATTTTAATTATGTCCAATGTATGCAACAGGGGTTTAATTTATTGATAAGAGTCAGCAGATAACTACACAGATTGATTACCTTGAGACTTGGACTATCAGTAGACAGGCCAAAACACTGCAGATTAGATTACTTACAGTGTGGAAACAGGCCCTTCGGCCCAACAAGTCCACACCTACCCACCGAAGCGCAACCCACCCATACCCCTACATTTACCCCTTACCTAACACTACGGGCAATTTAGCATGGCCAATTCACCTGACCTGCACATCTTTGTTACTGTGGGAGGAAACCAGAGCACCCGGAGGAAACCCACACAGACACGGGGAGAATGTGCAAACTCCACACAGTCAGTCACCTGAGTCGGGAATTGAACCCGGGTCTCTGGCGCTGTGAGGCAGCAGTGCTAACCACTGTGCCACCGTGCCGCCCACAAATAATATTAAAGTATAGAATTATTTAGGAAAGGATAGAAGTATTGTATTAAATTCAATAGTCAAAATAAGAGAGATCACAGTGGCTACAGTACATGTTTTGCAGCTTTTTCATTACAGCAAAAAAGCTACAAATTTATGGATTAAGGCAAGTGGTTAACATGAACACAGGCAGAAAGTATGTTGCCTTCAAGTTTTTCTTCCAGATACTAGAGGAAGAAAAAAAAAATGTAATTTTAAGGAGCCCCAAGAGTTGGACAATATTTTGCAGTTCTCTAGGCAGGACAAAGTATTAATGCACTGCAAGCACAGTAGGGGCAAACAGGAACATAACCAAGGCAGCAGCTCAAATACCAGTTCAGCATGTCTGCTGCTGGAATTTTAGGTAAAGTAGGTCTTTCAGTGACCACTTCCTGCCCTCAAGAATGGTGTTTCACCATTCAGTCAAAGGGGAGTATTAACTCCCTCGACTACATTTGATGACAACCCCAAATACCCCTGTCTACCAAAAACAAAACTGAAATGGCCACCTGGTTCCAAGCCTTAAGAATTTTTGGCTCAAGTTGGAGAAAAAAAAAGAGTTTGCTGACATCAGCACGAATAGTAGCTCAAACTTAAAAGGTTGTGCTCCTTTGTACTAAACATCTTCAAAGAAAATAGCTTTGGCTTCAAATTATTTAATCATTAAAAATTAGAGTAATATTACTGTGTCCAAATACAAACTTATGCAAACAACTCTTGGAGCACTGATCCCATCTTGATAAAATCTGTACTACACCCATCTTTTGGAGTACAGTACACAACATTAAAACTCATTAAAAGTACTGCATTTCATTTTAAGTATAAAACTATTTAGGGGAGGATAAAGTATATGTACCTTTGGGCAAGATGAAACTATGTACATTAAAACACATTCAAGTTCATCTTTCTATTCATTACCTGTTAAAATAGGAAGTTGTTTTTTTAAAAAGGATGGAGCTGAAAAACATGCTAATTAAATGGCAACTCCCAATGACTCACCTACAGTGTACATGCAGATGTTAGTCATTGAAGTCCCCTTTATAAATGGCAGCATCTGTGGAGACAGAAGCAGAGTCAACATTGAGTCTTGGACGACTTCAGTTCTGAAAAGTCATACCAGAGACTTTAAACGCAACTCCATTCTCTCTCCACAGATGATGTTAGACCAGCTAAGTTTGTCCAATGTTTTGGTTTCAGATTTCCAGCATCTGCAGTACTTCACAAGTGTTCAAAAAAGTGGAATGAAAGTGCTTCCCAAAGCAGGGCTTCCCAAAGTAGAGGGTGTGAGCCGAGATTCTAGGGTCGTGGTCGGAGACTGCAAACAAGAACTTCAACCAAGAAAACTGATGCTAGATTTCCAAACTGGCCATGGTCCAAATGATAATCTAGAAATCGGTTTACACTTCAAGAAAAAAAAATTACTTTATATGCTTTTAGACTGTCCTTGTGAATACCCCATACCACTATGCTAGAACTGTAGCTATCAAAACATCTCACTAGGAGTTGCTCCAGAGCAATTAGGGAAGGGCACCCTAAAATTATGAACTCCAACTACACTCCTACCCACCTGTTGTCTCAACAAAATCACCCGTCCTTTCAACTGTAATGCATGCTCAACATTTCCAAGAAAACCCCTTCATCCTAGAACTCTACCTTCAAATAAGTTTCAATAAGTACATCCAGCCCAACAAAGTACTGCGTGCTGTGCTGTGCTGATCCTTTAAGTATCTAACACCTGACAAAGTTGTGCCAAGGCTTCCCTACTTTTATATTCACTTATAAAGGACAGTCCATTTGCCTTAAATCACTGTACTTTATGCCAACTCAATTTTACAAATGGTGGCCACTGCCCTCTTCCCTGCAGCATTCTGTTGCCTCCCTTCCCTTAAATATACTGTTCTGCCAGACATGAACAACGCAAATTTCCTAAATTATACTCACCTGCCACATTTTTACTGACTTTTCTATCTATTTTTCTTGGCAGATTCTGCTGACTTGCTTTTCCACCTACCTGTGCATTCTGCTCAAAATTTGTTAGTGACCTGGATAAAAGGGAAAGTGTGTATGGTATCCAAAGACTAAATAGTAGAGGTGCCAACATTTGTAAAGTGTCACTCTATAGTTTGCCACCTTCAAAATGCCCCATTTATCCTAAACCTGGTTAGATAGAAAATCTCTTATTCATACTAATACACTCCAAATTCCATAAGCTCTAATCTTTTACAGTAACCCTTAATGAGATACCCTATTACAAATTTCAACCTCCAAGTAGACATCTTTTGGTCACCCTTGATTCACCCTGCTCATTACATCCTTCAGCACTAGTTCAAAAAAACTTTACATTGCACAAAGAAAGTCAACTGATCAGATATAGATCAGCACGTAAGATAATCAAAGTTAGATAAAGGTGGACAGTGAGCCTTTATCCTCAGATGGTGATGGTTAGCATGAGGGGACAGGCCTATCACCCCTCAATTTAAAGCTACAGGATAGTTGTCAGAGGTAGTTCCTTTACTCTGTAGTAGGGGCGTGGAACACTGACTGCAACAGTAGTAGACTTGCCAACTTTAAAGGCTTTTAAAATGGCCACTGGATAAATATATGAATGAAAGTGGAATAGTGTACGATAGATTGGTTCCACAGGTCGGTGCAACATTGAGGGCCAATCTGAAGCCAAAGGGCCTGTGGTGTGCTGTAATGATCTATGTTCTAGGAGGAGGATTTGGTCCTGCTATTAACTCCATCATAGTTAGATTCCAACAGGATACTAAGGAACAGATAGGGCACTAACTGCCTTAAAAGAGTTTCCAGCTTTGTCCCCCTTCTCTCTTGAATAAAGAGGGGTATATTTTGGTTTTCCAATCTATTGGAGCATTCCAATGTGGAAGCAGCTACTTCTGTTAGGACCAGTGAAAACTATTTGGTCTGAGGGACCTATGTTTAGTCCTGGTCATTTGCTTAATACATTTTGTTTTCATGATAACCCCTCTTCCTTTGCTAATTTTCTAGTAGAAAAGGCATTTTAAATCTTTTGACAGGTAGAAAGAGTTGAAGTGGGCACTCAGTACATGTGTTAACTCATTATGCAAATTTGAGTCAACGCTCTAAGGAAACCATTCATTTCACATTCTTGCCAGCTGCACAGTAATCCAGGCAAGTCTCATTCCTCATCACCATCACACCTCCAAACACTCCTGCAGTTTAATCAAGTTTTGGTCTTTTTGAAAGAGTTAGTTAATGGGCTTCCCCACTTCCAATACCCTCAATTGAACATAAGAACTAGGAGCATTTTTAGGCCATCTAACCAGTCAAGCCTGCTCTGCTACTCAATAAGATCACAGCTGATCTTTTCATGGACTCAGCTCCACTTACCCCACCCTCTCACCATATCCCTTAATTTCTTTATTGTTCAAATATTTTAGTTTTAAAATCAATTTACTGGAGTATCAACTACTTTATAGGGCAAGGAATTACAAATTTTACAACCCTCTGGATGAAGTAGTTCTTCTCAATTAGGTCCTAAATCTGCTCCTTCTAATCTAGAGGCTATGCCCTAGTCCCAGTTTCACCCACTCAGTGGAAACATCCTCTCTACTCCTTATCGGACGTGGGCATTTAGGAGAGTTTACATGTTAGAGGATTATATTTGCAATAAATGCCATTGGTTGTAAATCCTAATCAGATCAAATGGATCGGTTGGAGAGACAGTTAGAGGCAATAAAGGAACTTACAAGAGCAAGGTGGTGATGTGATGGATGGCAGTTATAGGAAGGGAAAAGAGTCACAGATACAGCCACATAGATGGGTTGACTCCAGGAAAGCTAAGAGGGGTTGGCAGGAGTCTGTGGCTACCCCATTTCAAAACGAGTATGCCATGTTGGAAAATGGAGGGTGATGGATTCTCAGGGGAGTCAAGTTTCTGGTATCGAGACTGCTTCTAATGCAATGAGGGGTACATCGGGTTCCAAGAGATCAATTGTGTTCAGGGTGTCTCTAGTTTGAAGTATACACAGATGTTTGTCACCAGCAGCGGAAAATCAGAATTGTGTGTTACTTCCCTGGTCAAGGATGTCTCAGAGGGTGCAGAATGTTCTCTGTGGGGGGTGGGGGTCACAACCACCTGATGAAGGAACAGCACTCCGAAAGCCAGTGCCTCCAAATAAATTTGTTGGGACTATAACCTGGTGTTGTCATTTTTAAATTTTGTATACCCTGGTCAAGCTACCCATCAAATCTGCTCTGTCATCCAAATCATGGCTAATGTGTTACTCAGCTCCATTCTTGGGCTTTTTCCCTAGAACCCTTATTCCCCTTTAAATCAAAAAAAAAGGAACTCATGTCAACACGCTGATTTATTGCCACAGAAGGTTGTGGAGGCAGAGTGTCACAGATTCACCACCCTGGTTTGAAATATGGGAAGGTGCAGATCAGAAAGATTTCAAGCAGGAAGCTCCCTTTAATGGGTTGATATGAACATGAAATGGTTGTTAGTTTTGCAATCTAACATTGGTATTTTGTTAGAAATGTCATCTGACAACTTATTACAGACAGAAAGTATTCCAGGCAGATTGAGATGCTACAGAGGGGAAAGCAGAGGCTAAATGTTTGCAGGAAGGAGATGACCAGGATTTGACTCAGTAAGTCACTGATGTCTGGGCAAGTTGCTGACAAAACTCAAATCTTATTTGATGGTGTCTGCCATTTTAAATTTTTTATTGCATGTTTGACCACTTCGTATTTAACAAGGTAAGTGTGAATTAAAATTATGGGAGATGGTATACAGACTGTTTTGTTCACCCTTACACATTAGAAATTTAAAACCATGGAATCTTGTTCCTTTATTCTTTTAGTAATTACTGGGTCAAATCCTGGAATTTCCTCCCCTAGGGCATTGTGTGTCTACTATAACACAGACTGCAGCCATTCAGGAAGGCAGCTCAGCAGCACCAGAGGGCAATTAAGGACAGGTAATAAATGGTGGCCAGTCAGTAATACCCACATCCCACTAGTGATTTTTTTTTTTTAAAAAACTGAACAAATGTTATGGTTCCTAATACCATTCAACTCAAACTAAATAAATGCTAAAGAAAAGTTCTCTAGCTGAGCTACCCAACACAAGGTCCCAAACCCCCTCCAATCTTGACATGGCAGGAGTCAGGAATGCAAACAAAATACTTGACATTACCTTCAGTGAGGCCAACTACAAATGTGACATTATTTGCCTGACTAGTACCTCTAAGCTACTGGAGTATCTACTTCCAGTATATTATGCCCGTAGGACACAAAGAAATCTTGGTAAGTTTTTGCAAAGTATGATCAAAAGTTCCAAGGACAATAAACAAAACAAAAACAATACGAACATCAAGTCACAGATCTGATATGGTTAAGAACCCCCACCTATCTAAATTTGTTACCATCCCACTCAGCAGGGTGGCAAAACATCACCAGAAAAACTGCAACTGTGCACAAAGGCAGTCTAAAGTAGAGCAAACTAGTGACAGGTAGTTACCCAATACCCACATCAAGTAGGGCAGACTAAACATATGCAAGATATACATACAAATCCACAAATCAGGAGGTAAGTATTTTATATTAAGTCACTAATCACTAATCATGAAAGCTTATCCTGTTCATAAGAAAATACCTGTGTCTTCAACTCTATTCCTACTAAACTGATGACCCAAACTTCCCCTTCTGATTCCCACACTGACAGCTATTAACAATTTTGTACAGAAGGGCACAGCATCTGAAGCAACACATCTTGGGGCTCTCTTTTCCCCCCCACCATCTTACTGCTCAGAAGTCCAACCCTCAACTCCAATATCCCTGTAAACCATTGCCCATTTCCAACTTTCCTTTAATTTGGAAGGCTAGAACACATTAGAGGATTAATGACTATCATTCCCAAAACTCATGTCTAAATGTTCCCAGATTTTCATTCCTGCCACACAACCAAATCAAATGGCATCCTAAAGAACTGCAAACAAGCTCTCTTTATCCTTCTAGTCTTCTCTGCATCCTGCAACACAGCTGATCACACTACCCTCCACCACCAACCATCATGCTGCTGTTGGGAATGATGTTACCTGGCTTCATGGTTATCAAAATGTATTGGTTCTAATACTTTCAGTACTTCCACCAATAAAAACAAGTTGCTGGAGTAGTAGTAATGGGGAACAAAGTAGCAACTAAGCAAAGGAATAGGCACTTTGCATCAGTGTCAAAGTGGAAGAAACTAGCTGTGTACCAAAACTTCAACAGTCTGAGGTCAGAGTGTAGTAGCCATCACTGAGGTGGTGGTGCTGGGCAAGCTGAAGGAGGACAGAAGGTGGATAAATCACCCAGACTGGATGGACGGAGGCACTGGTAGTGATCTTTCAAGAATCACTGGAGTCAGGGAGGATTTCATGAGGACTGGAAAATGGCTAGTGACCCTATTTATGGAGGAAGGGAAGACGACAGCAAATTACAAGCTGGTTAGCCTGTTTCAGTCATTGGTAAGCTCAGAGTCTGCTAATAATGGAAATTAGTTTGTATTGGAAGTGCATAACAAAATAGGGTGGATCAGCAAGGTTTCAAGGTGAGACCATGCTTGACAAAATCAGTTAGAATCTTTAAGTAAAAAGCAAGTTAGACAATGGACAGCCTGTGGACATATTTAGATTTCCAGAGGCCACTGACAAAGACATGCACAGGTGGTTGCTAAAAAGACAAAAGCCCACGGTGTAAGGAGCAAGGTACTGGCATGAATAGAGGATTGGCTGATTGGCAGAAGAGAAAGTGGGAACAAAATGGGTTTTTCATAGGTTGGCAGACTAGTGGAGTTTTTTTTGTGGGGGGTGGGGGGTGGGGGGAGGGGGGGGGGGGTGCTAGGACCACAACTTTTCACATACATCAATGGAAGAAAGAATGGAGGGCATTGGTGCTAATTTTGCAGGTGACAAAGATGGGTGAAGAGGCTGCAGAAGAAGGACTTACACAGGCTAGGAGAGAGTGGCAAAGTATGGCAGACTGAATACAATGTGGGGAAAATGTCAGGTTATGCACTTTGGTAGGGAAAAAAAAAATTGTAGACTATTTTCTAAATAGGGAAATACTTCAGAAACCTGAAGCGCAAATGGACCAGAGTCTGACTTCACAGTTGGCAGTTAGCAAAGCAAATGCAAATTTGCTTTCATTTTGAGGGGACTAGAGTACAGACGTACTGTTGAGGCTGTATAAAGCTCGAGACTACTTTTTGGAGTTGAGCAATTTTGGGCCCCATATCAAATGGATGTGCCAGCTTTGGAGGGGTCCAGAAATGGTTACAAGAATGACCCAGGGATGAATGGCTTGAAAGTTGAGGAGCAGTTGAGGACTCTGGGTCAGTACTCCATAGAGTTTAAAACTATTTTGAAGGGGGAAAAACAGGGAAGGATTCCTTGCAATTTACAGAATACAGAGAGAGGCTTCAAAAATGTGGATGTGGAAATGACATTGCCATGAGCAGGAAAGACCAAGACCCCAGGACAGCCTCAGAGTGAAGGGACAACCCTTTTGAAGGGAGATGGTGAATTTATTCATTCAGCCAGAAGGCGGTGGAGACCAAGTATCTGAGCATGTTTCAGACACAAAAGATAGGCTCTTGATCAGTAAGGCAACCAAGAGTTAAAGTGAGAAGACTGGAGAATTGAGTTGAGAAACATAATCAGCCACGATCAAATGATGTAAAACCTTGATGGGCTGAAAATGCATTAAGACCATGTGATTAGGAGACTTAAACCAAAGACCTAAGCTCTTAATTTCTATGCTAAACCAAGACATCAAAATTTGCTCAAAAAGGTACAGTTCCAAATATCTACAAATCTCTCAACTGACCTGGTAAATCACTTGCTTTTATGAACATGCAAGTTTCTATTAAAACAAATGTTTAAGTAATTTTAAATTGCAAATATGCAACAGTTGTAGGTCCAACTCTACACAATAGAAACTCTTACACAAAACCACAAAATTAGGCACCTGGAACTCTAAACAACAGTTAAATTGAGAGATAGACACAGAATTTCTTCACATACACATGTAATAGAACATAGAACATAGAAGAATACAGCGCAGTACAGGCCCTTTGGCCCTCGATGTTGCACCGATCCAAGCCCACCTAACCTACACTAGCCCACTATCCTCCATATGCCTATCCAATGCACGTTTAAATGCCCATAATGAAGGAGAGTCCACCACTGCTACTGGCAGGGCATTCCATGAACTCACGACTCGCTGAGTAAAGAATCTAACCCTAACATCTGTCCTATACCTACCCCCCCTTAATTTAAAGCTATGCCCCCTCGTAATAGCTGACTCCATACGTGGAAAAAGGTTCTCATGGTCAACCCCATCTAAACCACTAATCATCTTGTAGTAGATTCAGTGATATTACCGCTAAGTTAGTGCCTTCTTTTCTAAAGGCAATACACCTCCTCTGATTTCTACAATAGCAAATGTGTTTTCGAGTAAAAGCTGTTGCAATCCTGTATCAACAGAATTCCTAGCCTCCTCCAACAAGCTTGTTACAAATTATTTCTTCCAACTTTTTGACTTCCCCAATTGGAGCAGCCACTGCCAGGCAAACATGTACTTTCCACCCCCTAGGCAAAATGCCAAGATGTATACATGACAGAACGAGAGTGCTGATTCTATTGCTCAGGTGCTGGGCAACTTCAAACAAACAGCCTTGCAGTTTCAGGTCAGAGGAAACTGAAGCAAATGAACTGTGTTTTGTTGAGAAGCACAGAAACTTGGTCACTAGTCAAGTCAAAATGTTGAACTTTGGAGTATCATCTGAAACAAGGTGTAACATTAACCAAATCATAAAACTTGATATGCTCACACAAATCAAGTTTGTTAACTAAAAGAATGATCTATTTCTAAAATAAAATACCCAGTACAATTGCTCTGGTGCTAACAGCAGTTGCGATCCAGAACCAAAACTCTCAGCTCTGCATCATGAATGTGAATGCTGGTTTGCTTCATTGGATTTCCAATGGCTCCAAAAAAAAATAAGGCTGCTACTTCACAGAGCGACAAAATCAGCACAAGTCACTTTATTGCCTTGATATTCCAATTTCAGATTCCCAGAAAATATACAACATTTGGTGGCTGTGAAGACAAAGCCACTGCAACTCCAGTGTCACTGAGAAAGGTCTTTCTACATAGTGACAAATTATTGACCATCATAGAATCCCTACAGTTTGGAAACAGGCCATTTGGCCCAACAAGTCCACACCGATCCTCCTAAGAGTAACCCACCCAGACTCATTCCTCCACCCTACCACTGTACATTTCCCATGATTAATGCCACTAACCTACACATCCCGGAACACCATGGACAATTTTAGCATGGCCAATGCACATCTTTGAACTGTGGAAGGCAACCGAAGCACCCGCAAGAAACCCACGCAGATGAGGGGAGAATGTGCAAACTCCACACAGATAGCCGCCTGAGGCTGGAATCAAAACTGGGTCCCTGGTGATGGGAGGCAGAGCTAACCACTGTCGAGAGTGTGATGCTGGAAAAGCACAGCATGTCAGGCAGCATCCAAGGAGCAGAAGAATTGGCGTTTTGGGCAAAAGCTCTTCATCAGCACCTTCATCACAGCTAACCAATGAGCACCAGGCTGACCTTGTTGTCTCTCTCTTTGGACAATTATCCTTAGACCATTGAAAATGTGAGAAAACCATTGGTGTGAACCCACATGCTACCATCACATTCTTACAAAAACTCAACAAGTGAATGAGCAATCAAGTCAACAACAGGGGTCATGTGAATTCGAAATGGACGGAGCATAGGCAGCTGTAAATATTGTACCATTAAAACATTGATCAATTCAGTGTTGCATTTTGGTGGGGCAAATTAGGGCAGGACTTGTACACTAATGACAGGGCCCTGGGGAAACGCTGCCAAAAAATGAGACCAAGGGGTGCAGGCATTTAGTTTCTTCAAAGTGGAGTCACAGATGGACAGGATAGTGATGGTGGTGTTCGGCACGTTTGCCCTTATTGGTCAAAGCATTGAGTATAGGAGTTGGGAGGTCACGATGCAGCTGTACAGGACAGTGGTTAGGCCACATTTGGAATACTGCATTCAATTCTGGTTACCCAGCTATAGGAAGTATGCTGTTAAACGTGAAAGGCTTCAGAAAAGATTTACAAGAATTTTGCCAGGGTTAGAGGGTTTGAGCTATAGAGAGAGACTGAATATGCTGGGACTGGTTTCCCTGAAGCACTGGAGGCTGAGGGTTATACCACTGTAGAGGTTTATAAAATCATAAGGAGAATGGATAGGGTAAACAGATAAGGTTTTTTCCTCACAGTTGGTGAGTCCAAAACTAGAGGGCATACATTTAAGGTCAGAGGGGCAAGATTTAAAAGGGTTCAGAGGGGCAATCTTTTAATGTAGAGGGTGGTGCGTGTATGGAATGTGCTGCGACAGGAGATAGTGGAGGTGGGTACAATTACAACATTTAAAAGACATCTGGATGGGTATATGAATAGGAAGGGTTTAAGAGGGATATGGGCCAAATGTTGGTAAATAGACCTTGATCAGTCTAGATTATGAGATTAGTGTGGACGAGTTGGACCAAAGGATCTGTTTCTGTGTTGAATAATTCTGAGACTATAAATAGCACACACACTTGACTAGTGCTCAATTTCCATTCTGCCAGGACCACCAGACTACAGACCTCATTGCAACTTTAATCTAAATATGAATAGAAGAGCATTAATACTAGACAAGAGAAGTACATTACTGCCCCAAGCCCTTAAAACTGAGGCTGCATGTGATCGAGTGTGACATCAAGGGGCACTAGTAATTAAATGAAGCAAAGAGCATTTACTGCTGGGAGTCATTGTAGAACAAAGGAAGATGGTTGTGGTTACTGAGACCAGGACATGACAAAGAATTGCTCTCAAGACAGCATATGAAGCTTAATTATCTTCAACTGCTCCATCAACCAACAACCCTCCATCATGTGGTAAGAAGAGGGTCTAACTGCTGATCATTCCACTACCAATTCCTATTGCCGGCAATGCAACCTGAACAATATCTCACTTTGAGTTGCTAAGGAGCTTGCAACACAGATGTTTTAAGCATCTGCTTCTTTCACCAGAAGACCATAGCAATGGTGTGTACGTTTCCACACGATTCAGTGCTGCAACTTGCTTACACTTCTTCAGCAACATCTCCCAAACCCACTTAATCCACTTCCTAGATGCAAGCAAGTGCATAGGATCACTATTAAGAGTCACCCTCAACCCTCACTCCCCAGCTACACAATACATCCATTTCTCCATCATCAAAAGATCAAATTTCTGAAATTCTCTGTGTAACGGTTGGAAGTACCACCATCACAATGATTCAAAGTTCAGGGTCATCTTATCATGTACCACTAGACAGTAGCAATAAATGCCAGCCATGCATAGGTCATCTACATTGCCAGAACAAATTTTTAAAAAGCAATCATATGTCTGAACAACTGTAACTCACATCAACAGCATTCCCAAAAGTAAAGACAATCCCAGCATAATAAAAAGTTCAAGTTAATTTATTCTGATAAAAGAATCTAGTGAGACCATATGTGCATATCCAATTTGCCAACACCAAAATAATTCTCCAAAGTTTCATATAAAATATGGCCTTCATATGTGAATAATAAATGCTGCTTAAATGGGGCATGCACACACAAGCTGCAACAATAGGAAACATCAAGAGAAAAGACCCTTTTCCTATCTTTATCATGGTCTTTATCACGCAGTGTTTTGCTCAAGAGCCAACAGCTGTCTTACCCCTGGTAAGTCGTCCCCCCCACAAGTATCCAAAACTGTATACTTGTTCTTGAGGGGAACGGCCGCAGGGGGTCCCTGCACTGGCTGTTTCCTCCCAGTCCCCCTCACTGTCACCCATCTGCCATCTTTGGAGTTACTACTTCCCTAAAGCTCCGATCTATGACCCCCAAGATATATTTGCTGGAACCAGAACCCTGTCTCAAAGTTTGCTAAGTAGGCGCAAAACTATTGAGGGGAATAAATATAACTAGGAAAACTTACAGGGCTATAAAAAAAGATGATGTCACCCAGACTGGATGGGTTGCATTCTAAGACTTACAAGGAAGCAGATACAGGTTTCGTGGATGCACTGGTAATAATCTTCAAGAACCCTTAAATTCAAGGAAGCCCCACAGGATTGGAAATTAAACAAAATATAACAGCTTTATTTAAAAAGAAAAGACAAAAACCAGGTAACTACAGGTCAGTTAGCTTAACATTTCAAGCATATGGTCACAGAAATCTAAGGGTGCATACATGAGGATCAGTGGTCAGCACAACATCGTGGGCTGAAGGGCCTGTTCTGTGCTGTACTGTTCTATGTTCTATTTCCCAATGGAAAATTATAGTTCATTACAAAAGCATGCAATAGCAGAGCAAATAGAAGCACACATCTAGAAATATCAAGGAGTGTCAACATGGCTGTTTAAGAGAAAATCATACTTGACAAATTTAGGTAACAAGTAGAACAAAGAAAGTGAACTAGTAGATATGATATTTCCAAAAGGCATCCAGTAAAAAAAGTGCCACACAAGCAACAGTTATTTGATAAAGAGTCAGTGTTATTGGAGCTTATTAAATATGGAGAGAACATTGGCTGGCTAATAAGATATTTGGGATAAGGAGTAATTTTCAGGATGGTAATCTACTGCCACAGGTACTAGAGCTAAAATTATTCACAATATATATTAGTGACTTGGAGGACCAAAGTGAATGTACTATCAAGTTTGCAGATGACAAAATAGGTTGGAGAACAAGTGGTGAGTATGAAAATAAGTCCAGTGACAGATTAAGCATGTAGTTAAAAACTGGGGGAGAAACCCAATTGAGGTTTACAAAATCATGAAGGGTATAGACAGGGCGGATAGAGATTAGCTTTTTTCCCCCAGGGTGAGGAATTCAATAACGAGAGGTCAAGCATTCAAGGTGCAAGGCGAAAAGTTTAATGGGGATACATGCGCAAAGTACTTTAGAGGGTGGTAGGTACCTGGAACATGTTGCCAGAAGAGGCAGGCGCAGTAGATTCATTTAAAAAAAGGTGTTTGGACAGATGCATGAGTAGGTGGAGAGAAGAGGGATATAGGTGCTGAGGAATTGGGCGATAGGTTTAGACAGTGGATTTAGATTGGCCCTCAAAGCCTGAGCCATAGGGCCGGTTCCTAGGCTTTGTTTTTGTAAAGCCAGTCTGCAAGTCACTCCATGACATCCATCATTTGACTTTGCCTCAGTGAATCCCTCTGTTGTCCTCCACTTTTTCTTCAAGGAGTCACTAATTTTTCCACTGTAATCAACATACAAATAGACTTTTCCTTTTCTGATTAATGTGACATCAAAAAACTCTAAAAAGTACTTCAAACAAACATGGGCTCCAGTAGACTGAAATGGATGGAAGCAGTGTCAGTGGACATCAGTATTAAAAAAAAAAGTGTCTTGATCATAATGTTTAGTGAAATCTGACTGCATGTGACATTTAAGTGCTGGTCATTGTATATTGCAAAATTCAAAAAGTCAATCATTCAAGAGCTTAAAACACAGAAATGTCAACTATTAAAACCATTTTAATTAACATACAGACAGGTGTGCAATTGAATAGCATGCCATTCAAATTACAAAGTGATTAGCTCTCACAAGAAAAGGGGCTTCACTGGCTAGGTCAGCACTTGCCCAAAAAAAAAAAAAGGGTGGTTGTGGCAAGTTGCCACTTCAGCCACAGCCTGTGTGCCTGCAATCTCCACAGTGTAGTTAAAGTTGAGGAAATTCATAACTGAGATTTGTAAAGTACTGAAGGAGCCTTGGCAAGTTGCTGCACTGCACCTTAAAAGATAGCACACACTGCTAACACAAATGGTGATGGAATCAGAGAATATTCAACATGGTGGATGCGATGTTAAATTGAGCAGGCAGCTTTCTCCCAGAAAAGCAGTATGTTTGCTAAAGTGTTAGATGGGCAAAGCATCTAGGAGTAAATAAATCAGCAATACAAGTTCAATTGAAAATGTCGTAATTTCCAGCCTCAAAAGCTAACAATTTAACTCAAGACAAACGGTTTGAAAAAACAAACTAAAACCTGAAGTGAAATTTTTGAAACTGTTCAAGGAAAAAGTGCATATCTAGGGATAAGATGTTAAAAACTGACAAGTCTGGAGTAAAATGGTGACAAAGCACATGGCAAGTTTATGTAATAAAGACTTTACTGTTTTACATTTATCCGGAATATCCTTTGAATTTACTACCACCCATTTAAAAGGACATCTAAAGTGGCCTCTGAAATCAGAATACCTTTCAAAAAACAAAATCAAAACAGTATCAACGAAGTACAAACTGAACTGCAGCAGAGTTGTTAATCTAAAACAAGGCAACACCAGAACCAATTATTGACCAACATTTTGTACTTTTCTCCCCAAACCATGCACCAAGATTCTTTTGGTAATCTCCATAGATGGACTGACAGATAGGAGCAAGACAAGGTATCACCTGGCTGAACTGCATCATCATGTGAGATGGGACAAGAAACATTCCTGGAGAAATTGTGCTTTTGTCCACTAAAGCGGTTTTGCTTGTTTAGGCCAAGTACATCAATACAATTATTTATTGCATATAGATAATGCAAACTAGCAAGTTTGTGTACACAACCCTTGACTTTTTTTTAAAACCCAAGTAGAAAAATTGCTGGAATAGATTTTTAAAATTTTAGAATTTAGCAAGTTATTATTTCATTTTTACTAAATAACTACGCTATTACAATTATTTCAAGTTTTAACGGATAGGGTAATAAAAGCCTGAAGCCTCTGCTTTAAATCTACAAACTGTCAGGTTTATATGCATCCAATAGCTGCAGATTTAGACAGTTCTTCGGTGGGCTGTGCATCAAAGTTTGTCTGGAATTTCATGAAGCCGATTCCATAAAGAAAGGAAAGTAGATAAACCCAGTGTTTTAAAGTAGTAAAGCTCTGTTTAAATAATAGAATAGCAAACTTGCAAGATCAGTTTTTCTCCACATCCCTTGTCACTGGTTTAAAAGTCTAAGATTGTGAAATTAAAGCCAGAGCCCAATTTCTTCAAAATTTAAAAAAATTAGAACATTGATTTGAGAAGACGCACATATTGCGAGTAGGATCGGAATTACTTACTTTTGCCAGCTCTGCCGATAGAAACATTGTACGTTGCTTCTCCAGTTTGGCTCTTCGTCCTCAAGTCCATTGTGAAATCACCATCAGTAAACAGCTGATCTCTGATAACAGAGCACTTCTTTCCACCCAGGACTAAACCATGGGTGAGCAAGTTATTGCGTTCCTTTCCAACTAGCACATCTATTTCTGTAGGCTATCAAAAAAAAAATTTGAAAAGAAGATTTTAAAGAGTTGAGTCTACTGTTGTACATTTGCATCAACTTTGTTACTTGATTCAAACCAATCTTTGCAAACAGGCTGTTTATAATAGCAGTAATTAAAGTGGCTTAGTATTAGTTCTAATCAAGACCAAAATAAAAGCTTCCCAGTTATTCAAGGCAATGCTTTACATGAATGTAACCAGTGAATGTTTAAATTAAAAAGTCTTCTATTCTAGAACACATTTCTTCTGAACAGAAATAAATCAATCCACAATTAAGTTGGATGGGCTAGAGTTAAAGCTGATAAGCAAGCAAATTTGCACTAAAAAGGTTGTAATACTTAAACATGAAAATTTGTTGAATTAGCCAGACCTAAAATAAGAGAACTCAAAACACATGCAAGGTTCTGAGAACAGCATGGGCCAAATATATAAACAGATGTGAAATGTGTAAAATCCCATTACACAGGAATGGTTAGGTTCATGAATGGAATGCCAGACTTGCGGCAGATTCAATTGGGCCTTTCAAAAGAATTTGGTGGTTAAGAGAAACCTTCACAGGACTGGAGGGAGAGGGGGAGTGAAGAGTCAAAGGAAGTAGGATTCCTATACAAAAGAGACAATCCTTAGATTTCTGCTATCATTGAATTGTTATTCTTTGTGGAACTCATCTGCATGCTGATGCAAGACAGGTAGAAAGTCGGAGGGATGCAGCCAGAGAGAAAGAATAACCACAAATTTCTCATTGATCAGCAGCTCATCAGCAAACTACTGCATTTAAAAAAAAACTTTCCTGACAACTGGTTTGCAGTTGTACATGAGTGTTTGTTATTACATGTAGTTGATAAAACTGGTACATAGCATATTCATCAGCCCATACTGTCCAGGCCAGTTCAAAAAGCAATTCAACTAAGGTGGGTATTAGCAGACCATGGAGAGGTTGATAGAGCTATCTGCCTGTTTCTCTTCCATGCTTAAATGTGCACACAGGTATCCATGAAGGGAAAGCATGTAGTATCTGCCAATATGCATCAAGCCAGCATCATCTCTCCCCAAAACTAAAATCAAGAAAGTTTAAGTTGCCTTCAAGGAGTTTTGTTACCATGTCGTTGTTTAGAATGATGGCCAGGCAGCTAGCTTGCAATGTGGTAATGATACGGTGTTCAATTCCCACACCAGCTAAGGTTCGATGAAGGACACAACTTCTCTGCTCACCTGAGGCATGGTGATTCCCAGGTCAAACCACCTGTCAACTGTGTCCAAAGACAAAACAGCCTGATAAAGTCCTCTATGGCAACTTTACTTTTTGTCCACATAACTGCAGTGTTTGCAGTTTTCTAGTCTTCTGGCACTTTCCCCAGAGTTCAAAGAGCACAAGCTATTAGGGTCAGTACCCTTACAATTTCCATTCAACCTTCAAAATCCTTGGATACATTTCACTCGCTCTGGTGTCTTGCCAATTTTAAGTATCAATCTACCAGTTCAGATTTGTAACCTTTTGGTGCCTGTTTCCTCATTTGTCACAATAGCCTGGATAGCAACTCCCTCTTGATAAAGAGGAAAGCAAAGTACAGCAAATCCGCTGTACCCACAAAATCATGAATAGCAAATTTGCCTACCCATACCAAAAACAAAGATTGCATTTCCATTATTTTTAACCTACTTTTAAGTGAGCTCAGTACTTGCAAATTCAATTGGCTTTCAGTACTGGAACCTTTGCAGACATGGAGCAATAACTGTATAATTAACACATCAGCCAAGGGCCCGGTCACCAGGGAAGTTCCCTTTTTGGTCCTTAAATTGGCCCTAAAACAAAAGATGAACCAGGAAATTACAGACCAGCGAGTCTGATGTCAGTGTTAAGGAAACTATTGGAGAAAGTTCTGAAGGAGCAAACTAACAGCCACTTGGAAAGGCATTAGTTAATGATAGCCAGCATGGATTTGTCAGAGGTAATGCCTAACAAGTTCATTAGAATGTTTTGAAAATGTGATCAAGCATGTGGATGAGGGAAGTTCAGTTGACATTGTTTATATGGATTTTAGCAAAGCTTTTGACAAGGTCCCATATTGGAGACTAATTGAGATTAAAGCACATGAAATAGATGGAAACTTGATGAGATAGATAAGCAACTGGCTTCGTAATAGGACGAAGTGTACTGGTAGAAGGGTGTTAGTGTCACTGGAGGCCCATGGTGTACCACAAAGATTAGTACTCGTACTGTTTGGTTGTTATATACATAAAAGTGATAAACGAAAATGTTTGTTTGGAGAGGGGGGGGGGGGGGGGTGTGTGGAAAGAGAGGGAAAATAGGTGTTAAAAAATTTGCACGTCAACTGCAAGATTGGTAGAGTGGTTAATAGCTAAGGTGGTTGTAGGCTACAGTAAGATTAGATGGATTGGTCAGATGGGCAGATAGTAGTTAACCCCAATAAGTGCAAGGTGGTGCACTGAAGAAACAGGATGAAGGAATATTAAGTGATTGGCAGGACAGTGGGTAACTTCAAGGAACAGAGGCAATTATTCACTTCCCTGCAGCTGGCAGAGAAGTGAACAGGACAGTCGAAGGCAGCATATGCGACATTTGCTGTCAGAGTCATCGAGATGCACAGTACGGATGCTTCAGTCCATGCCGTCCAGATATCCTAACATAATCTAGACTCATTTGCCAGCACTCATCAGTTGCGACAGAATTAAGAATAAGGGTAGTAATGTTGGAATTGTACAGGAGATTGGTTTAGGCCACAGATGGAGTACTGTATGCAGTTCTGGTCACCTCACTACAGGAAGGATGTAACGGCTCTAGAGGAAGTAGAGGACAGTCACCAGGATGTTGCATGGGATGGAAAGATTGAGGTATAAGGAAAGTCTGGATGTGCACATGCATATGCACTTGCAGGTGTCTGGACATGATTGTGGTGTTAAAATTGAGGGATATGGACAGGGTGAGTAGACAGCAGTTGCTCCCCTTGGTTGAGTGGTCAAATCACAGGAAGGCATAGTTTTAGGGAAAGGGGCAGGAGATTTGGGAAAATACACTCACTCAACAGGTGAGGAGAATCTGCAATGCATTGCCTGGGAAGGTAGGGGAGGCTGGAAACCTTAAAACATTTAAAGTATTGGAGTAGTTGATTCATCATAACATTCAAAAATATGGGACAAGCACAGGAAGATGGGGCGAACACACCATTAGTGGTAATTATGTTGGTATTGGCTGCCAGTCCTACCATAATTCATCTTTGCTGCTCTTATTTAGTTCTCACTTCCTCTCAGCATTCAGTATTCCTCTCGGGCCTCAAATTTTGTTTTCTACCCAACATCTGTCCCAAGTATCTGTCATTGAGCACGGTGGCTCAGTGGTTAGCATTGCTGCTTCACAGCACCAGGGACCTGGATTTGATTCCAGCCTCAGGCGACTCTGCTCGGAGTCTGCACATTCTCCCAGTGTCTGCGTGGGTTTCCTCCCACAGTCCAGAGATGTTCAGGTTAGGTGAATTGGCCATGCTAAATTGCCCATAGAGTTAGGTGCATTAGTCAGGGGTAAATGTGGGGAAATGGGTCTGGGTGGCTTACTCTTCAGTAGGTAAGGTGTGGACTAGTTGGGACAAAGGGCCTGTTGTTTCCACACTGAATGTAATCATTTTGATAGTAAAAAAAACAAAAAAAGAAGAAAAAAATCGGGGGAACTTGGAATGTGTTGGTCCTTTCTAATGGAAAAATATATCTTGACTATACCTGAACTATTTCATCATTGACAGTAGCCCATTATTCAGTTAGTTTTACTTGCCACTCGTTGCAGTCAATTCCACCCAGCTTTCTTGCCCAACTGAAGTTCACTCTCCAATCAATTTTTCTCACTGTCTGTCATCCTGAACCTTATAATGAACTGATCAGTACACCTAAAACATTCCTGTGATGATACTTGATCCACCTTGATTGCAAGACCCAGATCCAGTGTACCCAGTGTTGGACTGGGCACATATGGTTGTAAGAAGCTTTGCTACATGCAATCCAGGAACATTGAAGCACAAGTATCAATTTAATGTTCACCATTGTAACTACTCAATGGTTCAACTGATTTCCCTGCAGACATGATCCTCTGCAATATTCTCATTAGCAGCTGAGAATCTATAGATTATGTAGCAATATAATCATAGCCTTTTTCTTTAACTCTAGCCAAATTTTGTTCATGGATCCTCAAAACACAATGCAACTGTCTCCTTAACCAATACTTCTAACCCTCCCTCTTCCACAAAAGGGCCTTGTAACTCAGTATTCTATCTAAGTATTGCCCTGCCTTGAGCTAGGTCTCATAACCAGACAATTCCACAAGGAAACCTGTTCCTCAATTTACTACATCTGTGCATTTATAAATTGCACAATACACTTCATTCATGTTTCTCCTTTACAACTGCACCAACTTAATTTGCTTTGAAAGTGCCAGATTAAGTATGTGGTATATACGGTCTTGGTATTATTCTCATCTGCTGTTCTTAGTTCCTATACCCTTGCCAAGTTAGTTCAAAACCCTCCAATAGCACCAGCAAACACCCCACAAGGAATTCCACCTCATGGTTGGCACAGACGGGTTGGATTGAAGGGTCTGTTTCCATGCCGTACATCTCTATGACTGTCGTATCCTACTTCTGCATTCACTTCCACACAACACTGGGAGAATCCACAGATTACTAAACTGAGGTCTTATTTGCTACCTTTCTACTAGCTCCAAATTCTGATGATTCAAGACATCTCCCTACATACTCAAGTCATAGTGACTCGACCTCTAGCTATTCATCCTCCCAAAGAAGTGAATGCGCAGATGCTTGGGGACATCCTGGATCCCAGTACCAGGAAGGTTATGTAATTGAGGAACTGCATTGATGATCACAATTACTGTCTGTTCCCCAAATGCTTCCCCTACCATTCCTTCCCTCATTCCTGTACAGCTGAGCCATAGTACACAAAGTGTGACAGATTCCACTCCTCAGGAACTAGTGCCCTATCAGCTTCCAAACTGAAAAGCCAATTTCAGACAGTGGGAAGCCAAGGGACTCCTTCACAATCTGCCGTCTTTTTCAATGCCAAGAAAAACTCAGGATGAAGTGTCATTTGATAATGAGCAAAGTACCTTACTTCATACAGAGCACACACATGGAACGGAAAACTTTAAAGCATCTCCTTAGATAACTCAACTATTTTAAAAAGTGCACTCTACATTAATTCCTGTCACATCTCACTGGAAATCAAGCCCTATTTACCAAATGTTCACAGAAGTTATTGATTTAATTAGTACACATTTCCCAATTTACCCATCATGTAGATCCAAGGTCAGGGGATCCTGTGTCACAGGATCCCTATGTGAGCCAAGAGGCCAGGTTCAAGGCCCACCTACTCCAGAGGTGTGTAACAACATGAATACATTGGCTGCATTTTTTTTTTTTGCATGTATACAATCCTTTGTGAAATCCTTGGATCCAGTTGTTTTTTGGATTTCTGAATAAGTGACATTTTCACAGTGAAATAGTCTTACCAAAACAGCAGACCCCGTGTGACCAGTACGAGCACTGAGACAATGGACACCTGCTAGTGCTGGGCCATGTCACCACATAACATCTGAGCAATGTGGGTTAAGTAAGTGTGGAGTTGGGTCACCTGTTCACACACCAAATCAACCTTGTTATACAGAAAAAAATCTTATGAAAAAAGACTCTGGATTTGAGCTTTGATTTCAAATAAAGAATAGTGTACTTGTACTCCGTCAAATAAAAAAAAAAATCCACATCCAGACCAGGTTTTGGCGCCCAAAAAGTAAACAGGAAACCACATACACAAATTTTTAAAAACCATCAGTATAGAAATCTACAAATTAGAACTCTAATCCCCTACAACACAAAATGGTGGTGACAGCTGGTTCTGTTCAGGGGTTATGAGGAGGACTCTTCAACCAGTCAGATGGCTTGAAAAGCAGCATTCTTTCTCGAATGCTTCCACTGGTTTGTAACACACATGGTATGGTTGGTTCACCTACATGACAATAAGTTAAACCTTTTAAAAGGCATCACTGTTTATACCAACTGAAGAAGAGATAAATATTTCTTCAGACTGTTAAGTGCTTTTACTGCAGAGAATATGGCATTCCCAAGTTAGTAGTGGTCTAAAGACTTATCTTTCTCAAAGCCCAAAGCTATTCAGCTACCTAAGAACCACAGTTCATGCCAATGAGTGATCACTAATCCACAGCCCAATTACTTGTTCCAAACTATCGGCACACAGCACCTCAGCTCTAGTTTGTCTGCAACCACACTAACCACGGCTTAAAACAAGCAAATTTGTAAAAGCCTCACCATGCGCAGACTGAACTGACTTGGCTGTAGTTGCTGTGTTTAAGCTTACATACAGTGAGCAAGTAACATTTGCAATCCACTAGCATATCTCTGTATTGGAGAGATTGGAAGATGGTCAACTGTCAATCTTTCTTCCCTCCGTATCCCCCAACACAACTGATCCAGCTCCAAATTAATAGTCATGTTTAAGCAGAGAATTTTATTTTACTAGCACCATTGTGACCACGAGTGCACCAGCTGATCAAGAGGTCCATGTAAACAGTGTAACATGGAAAAGTACAGGTAGTTCTTCTAGAATGTGATGGTTGCATTTTTGTGTGACCCCACAGAGAGAAAAAAAATCACACAAACAGCAATTAAAATGTTGATGTAATCACATTAAAAGCACAAACTTTTAAAACATGCGTGGCTGTAACTGTGTGGAAAAAGTAAGGACTGCAGATCAGCTGAGCATAGTACTGGAAAAACAGAACAGCTCGGGCAGCATCAATGAGGGCTTATGCTCAAAACACAGATTCTCCTGCTCCTTGACCTACTGTGCTTTTCCAACACCACACATTCGACAAGTCAATTGTTAGAGATTTCACATTAACAAAACACATTATAATAGATTAACTTATAATAGAAATGCAAGGCAGGGGCGATAGGCACATTTTTATTTACACTTTACATAATAATGCAACTTTGCCTTTAATAGCAGAGAGCCTCCTCACTCACACCCTCTACTGACATTGCAGAGATCACAATACAGTAAATTTGTTATTTCAGGTTTATGATATTTGCCAATTCAGAGTACCAGCTAAAACAAAGTTTGCTGTACCTCAATTGTTCCCTGTTCATACTTGGGAAATAAGAGTAAGCCACTTAGCCCCCTCAGAGCCTGCTCTGCCAACAAGATCACAGTTGACTTGATTTTACCCTAACTACATTCTTGCATATCCCAAAAATTCTTCATCTGCTTGGAAAAACATCTACCTACCTCTGCCTTAAAATTTTTGAAGATTCAGTACCTATTACCTTTTATTCTTTGCCAAAAGTGGACAATTTCCCACTTTGTACTCCATTGGTCAGGACTTTACTGCCTCATCACTTAACCTATCCCATCGTCTACACCTTATGTCCTCTTCACAGCTCACTTTTCTTTGTGCAATTATATCCCATTTCTGTATCAGTCGAAACAAAACACTCGACATTCCGAGCCCGCGAGAGCTCGCCCACATACACAAAGACACGAGTTATCTGTCTTCTCTCAAAGAGCAGAGTCTTAAGGAATTATACAGTCATTTACAAGGAGCTGCATCCAAATAAAGGCAACATCTACACTGATTGGGTGACCATTACAGTAGAGGAGAAAGTGAGGTCTGCAGATGCTGGAGATCAGAGCTGAAAATGTGTTGCTGGAAAAGCGCAGGTCAGGCAGCATCCAGGGAACAGGAGAATCGATGTTTCGGGCATAAGCCCTTCTTCAGGAATGGTCTTGCTGACCATTACAGTCAGCAAGCAACAGTACAGATCAACCAACTGACCTTATACAATAGATATTCTTCACCTCGTTAAACCATTACCCTTGTAGTAAACAGATGCTGCAGGCAAGTTCTTATCTGGTCAGTCATCTTAGCTGAGCCTTTGTCAAGCAACCCTAAAACACTTAATTCTTTCCCTACCTACTCATACCACCAAAATGGACCCGTTGGTTCTGGCAGCAGACAGAGGAGTTCATCAGACGAATGAGACTCCGGGAATTCTTTCAAGGTGCCAGCAGTGATCCCACTGAGTCCACTGATGAACTGGAACAGTCATCACAGGGATCTGTAGAGGAGCGGCCAAAGAAGGTGTCACCATGGACCTCACCAGAGGGCTGCTGCCCTGGGCTTGACATGTATGCTCAAACTGTCAGGAAATACATAAATGTTAGATCAGCCGTACCCACAAGGTAGAGCAAAACATCACCCGTTCACAACGCAATGCCTTCCAGGCTCAAAACCAATCACAACATTGTCATCAAACCAGCAGATAAAGGAGGACCCATTGTCATTCAGAGTAGAACAGATTACTGCAAGGAAGTGTACCGACAACTGAACAACCAGGAACACTACACCCAAGCTGATCCGACCAAAAACACACCCGAGAATTAAACACACCGATCAGAACTTTGGATCCAGTCCTTCAAAGTTCCCTACGTGCCCTCATCCCATGTACTTCTCGTGTAGGCGACTTCTGCCTTCCAAAGGAGGTACACAAAGCCAACACACCGGGACGTCCCATCGTGTCGGGCAATAGGACCCTATGTGAGAATCTCTCCGGCTATGTTGAAGGTATCTTGAAACCTATTGTACAGGAGATCTCCAGCTTCTGTCGCGACACTACGGATTTCTTACAGAAACTCAGCACCCATGGACCAGTCGAACCGGGAACATTCCTCGTCACAATGGATACTTCCGCACTCTACACCAGCATCCCCCACAATGATGGCATCGCGGTAACAGCCTCAGTACTCAACACCAACAACTGCCAGTCTCCAAAACACCATCCTACGACTCATCCGCTTTATCCTCGATCACAACGTCTTCACCTTTGACAACCAGTTCTTCATCCAGACACATGGAACAGCCATGGGGACCAAATTTGAACCCAATATGCCAACATTTTTATGCACAGGTTCGAACAAGACTTCTTCTCTATGCAGGAATCTCCAACATTATACACCAGGTACATTGACGACATTTTCTTCCTCTGGACCCATGACGAGGAGTCACTGATAAAACTACACTGTGACATCAACAAGTTTCATCCCACTATCAAACTCACCATGGACTACTCGACTATCTGTCTCATTCTTGGACACATGTGCCTCCATCAAGGATGGACACCTCAGCACCACACTCTACCGCAAACCCACAGACAACCTCAATGCTACACTTCTCCAGCTTCCACCCAAAAAATTAAAACAGCCATTCCCTACGGACAAGCCCTACGCATACACCAGATCTACTCAGATGAGGAGGAACTTGACGGACACCTGGAAGTACACAAGGATGCCCTCACAAGAACAGGGTACGATGCTCAACTCATCGGCTGCCAGTTCCGATGTGCCACAGCAAGGAACTGTAATGACCTCCTCAGGAGACAGACACTTGCTGCAACTGACAGGGTACCCTTAGTTGTTCAGTACTTCCCAGGAGCTGAAAAGTTACGCCATGTTCTTCGTGACCTGCAACACATTATCAATGAGGATGAGCACCTCACCAAGACCCTCCCCACACCTCCACTACTTGCCTTTAAACAACCGCCAAACAGATCATTGCTCGTAGCAAACTGCCCGGCTCTCAGGACAACTCCATACAACCCTGTCATGGTGGACGCTGCAAGACATGTCAGATTGTGGACATAGATACCACTATTACACGTGGGAACACCTCCCACCTTGTACATGGCAGGTACTCATGTGACTCAGCCAACAGTGTCTATCTTATACATTGCAGGCAAGGATGCCCAGAGGCATGGTACATTGGGGAAACCGAGCAAAAGCTACGACAAAGGATGAATGGGCACCGCACAACAAAACAGACAAGAGGGTTCCCTCCCAGTTGGGGAACACTTCTGTGGTCCAGGACATTCAGCCTCGGATCTTCAGGTGACCATCCTCCAAGGTGGACTTCGGGACAGGCAGCAGAGAAAAAAAAGTGGCCGAGCAGAGGCTGATAGCCAAGTTCTGTACCCACAGGGGAGGGCCTCAACCGGGACCTTGGGTTCATATCATATTACAGGTGATCACCATTGCACTACATACAGATATTCACACACACCCTTATAGACACACTCCCACACATGCACCCCCTCAGTCTTAAGACACTCTGCACTCACTTTCTCACACAACACCCACTCCAGACAGAGACACACACACACAAAGACCCAGATGCGCACACATTTTGTGGGGTAAATTTGTACTTGCAGAGTTACATTGTACTTTGCTCAAAAACTGCATGCATTCATGCAGAACTGTTGTTATCTCACTTTTTAAGATTAGAATCAATCTAAACATCATGGCATAGACAGAGAACACAGGGGGCCAACACCTTCAACATATTGTCTAGCTATCACCATTGTTAACAGCTAACCTGAGAATGCAACTTTAAAAAAGGTTTTGTGATTTACACATGAAAGTAGTAGTGAAACTATCACTGTATTCTAACAGAATTTCTCAATGTATAATTTCAGTTACATCACTAAATTTTTTCTATAAATTCTGTGTTACGATCGAGCCCTCCACTATCACCTGATGAAGGAGCGTCGCTCCGAAAGCTAGTGTGCTTCCAATTAAACCTGTTGGACCATAACCTGGTGTTGTGATTTTTAAACATTGTACTCATACCTAATACACTTTCTCACTAAGTTAGCAAATTTAGCTACCATACCCTTCATAAAACAGAAGTAACAAGCAGTCATTAGCCCTCATTGTGAATGGCAGAAAGGGTCAAATGACAACTCCGTACCCTGTTCCCACTTTCTCTCCATACTCTCATTCCTTTAACCTCAAAACTATTTCTAATTCCTCAATTCAATGTTTTATCCTTAAATACTTTCTATGGCAGAGAATGCCACAGGCTCACTACTCTCTGGGGTGAAGAAATTGCTCATCTCAGTCCTAACCATACCACCTCCTGTTCTTAAACTGTGATTCCAACTCCAAATTCCCCCAGTCATCATGAACATCCTTCCTGCATCTATCCTGTTTAGTCTTGTTAAAATTCTATATATTTCCTTTTGATGCTCTCTCATTTTAAAAAAGAATTAGTCCAAGCCACCCTTTGTATATAAGCACCTCGATGCTGCCTGAATTGCTGTGCTCTTCCAGCACCATTGATCCAGAATCTGGTTTCCAGCATCTGCAGTCATTGTTTTTACCTCTTTGTATATAGGTCCAACCATCCTAGCAATCAGTCCAGCAAACCTTTGCTGCACTGAGGAAAGATGTTCTTACTGTATAAAAAGTTCAAAACTGTATACATTCCAAAAATGGGGAGAAAGCGAGGTCTGCAGGTGCTGGAGATCAGAGCTGGAAATGCGCAGCAGGTCAGGCAGCATCCAGGGAACAGGAGAATCGACGTTTCGGGCATAAGCCTGAAGAAGGGCTTATGCCCGAAACGTCGATTCTCCTGTTCCCTGGATGCTGCCTGACCTGCTGCACATTCCAAATGGGGTCTCACCAAGGCCAAGTACAATTGTAGCAAGACATTCCTACTCCTGCACTCAAATCCTTTCCATGACCACCTTCCCGATCTGTTGCACCTGCATGTTTACTTTGTAACTGCCCAAGTCATTTAATAAATTCAGTAGAGTCCCTTGCACTGGCCAATGGCACATCACAACTTCGTGCTAGCCTTAAGATTTGTTCTTATTTTGCTGTTAGCCAACCAGTCTTTCATCCATAAGAAAGTTACTTCAAAAACCATTAGCTTTTATTTTTCACAATCATGGTTGACACGGCACAAACATCTGAAATTTTAAATACAATCTATCCAGTAGCTTACGTTTGTCAGAGGATGTGGGCATCTGGGAGGTAGGACAAAATGGCTTAAGGAGCTGTACAAAATGGGTTCTGCTTGACTGTCTGTACTGAGTCAGGCAGATACATGTGACTCAGTACAGACAAGAAACCACAGACTGATTAGATCCAATAAAACACTAAATGTGGAAGCAATGGTATAACCCTAACTACAGGGCAGGACCAATAGGATTCTGAGAACAGACTGTTTACAAGAAATAGTTATAGGATATGGCAAGAGTGCACGCAGACCTCAGGGAATCCGATTACTACTATGCGATCATGCTGCATGCCTGACTTATGAACAGTGTACATAAACTCTATGCAAACTAAGTCATCGGATACTTTTGGTGGTCTAGGAGTACTCATACTTCTGGGCTGATCAGAGTCTATCAACCCAAATGTATCAACAAAAGGATGGCTTGTAAACTACTTTGGTCAGTAAACACACTTGTGCAACTGAATCGCAGGAATCCCAAGACCCAGACAGCAGTCCGGATCATCATATCCACAGCACAGGTTACTTCAAAAGAACTGCAATAAACAAACAGGATTGCCCTTTGACAAAAAGATGTTGACTTTGCCTGATTAAGTTATCCAAGCGCCCTACGACATTTAAAATAGCCTAAGATGTGCCACAGGGAATGTGTTAACTGGTCTACAGCTTCTAGCTTGGTCTCCCTCCTTTTGAATAAAGACATTAATTCCTTATTTTCCAAAAGGAAGGAACAATCCTCAAAATTAATGACACTTTGAAAATTAAAACCTATGCAACTATTTCACTAGTACATTTTAACATCCTAGAATGAAATCAGTCAGGACCTAGAACTGAGAGTTGGCAAATTCTTAAGTATTAGTCAATATACTTCCCTGGTAATTTCTAGAAAGTTCCTTCTTCAATTCCTGTTTTACAGCTATTTGAGATGCCCTGCGTCTCCTCTTGAAGGCTGACTATCTGCTCAAATTTGTTTGCCATATCTACCCTCCTTTACTAATTCACTATACATTTTCCATAGGATCAACATTTTAACTTGAAAATATCTGAAAAACCTTTTCCTCACTATATTTTTGTTTAACAATTTAACTCATCTTTTTATTTAATATTTTGTCCAATTATCTGACCAGCCAATTACCCTTGCACAATTATGTCTTTTCTTAGAGTATGACACTTAGTAACCAGAAGTAGCAGAACCATCCTTAGATTTATTAGAATGTACCTATTCTGCACTGTCTAGAATATTCGTTAAAACGTTCATCATGGCACCTCTACCAACCTATCCCTTAGAGCAAGGTGTCAGTTCACTTTCATGCCCTCAAAATGTCTCAGAGCCAGGGACCTGGGTTCAATTCCAGGTTAGAGTGACTGTGGAGTTTGCACAAATTCTCCCAGTGAATGCATGTGTCACCTGGATGCGTTGGTTTCCTCCCACAATCCAAAGGATTAGGTGGATTGGCATCATTAAGTTGTCCATCTTGTCCAGGTTAGGTGGGTTAGTCATGGGAAATGCAGGGTAATAGGGATGCAGGAAGGGAGGGGTCTGGGTGGGATGCTTAAAAGGGTCAGTGTGGACTTGATGGGCCAAACTGAAGGAGTGGTGCTCTTAAAGCTAGTGTGCTTACAATTAAACCTGTTGGGCTGGTGTTGTGCGATTTTTTTAAAAAATTTTGTCTCCACACCCACAGGGAAGCCATGAAAGAAAAATTAGTCATCTTAGACCCTCACTTTCTCCATTAAAATTATATGCACAATATATTAGTCAATGTTCCCCAGGGGTTCTTTCACTATATCAATAAATTAATCTCATTTGGTCAAAACCAGGCCTAGTATAGCTTGCACATTTGGTAGGTACCATAATGTACCAAGAAAATTGCACACCCTTTTAGGTTGGCAACCAGACTATCTGGGTAAAAACAAGGACTGCAGATGCTGGAAGTCTAGATTAAAGTGGTGCTGGAAAAGCACAGCACGTCAGGCAGTATCATAGGAGCAGGGAAAACAAAACCACCAAAAAAAAAATTTGACATTTCGGGCAAAAGCCCTTCATCAGGGAGAGGCAGGGTGCGTGCAGTGGAGAGATAAATGGGGGGGGGGGGGGGGGGGAAGTAGTATAGAGTACAATAGATTAATGGAGGTGATAGGTCAGAGAGGTGGAGCAGATCGGTGGAAAGGAAGATAGGCAGGTAGGTAGTGCTGAGCGAGCGTAAAATGAGAAAACCGGTAAGATCCGCATTGATGCCCTGGGGTTGAAGTGTGCCGAAGCAGAAGATGAGATGTTCTTCCAAAAGGCATCGGGTGGTGAGGGAGCAGCAGTGAAGGCGGCCCAGGACCTGCATGTCCTCAGCAGAGTGGGAGGGGGAGTTGAAATGTTGGATCACAGGACGGTGGGGTTGACTGTGCAGGTGTCCCAGAGATGTTCCCTAAAGCACTCTGCTAGGAGGCGTCCAGTCTCCCCAATGTAGAGGGGACTGCATCGGGAGCGACGTATACAATAAAATTATATTGGTGGATGTGCAGGAGGGAAATTGCATTGGTGCCACCTCGTGCTCCCATGAGGAGGTTGAGTAATCCATCAACACATTCCACCCTGACCTTAAATTCACCTGGACCATCTCTGACACCTTTCCTGGACCTCTCTATCTCCATTAATAACAACCAACTTGACACCGACATGTTTTACAAATCCACCGACTCCCACAGCTACCTGGATGATAGCTCTTCCCATCCTACCTCCTGCAAAAATGCCATGACATATTCTTAATTCCTCCGTCTTATCTGCTCCCAGGAGGACCAGTTTCACCACAGAACACACCAGATGGCCTCCTTCTTTAGAGGCCGCAATTTTCCCTTCCCACGTGGTTAAAGATGTCCCCCAACACATCTCATCCACATCCTGCCCCTCTACCCTCAAACCACACCCCTCCAACCGTAACAAGGACGGAATCCCTTCCACCCTTCGCATAAACCACATCATCCAACGACATTTCAGCCACCTCCAGGAATATATTTCCCTCCCCACCCCTTTCCACCTTCCACAAAGACCGTTCGCTTCGTGACTACCTGGTCAGGTCCACACCCCCGACAAACCACCCTCCCTTCCTGGCACCCTCCCCTGCAACTGCAGAAATTGCAAAACCGGAGGCCACAACTCCTCCCTCACCTCCATCCAAGGCCCCCAAAAGGTGCCTTCCACATCCAAAGTTTCACCTACACACCCACCAGTGTATCCGTTGCTCCCAATGGGGTCTCCTCTACATTGGGGAGACTGGACGCCTCCTAGTAGAGCACTTTAGGGAACACCTCTGGGACACCCGCACCAATCAATCCCACTGCTGTGTCCCAACATTTCAACTCCCCCTCCCACTTTGTCAAGGACATGCAGGTCCTGGGCCTCCTCCACCGGCACTCCCACACGACCCGACACCTGGAGGAAGAAGGTCTCATCTTCCGCCTCGGAACACTTCAACCCCATGGCATCAATGTGGATTTCACCAGTTTACTCATTTCCCCTTTGCTCACCTCACTCCAGCTCCAGCCTTCCAGCTCAGCACCGCCCTCATGACCTGTCCAACCCACCTATCTTCCTTTCCACCTTACCCTCCTCTCTGACGCATCACTTCCATCCCCACCCCCATTCACCTATTTGTACTCTATGCTACGTTCTCCCCACCCCCACCACACATTATTTCTCCACTGCAGGCACCCTGCCTCTATTCCTGGTGAAAGGCTTTTGCCCGAAATGTCGATTTTCCTGCTCTTTGGATGCTGCCTGACTTGCTGCACTTTTCCAGTGCCACTCTAATCTAGACATCAGATTCTATCCTTGGAGCTCTTCCTCCCAAACTGTGCTTCCAGATGGCTCTCAATGTATTGTCAAGTTGACATATCATACACAGCATTCTTTCCACTACATCTTGATCTATTGACAACAGAAAGCTCAGGCCTTCTTTGCCCACCTACTATACACACTTATCTATATTTTATTTTGCCTTCATCTTGGCCTGAACCTTGAGTTCTTACACTGGACTACTCTTCATCATTTAAGTGATTCCCTTCTCCTGACAACAGTTGCAAATTCATACAGAAGTGCTCTATAGTTGAACTAATTTCTGCTACTACAGAAAGCCTAGTCAATGTAAAAAATAAATCTAAGGGGGTGCAAGTGCAAAATGTTGTAAATTTTTTTTTTAAAAAGAAAAAAAGGAGAATGATGTATTTTGCAAGGATTGCAGGTAAGAATGGAGTACATCGTAGATGGTGCAGTATTTTCCTTGGACAAAAGTATAGTAACCCAACATAACATTAAGTGAACCAACGTCTGACTTTCAGAAAAAACCAACTTGAAGACAAAATTCACTATCCTAATGGACGCTGGAGAAAGCAAAAGTCCTGTTTTAACTATATTCGCGCTTCTAGTTTTCTGGCAATTCTTTCACACTAGCTGGTGGCTTTTACAATACATATCCGTATATTAGATTAGATTCTCTACAATGTGGAAACAGGCCCTTCGGCCCAACTAGTCCACACCGACCCTCCGAAGAGTAACCCACCCAGACCCATTACCCCTAACTAATGCACCTAACTCTACAGGAAATTTAGCATGGCCAATTCACCTTACCTGCACATCTTTAGACTGTGGGAGGAAACCCACGCAGACACTGGGAGAATGTGCAAACTCCACACAGACAGAGTCGCCAGAGGCTAGAATTGAACCCAGGTCCCTAGTGCTGAGGCAGCAGTGCTAACCACTGAGCCACCATGCCGCCCCACAAACTAATTATCACAGTTGGTTCTAAAATCCAACTCCACATTCTCACCATGGAACCTGGACAATATGAAACCATCATCCAAAAGTCAGCGCAATGGTGGAACTCCTCTTTTTTCAGCCATTCTGCTATAGCCTTCATCTGCCAAAATAGCTGTTGAGATATTCCAGATAACAGGTAGGAATGACAAAAAGTTCATTTAACATCTCAGATGAAATATTTGCAGCCTCTTCGCTGAGAACAGTTTACAGCCCAAGTATTCAAAAGCCAGTTCCTCTCAGAATAGCATAGATGTATGAAAGAAGCTTAAAAAAAACCAACACCTATTTGAGGGAGTGCTTTGAGGACCCTTTTAAAGGAGGGTTCACTTATTAAAAGTATTCTCAATTCCATCCGATAACACCTGGTTATAAGCCAGCTGAGAACTCAAAATGCCAATGGAAATGACAAAAATCAAACAAGTTTAAAAAATCAGCAGGTTGCAGTGGAACCTTGCTGAAGTCTTTGAGGATAGAACTAACTTGCTCCTTGCCTTCAGCTTTCAAATCTGGAATGATCAAACAATGACTATGCTCAAGAACGGGATAAATCCAACTGCAGAAATTAGAAGGCATCTCCCTGCTCTTCACTGCAGGAGATTCACAAGCATTATTGTAATCCTAATACATTACAATTGAAGAGTGACAGTCAGTTGTCCCATAATGCAGTAGTTTCATTCTCATGTAATCCAGTGAGAAGAAAATCACAATAGCAGCACCATTTAAACTAATGGGGCCAGAATCACATAGCAAATACACATGTTAATAGTTCATGCCTTGAAAACAGTGCCTCCAATTATTCACTTGCGTTATAGCAAGTGTGCATTACCAAAACATGCATTACAGCAGAATGACCTGTACTCAGTGGTATAGGCAAACAAGAAACATGCACAGAGTTTGGCAACAAATTAAATATCATTAATGCATTTTATGCATTAGACAAGTCTTGCCTCATGATAGAAAGTCTATCCAGAAGACTTTGAAGTATGATGCCATCCAATTCATCAACCTTCATCTGCTCCATGCTGATGTCAACTTTGGCAACTCATGACAGACTGTTGGTCAAATAGGGAGTCTAAATAAAATTGTCTTGCCTCTTAATCTTGCTATTTCATGCTTTGATGAGAAACAAACTCCCTACTGGAATGCAGCTTATTCATCAAATCAATAGTAAACTAATCGAGTGAAGAGACTGACTTCCAATACACTATTCCAGAGAATTACATATATTTACTGAGACATGAGAAGATGGGACATGTATAGCATTAAGATCAAAGTGGTATATCAGCATACTATACATGCCCCATGGTTAGAATCAAAGATCTACAGCATGGAAACAGACTTAGACCATCTCATTCATGCTGGCCAGATATCCTACATTAATCCGGTCTTATTTGCCATATTTGACCCTTATCTTGCTAAACCCTTCCTATTCAAATCTAGACAACTTATTTTGCAATTGTACCAGCCTCCACTACTTCCTCCAGCAGCTCATTCCATACATGCACCACCCTCTACATGAAAATGTTGTCCCCTTCAGTCTCATGTCTTTCCCTGCCTCATCCTAAATCTATGCCCTCTAGTTCTGGACTCCCCCTCCCCACCCCAGGGAAGAAACTTTGTCTATTTATCCTATCCATGCCCCTCATGATTTTATAATCCTCTATAAAGGTCACCCCTCAGCCTCCAATGCTCCAGAGAAAACATCCCTGCCCTATTCAACTTCTCCCTACAGCTAAGATCCTCCAACCCTGGCAACATCCTTGTAAATCTTTTCTGAACCCTTTCAAGTTGCACAACATCTTTCCGATAGGAATGAGACCAGAACTGCATGCAATATTCCAAAAGTAGCCTAATCAATCAATGTCCTGTACAGCTGCAACATTACCTCCCAACTCTTACACAGTCAACACTCTGACCAATAATAAAGCATACCATTCTTCACTGTCCTATCTACCTGCAATTCTACTTTCAAGGAGCTATGAACATGCACGCCAAGGTCGCTGTTCAGCAACACTCCCTAGGACCTTACCATTAAGGTGCATAAGCCCTGCTAAGATTTGCTTTCCCAAAAAGGCAACATCTCACATTTATCCAAGTTAAACTTCATCTGCTACTGTACAGCCCATTGGCCCATCCGATCAAGATCCCGTTGTAATCTGAGGTAACCTTCTTCACTCCAATTTTGGGGTCATCTGCAAACTTACTAACTACACCTTTATGTTGACATCCAAATCATTTCTATAAAATGACAAAGTAGTAGACCCAGCACCGATCCTTGTGGCACTCCACTGGTCACAGGCCTCCAGTCTGAAAAACAACCCTCCACCACCACCACCCTCTGTCTTCTACCTTTGAGCCAGTCTTGTATCCAAATAGCTAGCTCTCCCTGTATTCCATGAGATCTAACCTTGCTAGCAGTCTCCCATGGGGAACCTTGTCAAACACCTTACTGAAGTCCATATAAATGATGGCCACCGCTCTGCCCTCAATCCTTTGTTACTTCAAAAAAAAAATCAAGTTCATGTCAAATGATTCTCCGCACAGAGCCACATTGATTATTCCTAAAACAGTCCTGTCCTTTCTAAAAAGGACATGTACATCTTGTCCCTCAGGATTCCCACCAAACTTGCCCCCCACCAACATCAAGCTCACTGGTTGATAGTTCCCTGGTTTGTCCTTACCACCTCTCAAATAGTGGCACCACATCAGCCAACCTCCCATCACCTCACCTGCGACTATTGATGATACAAATATCTCAACAAGGGGATCAGCATTCACTTCCCACTGTTTAAGGATCTTTGAATTCCTGCAATGCATCTTGAAGTTAGTATTGCCACTACTGAGCACTGATGGTGAAAGGAGTGGATGTTTTTGGATGTGGTGCCAATCAAGCTGGCTTCTGCCCTGATGGGGTCAAAGTTTGAGTGCTATCAGCGATGCATCCATCGAGGCAGGTGGTGTATGAAATCACACTTGACTTGCGCTTGTAAATGGGTACACATGGTCAGGCTGTAGGAGGAGAGTTGCCTGTCACCGTCTTCCCAGGCTTGGACCTACTCGTACAGCTAGTATTTATGTCACAAGTCCAGTTGAGTTTCTGGTCAATGGTAATCCCCGGGATATTAATAGTCAGAGATTCAGTAACTAATACCATTTAAAATGTAATGGAGCAGGGGTTAGATTACCTCTTAATGGTGATAATTATGGACTTGCATTTATGATATTCATGTTACTTGCGACTTATCAGACCAAGTCTGGATATCACCCAGAACAGGTTGCATTTGAACATTGTAAATGGTGCTGAACATCAACTGCTTTGGTATCTGAGTCACTGCACAATCATCTGCAAACATCCCCACTGACTTCATAATGAAGGGAAGATCACCGATGAAGCAGCTGAAGATGGTTGAGCGTAGGTCACCGAGGAACTCCTGCAGAGATGATGTCGAGCTGAGATGACTGATCTCCAACAACCATCTATGTGCTAGATATGACTTTAACCAACAGAGTTTGTCCCAATTCCATTTGGGGTAGAGAGTCAGTAGAGTCAGGTGTACAGCACAGAAGTAGACCCATTGGTCCAACTCATCCACACCTACCAGATATTCTAACCTAATCTAGCCTTATTTGCCAGCACTTGGTGCATATCCCTCTACACCTTTCCTATTCATTTAACCATCCAGATGCCTTTTAAAGGCTGTAATTGTGTCAGCCTCCAACACTTCCTCTGGCAGCTCATTCCATACACTCACCACCCTCCACATGTTTTGTTAGGGCAAAAGTATATGGGGATCATGGGTTACAGGAAAAAGATAGAAAATTGAGATGGAGAAACCTATCAGCTATGATCAAATGGTAGATCAAACCCAATGGGCTAAATTCTGCTCCTCTTGCATAAGTGTCATTTGCACTTCTCAATTATTGGGGACTTTTGCTTCTCTTGTCTTGACTGTACAGGTGCAACCTTCCCTTCTCTTCACAAGTCCCATCATTTCATCCCTCCAACAATGCATTAATCTGCAACATACAATAATTCTTACTCACTAGTAATTGGAAGAATACCAACTGAGGCCCAGATTCTTAATCTCTTTTCTATCGAAAAGATCTGTCTCCAGGTTATCACCCCTTTTATGCTGTTTTAGTCAAGGTGCATACAAAAGCTTTTTCTACCTGGAGGGAGAACAGATCTGTTCTTGGAGCATGTTTTCCATTATTCATTCAACAGATTATAGACACTAATGACTGGGCATTGTGGATGGACAATAAGTGCTGGCCAGAAAACAGTTAAGAGCCAATCATGCTGCTGGAGTCACATAGGCCAGGTTTCAGTAGGGAGGGCAGGTATGCTTCCTTAAAAGAAGGGACAATAGTGAACCAGATGGGCTTTTACAAATGGACAGTGGTTACATGGGTCACCAATAGACAATCTTAATTCTTCACTGAAATCAAATTTCACTATCTGCCAGTGGTATTGGACATAACCCTTTAATGTTAACCTGGACTTTAGGATTACCAATGCAGAGACATGACTATCTCTGTTTTATATGCCCAAACCAAGGACACATTCAAGTCTACATCTCAGTTCCAGGAGACATCTCTGCAAGAATTCCTGAGATTTGTGCCCTAGCTCAACTATTTCAATAGCCTTCCCACCCACAGGGTCAGGAGTGCAAACATACAATCAGAACAATGTTCAGCATCATTTAGAAACAAAAATCAGCCAATATTCAAATGCAGCAAGATGGGAACAATATCAAGGTTGGAGCTGGTAGGTTGAAAGTTACATTTCCTGGCACAATGTGCCATCAGTATCAAATTCAAATGGACAAGCATTGTACTTTGATATTCAATAGCATTACCATAATTTAATCCCATCATCCAGGACTATAAATAAAAACAAAATACTGTGAATGTCTTCATAGACTTACAGAAGAGTGCTGGAGAAACTAAGCATCTGTGAAGAAAGTTCACATGGAGTCCAATACGACTCCTGAAAAAAAACAGACAATATAGAAGGCTTTGTACTTCATATTGCTTGAGGATTGGACTTGTAAAGGATTGTGTAAAACAGAGGAGTCAAAACCTTTCATCTTGCGCACAGCCAGCAGGAAGGCAGCATCTGAAAAATACGGACAATTTATATTGGTTCAGCCTGCTCGTCCTGTGTAAAAGATGAGACTGGCTGTAACTACCTGCTTTGCTGAAGACCCCTAAGGGACTTTTTTTTTAAAAAAAGCTGCTGTTTAGATAGATTCTTTTGTTAACTGCTTCAATTGGAAGAAAGCCTGTTAGAGAACAAGTTGAACTGGAGAGAAAACAAAACTTAAGAACAAGCTGCCCAATTGATTTCTCCCATTTCTAAATTGGGAAAGATTTTTGCATTCAGGGTTGATTAAAAGGAAGTTAATAAAGAAGCATCAAGGCTATTTCCAGAAAAAGCTAAGTCAGCAAGATCTCAGATAATGTGTATTAGATTTTACTGTCACATGTATTCAGTACAGGGATACAAGAATATAGCAGTGACTTGACCACATGCCAGAATGGAGGCTCCAGAAGATTCTACACAATTCTTGCCTCCAATAACCCAGTGCTTTCTTCCTCAAAGCCAACCTCTACAGAGAAATGCTCTTTTACCAGAAGGGACTGCTTGCATGTGTTGGGATATTTAGAGGTACACATTTACACTAGCCAATTGTTCCACCTTTACTCATGGAGTTAACAAGCACTGGTTTATGAAACCAGGTTGATAGATCTTTAAAATATGATTAATGCAGTATTTAAGGAGAAAGTGAGGTCTGTAGATGCTGGAGATCAGAGCTGAAAATGTGTTGCTGGAAAAGGGCAGCAGGTCAGGCAGCATCCAGGGAACAGGATTTCCCTGTAAATAATGTAGTATTTAGTTGATCATGGCATTTCAAGTGTTTGTTATCTTTTAATGTTATCAAAGTTTAGAAAGCATCGCTATAGTAACCTGGCATATTCAAACCTCAAATTAAGTATCTTTAATGATTTTTGTTCTACTTCTGCAATTAAATGTTAGTGGAAGATGTTACGCTAAGATGGGTTATCAAAAGGTTAATAAAGTTTGATCTAAGAAGAATTGGCCACTTCTCTGCCAAGCTTTGGACTCTAGTTTTACACTCAGTCTGCTTTATGCATGATTACAGAAGTAGTTGCATCTGATGTTTGACTACAAACAAAAAACCAACTTGCCCTGTGCAATTTATTAAAATGCTATCCAGAACCAACAAAATTTGGAGAATGGAGAACCATGCTATTTTACAATTCATTGGGACAAAGCATAATAGTATACCTTGTTAAAATCCTAGCACTTTAGCGCATTTTCTGAAGACCCAGCCTTGTTCAAAAGGTTCTTGGAAAACATTTAGAAGCGACCACCTAAATTAATCATTCTGAAATGTATTAGCTTCAGAGACACTCAACTGGCCCAATTCAGTAGCATCTGTAGGAGGGTTTGGGACAGACTTTAGGGTTGGGGTTCTCATGGCACATCATTATAGTACTACCCCCTACCTATGAGCCAGGAGACCCAGATTTAAGTCCAAAGGCATGCAATAACTGGTTGATCTAGTTGAAAGATGGGAGAAATCTTAGATTCAAATCCATTTTGGTGAAAACAAAGTGGATGACTGGCTCTACATGGAATGAGCTAATGTCATACACTTTTTAATAGGATATGGCTTCACATGTATTAAGCAGTTTCTCAAGAGTACATGTTGGAGATGTAAACCCTAAGTCATGGTTAGCATCTCCAACCACAAGATGAATTTTCTTCCATTTGACCTCAGGAATTTAGTTGTTAAACACATCTAGGAAATATTTCCAATATTAGTATTGAAACCTTCTATTTCACCTTTGAATATTCAGAGACAGTATTAAGTTTACCTGTACATTTACTGGTCAATGCCTAAACAAAGATGGAGTATTCATCAAAAATTGGCAGACTAAAAGAACATCCATTAGGGTCAGAGGTAAGCTGACTAGCAAGTAGACAGTCAGACCCAAAGTTTGAAGTTAAAAGTGCCAGTGGGACTTCAAAGGCCAAATTGAAAGTGCTTTATTCACTTGAGAATAAAGCTTATCTTTCAGCATAGAGTCATCTTCGAAGGCCAGCATGTGTTACCCACTTCAACTGCCCTCAAACCGAGTGACTTGCTCAGCCAGATAGCAGTTAAGATTGCTGAGGATCCAGAGGTCACATCTACCTCAAAAGGCAAAGCTTTGACCTCAATATAGGAAAAGGTTCAGTTAAAACTCAAGTTCGGAATTAGAAACATTTATACAAAAGACATGTTTTATTATAGTGTATATGACATCCAATCAGAACCAAGCCATCAAAACCAAATACCTCACAATCAAAGCTACCAAAATTAGAACAAAGCTACATGTTGATTCACACTTGCCAAGAGCAAAACTAAATCCTTAAATTTCAGTTCTTTTAGTGCTTTAAGGTGGAAAATATAAAGTTTTTGTCTCGCGTTCAATAAAGTTTGTGCTCTAATGCACGAGTGAACAGTTCACAACTTTGAGCATTGCCACAACTTTATGTACCAAAAGTAGCTTTGGAATTCAGCAGGAATACATACATGTTCATGTTATGATTAGACAGCAGGTATTTCCATAGCTTTTGTTCTAGCACAAGATTCAGCTCAAATGCATGGCCCTTTCCTCAGACAGCCCTCTGCTGCACCACCTCCATTCCCCATTCCACCGCTCTAAACCCCACGCAATAATGACAGTCCTCCTGGTCCTCACCAACACCCCACCAGTCTCCACATCATTCTCGAATACTTCTGCCAATTCCAAATAGACCCCACCACCAAGGCTCATGCAACCCCCCCCCACTCCAGGTACCTTCCCCTGCAACCAGAAAAGATGCAAAACCTGCCAGTACACTACCCTCACACCTCCATCCAGGGCCACAAACTGTCCTTCCAGATGATAAGGAGGTTCACCTGCCTCTCTTCCAACCTAGTTTATTGCATCAGGTGCACCCAATGTGGTATTTTCGATAAATCAGGGAGACAATGTAAACTCTGAGCAGCTCACTGAGCATCACAGTCAGGTCCACAGGGACCGAGCGGACCTCAGTCGGCGCACATTTCAATTCCCCCAACCATACCCTTTGACATGACGTTCCTTGGCCACCTCCACGGCCAAAACAAACCACAACTCTATTGGAGAAATAACACTATCTTCCACCTGGGCACCCTACAGCCTGGAGGACTTCACACTGTCCTCCAGTTTCAAAAAGCCTCCCTCCCCATCCCCTCCCTTCCACTAACCAACCAGGTCATACCCTTTACCCATCTTCACCTACCCTCACTTCATCACTCTGCACCCACCTCCCCCAACACCCACCCCCAGTCCTGAAGGGTGACACCCAAAACATTGACTTCTGCACCTCCTGATGCTGCCTTCTTTCAGCCTCCTGCTTGTCTACTAAAACTCAGGCAAATTAAACCACAATTGTTCTTATTTAGCACAATATTACTACACTGAAGATGATGTGTAGAAGAACAACTGACAGTTATACATCATGGGAAAAGATTCAGGGAAAAGAGCGACTTGAACAAGAGTTCTTAAACAACCAATTGGAGTAGATCATGCAACTCACTGAGCTTGCTCTGCCATTCAATATCATGGCTTATCTTAGGTTTCAACACCACTTTCCCCATCTGCTGCCCATAACACTTGCTTCCTCTAGACATTAAAATATTATCCATCCCAGCTTTACAAAGTGTATCCAACGATAAAGTGCATACAACCATCTGGAGGTACAAAATTCCGAAGATTCTCAATGCTTTGAATCAAATCATTTCTCACCTCAGCCTTTATAATAGCAACTTCAGAATAAATACTAAACTAGCCAAAAGTCAGAACCAAGAAGCATAACTCAGAAGCTGCACCCAATTCCTCCCTTCAAGCTGCTTCATTAACATTTACAACATAATAACACCATCTTTTACAATTTCCATTTAAACAGTTTGTGGAATATCTTCAGATAAACATAGCAACATTAAACTCATTGAAAGATTTTTGTTTATACAGCCAGGACTTGTGTAACTGCATACTGTAAGCAGTAAACAGGATTAGTTTCGTGGTGTTTCCCAATAGAAGGAAGAACTACCTTACTGTTTCTTACTTTTACAATCAATGGATGATTAGTTAGCAGTGTGCTTGTTCAACCTTAAAAAGTTGACATATACTATTTACTAAACTGAAATGACAGTCTGGTTATCACTAGAAAGAACAAAAAAAAAGCAGCCTTGGGGGAAAAAAAGAGAGGAAACTAACCAATGATTCAAAATTTAGTTCTTCAGAAGTCTTCAAAAGATAGCTAAGGACGAGTCAATTTAGTGACAAACAGCTTTATTCACAACTTATATCCTGCAGTTCAAGCATGAGCTTTACCTACACAGACTAGTGCTGCATATCTTAATTGTTCAGAGATTGCTAGAAAGGTTAAATTCTAGATGTGCTTAAAAACCCTGCTTAATTCATGCCAAAATCATTTATTTTAACTGGGTTTTAAGTGTAGAACTTCCTTGTTAAAGGAACGCCAATACTTTATGCAGAACCAGAAGTAGTTTTCTCAAGCACTCATGACTGAGTTAACATGCTGTATTGCAGCTTAATATTTACACAGGTTTGCATCCTAATTGCTATTTTACACTTGGAAGGACAGTCTCTGCAGGGACCACTTCCTTGCTACAGCTTTTCAAGTCACAGATGTATAGCATGGACACAGACCCTCCAGTCCAACTTGTCCATGCAGACCAGATACCTGCAGTTGGCCCTTGGCCCTCCAAACCCTTCCATTCATTTTCCCATCCAAATGCTTTTTACAAGCTATAATTGCATCAGCCTCCACAACTTTCTCTGGCAGCTCATTCCAAACACACACCACCCTCTGCTTGAAAACATTGCCCCCTCATCTTTCTCCTCTCACTTGAAACTTATGCCCTCTAGTTCTGGACTCCTTCACCCCAGGGAAAAGACTTGGTCTATTTACCCTATCCATGCCCCTCATGATTTTATAAACCTCTATAAAGGTCACCCCTCTGCCTCAGATGTTCCAGAGTAACAGCCCCAGCCTATTCAGCCTCTCCCTATAGCTCAAATCCTCCAACCCTGGCAACATCCTTGCAAGTCTTTTCTGAACCCTTTCATGTTTCACAACATCCTTCCGATAGGATGGAGACCAGAACTGCATGCAATATTCCAAAAGTGGCCTAATCAAATGTCCTATACAACTGCAACATGACCTCCAACTCCTGTACTCAATACTCCGACCAATAAAGGAAAACATACTATACACCATTATTTCATCTACCTACAAACTTTCAAGGACCTATGAACCTGCACTCCAAGATCTTTGTTCAGCAACACTTCCTAGGACCTTACCATTAAGTGTCCAAGTCCTGCTAAGATTTGCTTCAGTTAAAAGAAAATGGTGATGTCCAGGTCAGTTTAATCTTCAATGAAGCAAGCTATAAAACTGTAATGCTATGTACTTGGTATGCAGAGTCCATTTAACTTTCCTATTACCCACAAACTGGAGGCTTTTTGAGATAGTGGATGCACTGAGGATCACTTTTCAAAGGATATAGGAGAAGTTTCAAAAGGATTGAAGGTTTACAAAATGTCCAAAGCGAGACACAATATAAGTGTACACTGGTCAATCAGGCCTCAGCAATGGACAAATTATAAATAGATGGCCAGACAGAATTAATTGTTACCTAAGGGGGGATTGGATCAAATCAGGGATAATCACAGCATGGTTGTGTTAAGGAAAGGGTTGGTCTTGCTGACTTAATTGAGAAGTAACAAGGACGATTGTAGGCGGTTATGCACTGGATGTTTAAAAAGATGGATTTTTAGAAATGTTAGCCAACATATAGGGTATGAGGAAAAATTAACTTCCATGCACTAGAGGGGTGTGGACAGCTGGATCCAAAATTAGTTCAGGAAAAACAACGCCTGACAAGCATTTCTGAAATGGCAAGTAGTTTCTAGTAGTGTTCTACAAGGCTCAAAAGCTTGGCACTATCCAGTTTGAGGTATATTAATTTAGGTTTAAATGTCTGCAAAACTACCCAAACATGCCTCACAAACGGTTTAGTCATTGACAGCAGGAAAAGGATAGCTGTTGAGGGGAGGAAAATATCAATGGTTTGAGAAGATAAAAAAAGTGGTAAATGGAATTCAATCCAATGATGAGGAAGGCAAAGGAATGCACAATAAAATGAGAGGATATCGAGAGGGATAGAGGAACAGAGAGTCACTGTTAAATATGCAATGAGACTCTTCGGTCCATTAGTCTACGCCAATGAGAAATTCTAAACTGATCAAGTCCCATTTGCCAGGATTTGGCCCATATCCCTCCAAACCCTCCTATTCATATTCTCCTAGGAGGAGATGCCTTTTAAAGTGTTGTATTGTACCAGCCTCCACCACTTCCTCTGGCAGCTCGTTACATACATGCACCATCCTCTGAAAAAGAATTGCACCTCTGGTGCCTTTTAAATCTTGCCCCCTCACTTTAATCCTATGCCCTCCCTACCCTAGGAAAATGACTGGCTATTCACCTTCGTGACTTTAAAAGTTGAAGGTCACCCCTCAGCCTCCAACACTCCAAAGAAAACAGCCCCAGCTATTCAATCTTTTGTTCAAATCCTCGAAGCCCTGCAACATGCTTGTAAATCCTTTCTGAACCCTTTCAAGTTTCACAGTATCTTTCCTATAGCAGGGAGGCCACAATTGAACAATATTTGACAAGTAGCCTCACTAACATCCTGTACTCTCTGCACTGACCAATTGTGCCAAATGCCTTTACCACCCTGTCTACCTGCAACTCCACTTCAGAAAATTACCCATGTTCACCCCTAGCTTTCTTGGTTCAAAGATCTTACAGCGCATGCCACAGGTGAAAATAGATTATAAAGTGACAAATGAGATGATTTCCTCATTGCATCCCGTACTTTGCCCGATGATGTAACCATACAAAGATAGTGGTTGGGTCACAGCTGGAATGGTGTACAGATTGATCCCGTTACTCTACAGCAATTTTGTTCTTCCTGTAGGAGATTTACAAAAATGTCACGAACTATTTGCAGCTAGGAGGTAAAATTGAATTACAGCTAAGGGCTGTTTCCCTTAGAGGCAGCTGACTTAATGGGATGTACCATGAGTGGCTAATGGGTGCAATGCAGTGATACTGTCCCTATCTCTAATCCAAGAGGCCTGGGTAATAAAACATCTGGAACAGGTCGTTAGAGAAAACTATCTTTAATCAGGGGCTTGAATAAAAGTGGACAGGAAAGACCAGTTTGCCCCAAAGACATCAATTATAAGAAGTACAGATTTATGACAAGACAGAGGGAACATGAGAAAATTATGCAGAGTACCAATTTCTGGAATTTGCTGCCCATTGTGATTGAAGAAATTCAAGCTCATTTGAAAAAAAAACGACCTTGATCTGCACCTGAAGTATTGCAACTGTCAAGACTATGGTCCAAACTGCTGTAAGTGAGATCAGAATGAGAAGCCTTTATTCAATAGCAGACACCAAAATCTCTGCTATAAGTATTCTATGGTCTAGGTACTACTTTTCAGAGATATTTCCCCAATTAAGGTGAATGTTGACACCTCCCAAAAGCATATGATAATTTTCTTTGTTAAAAAAGGAGGAATATTGGCTCATACCAATGAAGTTAAAACAGCTGGCCATGTTCTGATCAGACTGCTGTTTATAGGAACTTGTTATTTACCAATTACCTGGCATATTTTTCCCCTCACACTGGAAGTAATCAGGTCTGTAAAATTGTCATTGCAATGTCCCATGATCACTAAATAGCATTTTGAAATGCAAGTTCATTCATGCTTTTAAAAATTCTTAGTTACTTACATGAATGATCTTGAACTATGTAAACCTAGCATTCAATCTTATCATCGAGTACACCTGGTTTTACTATTCATCCAAGTGATGGAACAAGAAGGCTGGCAAAAAAAAAACTTAGCGTTGCATTCAAAAACCTCAGCTCAAAACTTCACAAGTCAGATAAATAATAGTGCATGCAGCCTCACAAATGCCCTGTCAACCTAAGCATTTTGCTTTATTTTATTCAGTTAAGGATGCAGGTATCACTAGCACTGTCTATCCCTCACTTGTTATGAGGGTGGCGCTCAACTACTGCAGTCCACACAATTAATACATAAGCTCAAGGAGAGTGGTGGCTTATGGTATTATTGGACTGTTAATCCAGAGACCTAGGTAATGTTCTGGGAACCCAGGTTCAAATCCCACCACAGCAGACAGTGAAATTTGAAGTGAATGAAAATCTGGAAGAAAGAACCTAATGAAGACCATGAATCCATTGTTCGTTGGAGATTGAGACTTTATAAAGCTCTGGTTAGGCCCCATTTGGAGTACTGTGTCCAGTTTTGGGCCCCACACCTCAGGAGGGACATAGACAATAGGTGTAGGAGTAGGCCATTCTGCCCTTCAAGCCTGCACCACCATTCAATATGATCATGGCTGATCACCCTTAATCAGTATCCTGTTCCTGCCTTATCTCCATAACCCTTGATTCCACTATCCTTGAGAGCTCTATCCAACTCTTTCTTAAAATTAATCCAGAGACTGGGCCTCCACTGCCGTCTGGGGCAGAGCATTCCACACAGCCACCACTCTCTGGGTGAAGACGTTTCTCCTCATCTCTGTCCTAAATGGTCTACCCCGTATTTTTAAGGAGTGTCCAATCCTTTAATAATCTTATGTCTCAAATCAGATCCCCTCAGTCTTCTAAACTCAAGGGTATACAAGCCCAGTCGCTCCAGTCTATCAGCGTAAGGTAATCCCACCATTCCAGGAATTGGAATAGTGAACCTACGCTGCACTCCCTCAACAGTCAGAATGTCTTTCCTCAAATTTGGAGACCAGAACTGCACACAGTACTCCAGGTGTGGTCTCACCAGGGCCCTGAACAGCTGCAGAAGAACCTCTTTGCTTCTATACTCAATTCCTCTTGTTATGAAGGCCAGCATGCTATTAGCCTTCTTCACTACCTGCTGTACCTGCATGCTTGCCTTCATTGACTGGTGTACAAGAACACCCAGATCTCTTTGTACTGCCCCTTTAACTAAATTGATTCCATTTAGGTAGTAATCTGCCTTCCTGTTCTTGCCAAAGTGGATAACCATACATTTATCCACATTAAACTGCATCTGACCACTCACCTAACCTGTCCAGGTCACCCTGTAATCTCCTAACATCCTCATCACATTTCACCCTGCCACCCAGCTTAGTATCATTAGCAAATTTGCTAATGTTATTACTAATACCATCTTCTATATCATTAACATATATTGTAAAAAGCTGCAGTCTCAGTACTAATCCCTGCAGTACCCCACTGGTCACCACCTGCCATTCCGAAATTGAGCCATTTATCACTACTGTTTCCTATCAGCCAACCAACTTTCAATCCAAGTTAGTACTTTGCCCCCAATACCATGTGCCCCAATTTTGCTCACTAACCTCCTATGTGGGACTTTATCAAAAGCTTTCTGAAAGTCCAGGTACACTACATCTACTGGATCTCCCTCATCCATCTTCAGAGTTACATCCTCAACAAATTCCAGAAGATTAGTCAAGCATGATTTCCCCTTCATAAATCCATACTGACTCTGACCAATCCTGTTACTACTATCCAGATGTGTCGTAATTTCATCCTTTACATTAGACTCCAGCATCTTTCCCACCACTGAGGTCAGACTAACTGGTCTATACATTTCCTGCTTTCTCTCTCCCACCTTTCTTAAAAAAAAAGTGGTACAACATTAGCCACCCTCCAATCTGCAGGAACCGATGCCGAATCTATCGAACTCTGGAAAATAAATCACCAACACGATCCACGATTTCTCGAGCCACCTCCTTGGATCTTTCTTCCTTTTTGGAATGAACTGATCCTGCAACTTCTGCATTATACACAGAAATATCCACCCTTGTTCCTCCACTGTCATCCCTGCTAAGGTATTGCACCACTGAACTTTGGCCAGCTCCTCCCTCATAGCTCCATAGTTCCTTTTATTCAACAGAAATATTGTCACTTCAGATTGTACCCTCTCCAATTGCAGATTGAAGCTTATACTGGCACTGGAGCGAAATTGCCATATTGGCACGTGTCCAGAGATTCACACGGATGATCCCTGGAATGGTAGGTCTAACATGAGGAACGGCTGAGGATCCGGGGATTGTACTCATTGTAGCTTCGAAGGTTAAGAGGAGATCTAATAGAAACAAGATAATACATGGCTTGGAAAGGGTGGATGCCAAGAAATTGTTTCCGTTCGGCGGGGAGACTAGGACCCGTGGGCACAGCCTTAAAATTAGAGGGGGTCAATTCAGAACAGAAATGCAGAGACATTGCTTCAGCCAGAGAGTGATGGGCCTGTGGAATTCATTGCCGCAGCATGCAGTGGAGGTTGGGACGCTAAATGTCTTCAAGGCAGAGATTGAGAAATTCTTGATGTCACAAGGAATTAAGGGCTACGGGGAGAATGCGGGTAAGTGGAGTTGAAATGCCCATCAGCCATGATTAAGCGGCGGAGTGGACTCGATGGGCCGAATGGCCTTACTTCCACTCCTATGTCTTATGGTCTTATACCCATCTGGTTCACTAACGCAGTTTAACAGAGGGAATTGCCATCCATACCTGGTCTGGTATGTCTGAAGTCACAACACCAGGTTATAGTCCAACAGGTTTCTTTTGTTTAAAAATCACAAGCTTTCAGAGCACCGCTCCTTTGTCAGGTGAAGCCCATCAGACTTTGTCCACCCCCATCCAACAATGGCATCACCCCCCACCCCTCCTTCCATCACAACCTACATGTGACTCTAGGCACACAGCAACATGGTTAACTTAATGCCATCTGGACAATCTTGGATGGACAAAAATGCTGAATGAGCCCACAGTGCCCTCATCCCAAGAATGGTGAAGATCATATAGGCTATTTGGGAAGCTTCTCAAATTTCTTGACTGCATTCTGCACTCGGTCAAGGCCAGTGTTTCTTCTGGAATGCAGCTCTTTTGCCCAAAGGTTGTAATAATGCCTGGAGCAGAAATGCCCTAAGACTAATTGGGCCTGTGAGCAACTGTACAAGGGAGAGTTGGTATCAATGTTGCTGATCAAGAATAGACTTGCCTAGCTTTGAGTTTGAGAGATATCTGGGCAATTTTCCAATTTGACAGGTACATATCAAATTGTAACTGTATTTAACTGCATAAGGTACAGCTAGTTCTACAGCAGAGATCTTCAGATACTACAGCCAATACTGTCAAGGCCCATAACCTTTATTATATCCAATTCATTCAACAGTTTCTCTGCAACACAAGGTCAAATTTGGCTGAAGATTCATCTGTGATGCTGGGGCCCCAGGAGGAGGCAGGGATGACATTTTAGGCCGAATTTGGTTGCATGCCTGGTCTTATGCACTCACTCCAGGGGACACAGACATTTATGGAAACTCTTCAAAACAGTTAGATAACTACCCACCACCCCACACAATTAGAATACAACACCACTGCAGTGTTTGTCTAATGCATAGGTTGAGTGTTTGTCACATACGTTGCCAAATTGTTTGCTCAAAAGATATTTCTGATGCTGCTCTTGGCATACTGTCTATAATCTTCCAACTTAGTTGGTGTGGTTAACTACTGCTCCATGAAGACTTGCTGAGCTGCCAGATTTGCACTGAAAGAAAAAAGGGGTCTACACAGTCCTTTGCACATGCAGTCACCAATACAAATCCTGTTAGTTACAATAGGTGGAATCGCAAGACCAGTAAGGTAGTCAAATAGGTTTTGCCTCCACCACCTATAAGAGGCCCAACTTTTTGTCAAAAAAACAAAGTTACTGCACCTCTGCTGATGGCTATGAAGTTTCTCTAACCAGAATTCATGTACCCTTGCTACCCTCCGCCTTCTTCCAAGTGCTGTTCAACATTGCAGAATACAAATTCAACAGTTGAATTATAGTTAAAAAAACCACAGTAGACTTCCTCATGTCAAATGACAACTATAGTTCCTCGTTTTCTCTCTACTTTCCTCAGCCACAAGGCAATGTTTACCTCATTCTGATCCATGGAGACCACTCCAGAACTCTAAATTCTAGATGATGCAAACCAATGCTCTGATCATCTCTGCAGATTCCTCAAAACACATGGGATGCAAGCCATTGGGTAATCAGAGTCACAGAGACAAAGCACAGAAACAGACCCTTCGGTCCAATTCGTCCATGCCAACCAGATATCCCAAACCATTCTAGTCCCACCTGCCAGCATCCAGCCCATATCCCTCCAAACCCTTCATATACCCACCCAGATACCTTTGAAAATGCTGCAGTTGTATAGCCTCCACCACTTCCTCTGGCAGATTGTTCCATACATGTACCACACCCTGCATGAAAAATGTGGCCCCTTAAGTCTTTTATACCTTTCCCCTCTCACCCTAAACCTATGCCCTCTAATTCTGGACACCCCCACCCCAGGGAAAAGATCTTGTCTATTTACCCTACCCAAGCCCCTCATGATTTTATAAACCTCTATAAAAAAGGTCACCCCTCAGCCTCCAATGTTCCAGGGAAACATTCAACATCTCCCTAAAGCTCAAATCCTCCAACCCTGGCAACATCCTTAAACCTTTTCTGAACCCTTTCAAGTTTCACAACATTCTTCCAATAGGAAGGAGACCAGAATTGCTTGCAAGATCCCAAAAGTGGCCTAACCAAATTCCTGTACAGCCTCAACATTACCTCCCAATTCCTGTACTCTTTACTCTGACCAATAAAGGAAAGCGTACCAAATGCCTTCTTCACTATCCTATCTACCTGCGACTACTTTCAAGGATCTATGAACGTGCACTCCAAGGTCCTTACCATTAAGCATACACATCCTGCTAAGATTTGCTGTCCTAAAATGCAACATCTCGCATTTCAGAATTAAACTCCATCTCAGCCCATTGGCCCATCCAATCAAGATCCCATTGTAATCTGAGATAACCTCCTTCACTGTCCACTACACCTCCAATTTTGGTGTCATCTGCAAACTTACTAACTATACCTCTTATGCTCACATCAATTGTTCTATGTTCTAAGTAGCAGCCAGTACTGATTCTTGTGGCACTCCACTAGTCACAGGCCTCCAGTCTGAAGAAAAACAACCCTGCACACCACCGTCTTCTACATTTGAGCCAGTTCTGTATCCAAATGGATTATTTTCCCTGTATTCCATGAGATCTAACCTTGCCAACCAGTCTCTAATGGGGAACCTGGTCAAACATCTTACTAGAATCCATACAGAGCACATCCACCGCTCTGCCCTCAATCCTCTTACTTCTTCAAAACTCAAGTTTGAGAGACATGATTTCCAACACAAAGCCATGTTGACTATCCCTAATCAGTTCTTGCCTTTCCAAATACATGTACATCCTGTCCCTCGGGATTCCCTTCCACTTGCCCACCACCGACGACAGGCTCACTAGTCTATAGTTCCCTGGCTTGTCTTCACCACCCTTCTTAAATAGTGGCACCACGCTATCCAGCCTACAGTCTGCCAGCACCTCACCTGTGATTATCGATGATACAAATACCTCAGCAAAAAAGGCCCAGCTTCCCAGAGTTCTAGGGTACACATGATCAGGATAAAAATGTCATTTTTATTTATAAATCTGCTTCTTCTCCTGGAGGATTACTAGATCCAAAACAGATTGCTGCTGATAAAGGAAGCTTAGAAGACAGTGAAGTAGGACATCTGAGCCCAGGACTCTTCCACTCTCATTCCCCTTATCTCTTGGTGAACAGCTCAGTTGCAGCAACAGTATCAGAGGTGGCAAATGGGCCCAGCAATGCAGACTCCTAACAGTGGAGTTTGATTTCCCAGCTGCTTCTGCATCACTGAGACAGTCCTAGCACCAATTAACAGCTGCTGCAGAACAGAGTTAAATCCAGTACAAGACTCAGTGGTGTCAGCAAGGTGGGCCCAAAGCAGACTCATGGCTGTGCTGGTTAAGTTTGACCCCTTCAGTACTTGGCTGCATTGGTGAGGTGCAGCAAGGACTAAGACACAAGGGAATTGGTAGAAGCAAAATGGTGAAGTGCAGCAATGTTCATTCCAGAGGGCTAGAGTTGCAAAGGGGACTTGTGCCAAGCCACCATGTCCATGGCAGAACACTCAAGGACAGTAAAGTTGGGCACTTTATTCCTTCATTTTCTGCCTTTATATTCTATGATTTAGAGAGGGTTTTGTGTGTTTAAAACAGCATTGGAGTGATGACACTATGCAACATTTTCCACTATTTTTCTCAAGATAAATAAAGGGAATAAAATAAAAGGTGTTCCTGCCTTTTGTTTCTTAAATTCACACAGAATCTGTACAGTGATTTCACAAGCCAATGCCAACTCCAACATGTGCATTACTTTTCAGGGCTATCTACTTCTTCCAAAAGAGAAGAATATTCCATTCCCAATTTATTCACTGCAACCACTTTGCATATTCAAATCAAACCCTTTCCCATTAAATTTATCTATACACTTGTGGTAATGTAGATATGATACAATATTCTTTAATACATTACCTTTGAGTTTGGTTGATGTTCTTAAGCAGTTGAAAACATCAGTGAAGCAAATGAACGGGGGTACGCACAAAAGGTCAAACAAGCCTAAGGACAATTGGCAAGTGGAATGAGGAAGTACACATTTCGCAGAAATTGATGTGGGACTTGATTTATTACTGTCACATTTACCTAGATAGCAAGAAGCTTGGTTTTGCATGCAGTACAGATCATACTGTACAAAGTGTATTATAGTAACAAAACAGGAGGATCAAGGACAGCCATAAATAATTGCAAACACCATGTCAACAAAAGACAGTGATACGAAAGTGAAGGAGGAGAAAAACAGAACAAGTGGAAAAAATGGAGACAAATTTCAGAGGCTCAAAAAGAATGCTGGGAAAGAGGATCAAAATCAAGCGTGCTCATGGCTAGAGCAACTAAACTGCTGCTCTCAATCACAGCAATATGCATTCCCTAGTGGCAAAAATGAAATGTGGAGAACACAGGAGGTAGGTTTAAAAAGACGACAGTGCACAGTGGAGAAAAGATGCAATAAATTTCTTTGCAAATCCAAATACTCAATTTTGGCAGAGTTCAGCCAGATTTGGTAATAATGGCAAAGTTAGTCTGTGCACTTTGGGTTCAATTAGACTAAAAGTAAACACAGACAAGGGGAATAATCTGGAAGAGAAACAATTTTAAGGCATTAAAAAGCAGCAGTGCTGAACAGATTGGCAGCTAAAGAATTAAGACAAATGGAAAAAATGTGCATTCAAAAACGTGTTTTTAAAAAAGGGGTGTAAAAGGGAATCAATGCTGCTGCAAAGAAATCAAGATACTTAAGAGAAAAAAAAGTGTATACAAAACAAAGATTACGGGGATCAATCATGCATAGATGGGTAAGGGGATTTAACAGGGAAAAGGATATTGAAGGAGAGTATGTGACCCTGTTAACGATATTAAAATTAATTTATAGCATCCTATAAATTCAAATATAGAAATTTAGTACACTAGCAGTGGGCTAAACAACCACTCAGTTGCTAGCTACTTGTGCAACTAAGTGTACAAATTCTTAAGCTACTTAAAACGTACTAGAAAGCAACTTTGCGATCTCAACTCAAATCTCCCAAAAATCAAAGTTAATGGAACTAAACTAGCGATATCATAAAGCTAGTTTCTTAGCCATCTCGTCCAAAAGAGAACTATGCCTTTAAAGTCACCAGATGGCTTCACCTGAGCAAATATTAAATAACAGAAGCCTGATTATGATTAACCATATGGTCTTACACCAAATAAGGAGGAGGAGCTAAAAAAAAATCACATCACCGGGTTATAGTCCAACAGGTTTATTTGGAAGTATAGCTTCCAGAGCGCCGCTGCTCCTCCAGGTGGTGAGTAGGACAGGATCAGAAGACAATTCATAGCAAATATATAGCTATAAATGGTCTTATGATCCTGCCCCACGAGTTACCCAATGAAGGAGCACACAAAGCTAGTACTTCCAAATAAATTTGTACTATAAACTGGTGTTGAGAGATTTTTAAACTGTGTCTAACCCCAACAGCTCCACATTATGACTACCAAATAAGTTAAATCCTTTCAGTGCCAAATGTACATATTATTGCGACCTAGAGTCCACGACCTCAAGAGCAAACAAAACCCAAGTCATTAGAGAATAAGTTGCCCTTTCAACTTCATTGGTGCAATACTACATAGGTTTCAATAAATCACCTTATCCAATATAGAATTTTGAGCATTACCAGCTGCAAAAGTGGAGAACAATTAAATGAGAGAATGCAATTTGTGTCCACCACTAATCGTGTATTTATAGCAACTTGGAAGCAAAAAAAAAGCTGCAAGTACTCCCAGAAAGTACAACATACTAGTGATTATTTTATTAATGATAAGCTTACAGCCGATCATTCAGTGGCCATCATGACACTATCATTGTCACTCCCAGATTCAGAATGTAAACAGAAGTTACTATTTAAGCGAATTTAAAGTCAACCCCAAGGTTGAGGCAAACTTCTATGTTCAAAAGTCACAGGCTAACCTGCAACTTACAATTCTAATCAAGCTAGTTGTTGCAATTGAAACAAACTTATCCACAAAAGCAAATTTTGCACATATTTAAAGGCGGTTAGATGCCTTTTTATTATATCAACACCCTGGATGAGTGCAAATTAGAACTTTTACAAAAAGCTTAGAGACGACAGGTAGATTTCTGCAGCTGAGAAGATAAAGCAAACAAATAGCAAAGTGATCCACATCTTTGGAAGCTTTACTGGAATGATACTTGAATCAAGTCCAAATCCATAAGTTTTTCATAATGCATTCATAGTAACTTGCATGTTACTAACTTCCTTACATTAGTTTACCAGAGATATAGGAGGAAAGTAAAGTCCAATATTATCCTTGGCTGAACTAAGAAAAGCCCAGATTCCAAACTGTCCTCCTGCAAGTACAAGACGTTTAAAATCAATTTACACTTAAGTCATTCCAAATACAGCAAAGACCAAGTGATCCTGACACTTCTCACAGCTGGGTAAGTCTCAATGAGCCTGCTTATTACAGGTTGAAAAGGTTCTTTGAAGCAAATCCTTCCAAATATTAAAATAAAAAAAAGAGTTGGGTCAGTTGAAAATCCTATATATAATTGACAAAAATAAAGTTTAAAAACGCATCCACTCATTTCAGCATACCACTTGTTTTTGGCAGATAAAGTAGTTTAGGTCTGCTCTGACATGGAAACTGCGCCCTCCCACCACAGCTAAGCTGAACTGCATAGTCATGTCATACGGGCCTGGAAGGGGGGGGGAATAATCAGAACAAGTGCTCATACACAAAAACCACAAGAGGAAGGAAGAAAAAGAAATCTACTTTGGCATTGAGATGCAGAAATGTGTAAGCCACAAACACTAGAAAGCAAAATTCCTAGAGAGAGAGTTTGATTAACAGCAATTTCTTGCACACAAGTGAAGATGAAAACTCAGCAAAAAAAAAGGTCAGGCTCAATTGGGCCTAATTTTTACATTTCAGTTTAAATTTAAGCAGCAACACAAACACAAGTCCTAGAGTTACAGATAAGAATACTTTCTAGAAATAATTTCACAACCCACAGCCTCTGCCAGAACCCCCACCAAAAAGTACAATTTCATAAATTCACCCTGAAACACCAATTAGAATAAGAGCCATGGCTCATCTCAGTTTCTCCTATTTACACAAAACCTTCATCGTAATACTGCAGAAAGATCAGGTATGGATGCATATAAAAAGAGGAAAACTAAAATATTTCCCTTTAAATGTTGCAGTGATTCATAAGCTGTAGAAATAGATAAGCACTGTCAGCTGTTTCCATAACGAAAACCCTGAATTTGAACGATTAGGAAGGAGAAATTTGAAATTGGAAACCTCCATGGTTGTAGACAGAATGACAGGGCTGGCCACAGTAAGTTTTCTAGAATTTTCTACCAGAATCAGCAATCGGCCTTTACACTGGGAAAAAATTCTTACCAAAAATCAAAATAAATATTTAAAAATAAAGACATTTCTAATTTCAAACATGCACTTTTGACTTAAATCAGAAGGATTTTTTTTTAAATTAGATGCAAAACAGCAAGCATAGAATTAAAAAACATTTCACAAACGAGATTAGTTAACCCTCTAGTAAGAGAGCCAGTCTCAAAAGAACATTTCATAAGTGTTTATAATTAGGGGTAGAAGGGCAATTTTAATTTTAAACAATATTCCTTCCCTCTTCCCCCAGCCTTCTGGGTCCTTGAGGAGACAGTTCAGTGTTGTCTCTCTTCACCACCCTCACCTCTCCAA
>NC_057722.1:75799154-75799416 GCF_004010195.1 Chiloscyllium plagiosum | reverse complement strand
TTATAACCGCACACACCGGCACGATTAGCGGTCAGGGCCTGGCCAAAGAGTGGCTTCCTTAAACAGAATTATTTTTTTTCGTTAAATAAACCCTCCTTTTTCGATTATGAAGAGAAAAAAAAAATTTAAAGGGGGGGGGGTGATACCTCTCCTTTACCCCCCCAGAAAAAATTTCGAAATGCTGCATATCCAAAAAAAAACAAAGGACATGATTGGGGGGGGGGGGGGGAGGGAAAATCTGGTCGTCAGGCGCGGGAAATAA
>NC_057722.1:75764996-75799123 GCF_004010195.1 Chiloscyllium plagiosum | reverse complement strand
ACAACCTCCCCACCCCCCCCCCCCCCCCCCCCCCCAAGACGTTAGAAGTCGATGACTGAAGAATCGGTTTTGTTAGAAATAAAACGCTTCGTTCGATTTTCCCGACCACCCCTTAATATTTAAGGTTAATAACGTTCCCTTCCCCTCCACCACCATCCCTTGAAAAAAAAAAGGGGAATATAAAATAAACTCCCTCGTCCTCACCGTTACAACCGAGAAGGTGCCTCCGGGAGCCGCTGCCCAGACGTACTTGGCGTCCGTGTAGCCAACGACGGCCGAGTCCTGGCAGTTTCCATCGGCCATCAGGTTCTCCACATAACAGTACCAGCCCGACATGGTCTAACACAAGACACAGAGATAGATATATCTCCCTCACTCAGAAAACAATAATAAAAGAGGAGAAAATAATTTTTTTAAAAAATCAAAGGGTGGGGGGAAAAAAAAGAGGTAACTAGCCCCCAAAAAAAGAGAAAAACTCCCAGCTCACAGATGAGGAGGGGGATAAAAAAAATGGCTCTCTTCAAGAAAGAGGGGTGAACTTCAAAAGAAAAATAAGGGAGATATTTCTCTTTTCGGCTTCCCGTTAAAAACCTATACAACTTTTTTTTTTCTCCTCCTCGGTGTTGTTCTTATCCTTTTTTTTTGAGCCACCCCCCCGACCTCTTTTCTTTCTTCACCCTTCGCCCGCTCGCTCACTCACTCACTCACTCTCCAGGCTGAGATGCAGACTGAGCTCTCCGTTATAATGAGGCGGAGCGGGAGCGAGGAAATCAGCACGCGGAGCGCGCTCCCGCGCCGCCAAGGCCGCGCGAGGAAGGAAGCGGGGGGGGGGATGGATGGATAGATGGACGGAGGGAGGAACTTATCCTCGCGCCCTCCCGCGCGCCTCGCCGCGCGCGACCCGGCTCAGCCGCACTCTGTCTCCAATCCCCCCTCCCCCTCCCCCGCCACCGAGAGGATAGCAGCCATGGGGGTGGGCCGAAGGGTTACAAAGGGCACAGGACGACGAACCTTACGGATTAACTCCACTCGGAAAAACACAGCAACCTACATTTACAGCACTTAACTTTGTCCACCCCAGTCCAACACCGGCACCTTCTCATCATTACAACAGCTACCTTGCAGTTTGGAAATATGGGGACCCATTGTCAATTGCAACAGATATTTTCTTAAGGACCAGTTCGGGGTTCTGAATTTAACTTAATTTGATTTATCGTAGTCACATGTACTTAAAAGCGGTGAAAAGTTTTGTGGTAAAGGCAGATCAGAGCAAACAAGGACATATAGATCATGCAGTGCTTAGACAAAGTGAGCCATACACGGTTAGGGCAGCACAGGACTCGTGCAAAGCAAGATCAACATTATTTGAAGTTAGAGGGGTCAGCAGTTTAATAGCAGCAGGGGAAAAAGCTGCTTTGACAAAGGGTCAGTTAGACTCCAATCGTCAGCTCTTTTCCCACCTTCGAGATGCTGCCAGACCTGCTGAGATTTTCCAGCATTTTGTCTCTTGGGGTTAGGGAAAAACATTGTTCTTGTACCTGTTGGTATTGTGTTCAAGTTTCCGTATCATCTGCCGGTGACAAGCAGTGTCCCGCAGGGTTCAGTGTTGGGGCCGCAGCTGTTCACATTATATATTAATGATCTGGATGAAGGGACTGGGGGCATTCTAGTGAAGTTTGCTGAAGATACAAAGTTAGGTGGACAGGCAGATAGTACTGAAGAAGTGGGGAGGCTGCAGAAGGATCTAGACAGTTTGGAAGAGTGGTCCAGGAAATGGCTGATGGAATTCAATGTGAGCAAATGCGAGGTCTTGCACTTTGGAAAAAAGAATACAAGCATGGACTACTTTCTAAACGGTGAGAAAATTCGTAAAGCCAAAGTACAGAGGGATCTGGGAGTGCTAGTTGAGGATTCTCTAAAGGTAAACATGCAGGTTGAGTCCGTGATTAAGAAAGTGAATGCAATGTTGTCATTTCTCTCAAGAGGGTTGGAATATAAAAGCTCCATTGTGCTACTGAGACTTTATAAAGCTCTGGTTAGGTAAAAACAATGACGGTAGATGCTGGAAACCAGATTCTGGATTAGTGATGCTGGAAGAGCACAGCAGTTCAGGCAGCATCCAAGGCGCTTCGAAATCAACATTTCAGGCAAAAGCCCTTCATCAGGAATGCCCTTCATCAGCCTTCCTGATGAAGGGCTTTTGCCCGAAACATCGATTTTGAATCTCCTTGGATGCTGCCTGAACTGCTGTGCTCTTCCAGCACCACTAATCCAGAACCAAGCTCTGGTTAGGCTCAATTTGGAGTACTGTGTCCAGTTTTGGTCCCCACACCTCAGGAAGGACATACTGGCACTGGGGCGTGTCCAGCAGAGATTCACACGGATGATCCCTGGAATGGTAGGTCTAACATATGTGGAATGGCTGAGGATCCTAGGATTGTATTCATTGGAGTTTAGAAGATTAAGGGGAGATCTAATAGAAACTTACAAGATAATACATGGCTTGGAGAGGGTGGACGCTAAGAAATTGTTTCCGTTAGGTGAGGAGACTAGGACCGTGGACACAGCCTTAGAATTAGAGGGGGTAAATTCAGAACAGAAATGCGGAGACATTTCTTCAGCCAGAGAGTGGTGGGCCCGTGGAATTCATTGCCGCAGAGTGCAGTGGAGGCTGGGACGCTAAATGTCTTCAAGGCAGAAATTGATAAATTCTTGATGTCACAAGGAATTAAGGGCTACGGGGAGAATGCGGGTAAGTGGAGTTGAAATGCCCATCAGCCGTGATTGAATGGCGGAGTGGACCCGATGGGCTGAATGACCTTACTTCCGCTCCTATGTCTTATGGTCTTATGATGGAAGAGAGCATTCTGTGGTGGGAGGAGTCTTTGATGAAATTGGCAGCCTTGACTGGGCAACAAGAAGTGGAAATGGAGTCCATGGATGAAAGGTTGACTTCTGTGATGGTCTGGGCTATGCATGCAACTTTCTACAGTATCTTACCATTCTGGGCCGTGGTTAGAATGTCTCTGGTTGGGGATGGTCATTGCCTGAGCCTGACATCACTGTAGCATGAACGTTGCTTGCCACTTGACAGTCGAAACCTGGATGTTGTCCAAATCTTCTTGCAATTGAACATGGACTGCTTCAGCACCTGAAGAGTTGTGAATGTTGCTGAAAATTGTGCAATGATCAATGAACATCTCCACTTCTAACTTTACAATGGAGGGAAAGTCGTGTATTTTTGGTGTAGACTCAATGAATGAAGGGCCTCTTCTGCACTGCATGATTCTATGTAATGACACATCTGGGGTAGATAGGACCTGAACCCAGACTTCATGTTCAGAGATAGAGACACTACCATTGAACCACAAGAACACCATGTCAATTGGAACTTCAGTTTAGACTCAATTAGGAGCAGGACTCAGATCATCGAGCCTGCTCTGCCATTCAGTAGAATCTTGGTTGATCTGAATATTCCATATTCCTGCTCCCCATCACCCCTTTCATCACCTTGCTCATCAAGAATCTAAATGCCTTGCCTTAAAGATTTGCAAAAATTGCCTTTCATGGAAGAAAGTTGCTAAGATTTGAGATTATCTGTGAGAAAAATTCTCCTTATCCCTGACTTAAATGGGCAACCACTTGTTTTTAAACAGTGACCCTCCCACCCCTCGTTCAAGAGTCTCCCACAAGAGAAAACACCCTTTCCACGTGCATCCTATCAAGACTTCCTAAGATCTAATGTACTTTGAGAGGAATAACAGACTAATTGATATCAATCTTACCAATACATCTCAATGATAAAAAAATTCTCAATAATAGGTGGCTAACAAGAAATTATTTCTGCTCCCAAAGCCCCCATCCCATCATCATAAGACCATAAGAAATAGGAACAGGAGTTGGTCATTCAGTCCTTTGAACTTGCTCCACCATTCAATAGGATCATGGCTGATCTGACATTCCTAAAGTCTACTTTCCTGCCTTTTCTCCCCATAAACCTTGATTCCCTTACTGACCAAGAATCTATCTCATCCTTAAACACACAAGATTCTGCCGCCACAAGTTCTCTGTGGCAAAGGTTTCCAAAGACTCAGAATGTTCTGAAAAAAGAAATTCCTCCTTATATCAGCCTTAAATTGGTGCCTATTTATTCTGAAACCGTGCCCTCTGGTCCTGGACTCTCTCATGAGGGGAACCTTATCTCAGCACTTACCCTGTCAAGCTCCTTATGAATCCTATGTTTTTCAATGAGATACCTCAGTCTTCTAAACTCTAATTAGTACAATCCAAACCTGTTTAGCCTTTGTTTGTAAGAGTATTCCTCCATACCATTCTGAAGAACTGTCACTGGACCTGAAACATTAACTCCAATTTCCCTCCACAGATGCTGAGATTGGCTGAGTTTTTCAAGCAATTTGTTTTAGTATAATCCCAGTGAACCTTCTCTGAACTATTCAATAAAATGATATATTTTCAAAAATTATGGGACTGAAACTGCTCACAGTGCTCCAGATGTGGTCTCACTAGCATCTTGTACAGTTATAGTAAGCCTTCCCTACTCTTACACTCCAGACCCCTTGAAATAAGGGCCAACATTCCATTAGCCTTCCTGATTACCTGCTACACCTATGTGCTAGATTTCTGTGTTACATGCCCAAGTATCCTGAGCTACGGAATCTAGAACTGTGGTTCATATTTTTTAAATAAGGGTTCAGTCAAATAAGGAAGAAGATGAAAAATAATTTTCTTTAATTTGGAAATCTCTTATCTATGGAGTTAAGAGAAAAAGTCAGCCATGATCTTATTGAATGGCAGAGCAGACTCAAAGGGCTGAATGACCTACTCCTGCTTTTCTTTTTCTGATGTTCTTATTTTGCAGTAACTTCAGCAAATAGTTTATTGTCATGAACAGACCATGTTAAAGAACATAGAAATGACATCTGATCATTTGTCTTCTGCAGGCTTTTGATTATATCTACAGATCAATCCAAAATTAATTCAAATACTTGATAATTATACATAATGCAAGCAGCTATCAATTAGTTTGGGGATGTTGGAGTGGGTTTGGGAGTGGGAACTGGCTAGCTCCATTAGATAGGTCACACATATAGAACAGATTGAACCAAAGTGCACAGGATTCGATCAATGTTCTGGCTAAGGTAAATATAAGACCTGCATTATCATCTAACCTATAATTAAAAACCACAGCACTTTGTTGTGGCTAAGTGACTTTGCCTTCAGGCAAAGTGGAGGAGAATTCACTTGTATATATTAACCTGAAACATAGTGATAGCAATTGCAAGCATAACTGAATTGATTAGAAACATTTATAGAGGCAGATTGTTGTGTGACCACTTATTATAGGAAACTATTCTAGATATTTATACTTTAAAAATACCCAACTATAAATAGGTTCATTTTGTTAATTATATAATTGCCTCCATATATATGTGTGCATTTATACACTGACAAACATACAAATCAGGAACAAGAGTAGACCACTTAGCCCTTTGAGCCTGCTCCACAACTCAATAAGATCATGGTGTGGAGGTGGTGATGTTGGACTGGGGTTGACAAGGTCAGAAGTCAGATAACACTAGGTTATAGTCCAACAGGTTTATTTGAAATCACAAGCTTTAAGAGAGTTACCCCTTCATCAGGTCATCTGATGTAAGGACAATGCTGCGAAAACTTGTGATTTCAAATAAACCTGTTGGGCTATAACTTGGTGCCATCTGAATTCTGACCAATAATATTATGGCTGATCTGATTTTAATCTCAACTCCACATTCCTGCATACAGCAGTTACTTTTTCATTACTTCAGTTAGCTGTCAATTTTGACAAATATAATAAATCCAGCATTTATTATGATTATCAATTATTGATATAATTTTGCATTTTTTTACATTTAATCATAAGGAAAATATAGCCAACTGAAGAATATGACATGTCAAGGCTTGTTGGGCTATGATTTAATGTAATGAGTAGGCTGACTTCATAATTCATAAACAACAGAATTACACCTGTGAGGTATGTTCAATCCCAGTACCACATACCCATTCATCACTTAATTCAGGTTATGCTACATTTTAATAATGAGATGGAAATGTGTTGCTGGAAAAGCGCAGCAGGTCAGGCAGCATCCAGGGAACAGGAGAATCGACGTTTCGGGCATTAGCCCTTCTTCAGGAAGGCTAATGCCCGAAACGTCGATTCTCCTGTTCCCTGGATGCTGCCTGACCTGCTGCGCTTTTCCAGCAACACATTTCCATCTCTGATCTCCAGCATCTGCAGACCTCACTTTCTCCTCCTACATTTTAATAAAGCTACTCAGACTGAAATTCTTGCTGAAAAAGTTATTTCAATAGAAAATAAGTTGTTAGCATAGTTTTCAGTGAGATCCTTAAGATGTTATCTCAGTGGAATATGAACATATTTTATTTGACGGCACATCTGTACCAACAACAATTCCATGTTGTTCATGACACGTTGGAAATCAGCAAAATTTCAAAATGTATATAAAAATAATTTGAAACTGTTCTGTGACAATTACATGCTGCAATAAGTTATTGTAGTGTCTATATGCTAAATGAAATGTAATTACACATTTCATTTCTGGCAATTATGGAATATGTAGTTATATTTTCTGTACTTAAATATTTTGCAAATTGCCCATTAAGATAATTCATTCAAGCCCATGTAGTATATGAATCGTTATAATTTAACAATGTTGTGTGCTATACCAACATAAAAAAAGGGCAATTCATGAAAACATATTTAAGCTAACCTCCATTGCCAGGGTCTCAGTACAAACCCATTACACACTTGTGGAGGGATATAAGTAATGTTGCAGATGAACAAGGAGTGTCCTCTCTACAAATAGACAAAGTGGTGGGACAGTTCATACCACACATGAACCACTCTCTAGGAAAAGATCCTTGTCATTCACCTTACGTATGCCTCTCATGATTTTATTAACCTCAGTCAGGTCACCCTCAGCCTCCTATGCTCCAGTGAAAGAAGTTCCAGTCTTTTCAGTCTATTTTTATATCTCAAACCCTTCACTCTTGGCAACATCCTGGTAAATCTTTTCTGAACTCTCTTCAATTTACCTTCCTTTTACAGGGTAACCAGAACAATACATAGCACCAGAAGAAGCCTCACCAACATCCTGTACAACCTCAACATAACGTTCCAACTCCGAGCAATGAAGGCAAATGTGCTAAATGCCTTCTTAACTACCTTGTCTACCTTTGAAGCAACTTTCAAAAAATAATATAACTGAACCCCTGGTCTCTCTTTGTACTACAACACTACCCAGGTACCTACCATTAATTGTATACATCCTGTTCATCTGCCATCCTCAGCCCATTAACCCAACTGATCAAAATTTCTTTGTAATATTAAATAACTTTATTCACTGATCACACCACTAATTTTTGTCTCAGCTGCAAACTTACTAACCATGCCTCCTACATCCTCATCCAAATCATTTATATAAATGACAAAGAAAAGTGGACCCAGTACCAATCCCTGTGGAACATGGCTGCTCACAGGCCTCCAGTCTGAAAAATAACCCTCCACAACCATCCTCTGTCTCCTATCGTAAAGCCAATTTTTGTATCCAACTGGCAAGCTCACCCTTAATCCTGTGCGAACTAACTCTAATAATTAGTCTACTATGCGGACCTTATCGAAGGCTTTACTAAAGTCCAAGTAAATAACATTTACCACTCTGCCCTCATCAATCTTTTGATTATTTCATTGAAACATTCAATCAAGTTTGTGAGACAGGAGTTTTCTCACCCAAAATCATGCTGACTATCTCTAATCAGTCCTTGCTTCTCCAAATCATGTAAATACTGTCTTTCAGAATAACCTCCAACAACTTATCCACTACCAATGTGAGACTCACAGATCTATAGTTTCCAGGCATCTCTTTACAACCTTTCTTAAACACTGACACAATATTAACCGAGTCCTCTGGTACTTCACCTGTATTTATACATGACATAAATATTTCTGCTACAGGACCTGCAATTCCCCCCCTAACCTCCCAAAATGTCCTGCAATGCACCTGATCAGGTCCTCAAGATTTATTTACCTTTATGTTTTCTAAGATCTCCAGCACTTCTGTAATGTGAACTGTTTTCAAAACGTTAATATTTATTTCCCTAAGTTCTCTAGCCTCCATTTCTTTTTCCACAGTAAAAACTGATGTGAAATATTCATTTAAAATCTCTCCCATTTCTGAGGTTCCACAACAAGACAATCTCATTGATCTATAAGGAGTCTACTCTCTTTCTCTCTAGTTGCTCTCCTGCTTTCAGTGTATCTGTAGAACCTTTTTGGATTATTTTTAACTTAACTGCCAAAGTTATCTCATATCTGCTCTTTGCTTTCCTGATTTCCTTAAGAATGCCCTGACTCTCTTTATACTCTTCAAGCGGTTCAGTTGATCCCAGGTATCTAGAATATGATTCTTTTTTGGTCTTGACTAGAACCTCAATATCTTTATTCATCCATTGTTCCCTAATTCTACCAGTCTTACCTTTCAATCTAACAGGAATATAATGTCTCAGAGCACTCATGATCACACTTTTGAAGGCCTCCCACTTGTTTGTTGTCCTTTTACCTGCAAACAATCTATTCCAATCAACTTTTGGAAGTTCTTGCTTCATACCTTTAAATTTTGTCTTACTCCAATTAAGAACTTTAACTTTTAATGGAAGACTTACCCTTTTCCATAACTATTTTAAAACTAATAGTATTATTGTCACTAGTCCAAAAGTGTTTCCTTACTAACACTTCAATCACTTGCTCTGCTTTGTTTCCCAAGAGAAGTTCAAGTTTTGCTCCTTCTCCAGTTGGAATATTTACATATTGATTAAAAACAATTCTTGAATACATTTAACAAATTCTTCACCATCCAAACATTTAACACTATGACAGTTCCAGTCAATGTTTGAAAAATTAAAATCCCCTACTATTACAAACTTATTATTCTTATATATATATTCGAGATTACTCTACATATTTTCATCTCAATTTCTCTCAGAGTATTGGGGGGCTTATAGTGCAATCCTATCAAAGTGATCTTCCCTTTGTATTTTCTGATTTCAACACATATTTTCCTTAAGTGAACCCTAAGTGAAATATCTTCTCTAATTACAGTAGTAATGTTTTCCTTCATCAAAAAGGCCACGCCCCTCCCCCTTACCTCTCTTGCTATCCTTCCTATAGCATCTAACACCCAAACATTGAGCTGCCAGTCCTGTTCTTCCCTCAGCTAAGTTACTGTAATAGTTAATATCCCTTGTCCCATGTTCAAATGCGTGCCCAAAGACCCCCTGCATTGAAACAAATTTCATTCTTCAGAGTTACTTTGTTCTCTGACTTGCTCTTGTCTGTCTTTTCTAATTAAGAAATGGGACTAGATTAATTTAGAATATCAGGTTGGTGCAGACGAGTTGGATCAAAGCTCTGTTTCTATACTATATAACTCTACGGATGTACTGTTATACTGTTAACATACTTTGAATATTGTCACATTATATACTTCATATATTTAGTAAACCTTCTTAATCATGAATTTTCAGCTATTGTTCAGTTAGAAGTACTCTCGTCTCTGTGTTACAAGTATCTGGAGTCAAAGTCCACTCCAGGATATGGGCACAAAAATCAAAGCCAAAACTCCAGCGTAGTACTGAGGGAGAGCTGTTCTGTCAGATGTGCTGTCTTTTGGATAAGATGTTAAACTAAGGTCTCATAAATCTGCATGGTTGAGTGTAAAATAATTCCATGGCACTATTTCAAAGAAGATCAAATGAGGCATTTCCAGTATCCTGGCAAATGTTTATCTCTCAATCAGTATCACAGAAAGAACAGAATATCTGCTCATTACTGACGATTGTGGAAGCTGAGTATAAAATTGATTGAGGAGAAAGTGAGGTCTGCAGATGCTGGAGATCAAAGTTGAAACTTTATTGCTGGAACAGCACAGCAGGTCAGGCAGCATCCAGGGAACAGGATATTCGACGTTTCGGGCCCAGGCCCTTCTTCAGGAATGAGCAGAGAGTGTTCAGCAGGAGAAGATAAAAGGTAGGGAGGAGGGACTTGGAGGAGGGGCGTTGGAAATGTGATAGGTGGAAAGAGGTCAAGGTGAGGGTGATAGGTCGGAGTAGGATGGAGGCGGAGAGGTCAAGAAGAAGACTGCAGGTCAGGAAGGCGGTGCCGGGCTGGAGGGATTTGGCTGAGACAAGGTGGGGGGAGGGGGGATGAAGAAACTGGTGAAGTCCAAGTTCATCCCCTGTGGTTGGAGGGTTCCCAGTCGGAAGATAAGACGCTCCTCCTCCGACCGTCGCGTTGTTGTGGTTTGGCGGTGGATGAGTCCAATGACCTGCATATCCTCGGTGGAGTGGGAGGTGGAGATTGCCATGTTTGCTGTAAGTGACTCCACTTCAAAAGTTTGCTGCAAAAGACTCCACTTCATGGCCTGTAAAAACACTTTGAGACAGCCAGTGGTTTTGAAAAACACAATATAAATGCAAATGTTTTATTCATTGTCCATTTGAATGCAATTAAGCTCACAACATTCATATAGATTTCAAAAGTCAGAACAAAAAGTGTTGGGGAAAATCAGGAGGTCCTTCAACATCTGTAAAAGACAGAATTAACATTTTGGTTCAAATATTGTGCTTTAAATATACCTCAACAATATGCACTTATTCAAAAAAATCATCAAATCTGTGTGCTATAAATTTATTTTTATCAGTACATTTATAAATGTATACTTTCATACTAAATTGTTTATACAGAGCATGTTAATATATGTGAATACAAATGCAAGTCTCCTTGACTGCAACGTTCTGTGTGACCAGCTTAGATTTTAACTGAGGTGTTGGAATAGAATGCTTTGTAAATGTCCCCCAGCAGAATGGAAATGTTTTTTTATCAGAACCCTCCAAAAAGATACATGTTCTAGAATTGTAGCTTAAAATTTTGAATGGAGCAGTCGAGATGCAACTCGTCACGTAAGGAACAAGCAGCATCCCCACCCCAAGAAATACATCATTTTTTTTTCTTTCAATAATACCAAATTTATTCTACGTTCTGGAGGTGGTCTTCTGCAGAGAATGAGGAGAACATGATTTGCAAAGGTTGGGGAACTCGTTTGCAGAAGCGGACGGATTTCTTTTTTTGTTGTTTCCCACCCCAGCGGCGGATGACGTCAGTGTGCTGAGTCACGCGGGCGCGCTCCCGCAGCCGAGGACATCGTTACATGCAAAACGAGGAGGGGGATGGGGGGGAGAAGGAGAGGTTTAATGGAGATACGTTTTAAATGCTGCAAGTTCATAATATATACAAGAGCACACGCCCTATTGACAAGTGGGTTCATTCCAGATCTTTGCAATAAATGTAAGGGAGGAAAGATGCACAGATTGGATGGTCTTAATAAATGTTAAAGAAAGAAAACATGCCTTTGCAGTGAAATTAGTTTGCATGTTTTTTAAAATTATTTTCTTAAATGCATTGCATTTTTGTTTCTGAATGCAACCGTTAACTCTCTCACATAATTGCATTTGGACAGGCACGGTGATGGTGCAGGGGGCTGCAATAGACTTTTTATTGCCTCCTCTCAAACACTTCGTGCAACCGGGCATGAATCATCAGACAGTCCACGTGTTCGCGAAACAATGCATTGGATTATCCGGCTGGAATTTAACCAGCTGGTTGCAAAAAAAAAGACAAACCCAGCACTTCAGTGCGGCATTGCAACATCGTCTTCAATCTCCTAATTTTAGTTTTTTTTTAAAAAAAGCATTGATTCAAGAAGATAAATAATGCATTGAATAAGACCAGTCTGGTTTGATCTACCGGTCTTCTCAGCCTCCCTCTCCCAGCCAATAAATTGATTGCAATGTTATAGTGAAGGCTTCAAGAAAGAAAGAGCAGGGGGAAGGGAGGGAAAGGAAGGTTTATTTTTAAACGAAATGGAAGAATGGAGGGGAAGGAAGGTTTTTTTAAAAGGAAATGGAAAGCATGTAGCAGCAATAGCAAATCGTCATGTGTGTAACCTTCAAGTAATTTGGGAAAGTTCATTACTTAACATTTCGGTGCCAAGTTTTCGTCTGATTCGAAGTGTGAAGTAATAGGGAAGATCAGCTCAAGGCAATAATCAAAAATTAAACCCCATAAACCAAGAATCTTAGCTCAGTTCAATAGTGAGTTGATTATTTGGGTTCACATGGAAGGGGGCCAAAATAATTTTATTCAATGCGTTTACATCAGAGTGCAGCAACTCTCTGTGTGTACAGACTTGTGAAAGCATATGGTAGTTTATTTTAAAAAAACAAGGGAAACATTTGCTGTTTAATCTGCATATTAAAAAAATGATGATTTGTCATCCAATAATCTGAATTTATCTTATAATAGACAGAATACTGCAGTACAAAGAAACCTGGTTTCCTGGGTTTATTTGTGAATCTAGAAACTTTGACAATATAATACTCGAGCACAACCATTTTGTTCTTGTTCAATGGAAACAATGAGTCTATACACAAGGCAACAAATCTCAGTACTGACTGGTCACCATGACTTTTACATGCAAAGGAGAGCTTCCATTATTTTAGGGGGTGAGAAGTGCTGATTGATGTCAAATCAATTTGAGATAAATATTCTGCTATAGATAAGTGTACTTTTTGCTGATGGGTTTAACCAAATTACATTTCCATATTTTATCAACTATAGTATCCTATCATCAGAATAAGCAAAATACTGACCATACCCAAACAGCACGTTTACAAAACTTGCAATACAATGTCCAACTTCTAATAAGTTTCTGCAATTGGCTGTAATTTTCTGGATAGTAGTGTGTCTGTGAAGGATTGTACTGACAACCCAGCTAGGATTGTCAGTGGGACACACTTGAGTGTACTGCACGCTGCACCTGTTCAAACTCAATAAAATAGTTGACAGACGTTCCGGTTTATTTCTCAGGATGATGCCTTGACCAATCAGAGTCCTGGTTTAAACTTTAAAGAAAAGTAGGCTGTTAATTGTCAATCGTCATTCATTGATACGCTCTCTATGCAGTGCCTCTATTTTTCAAAGTCCACTTGCTAAACAATCAGCATTTTTCAGCCATACAATATGAATGGTGGTCTTCAACCTGAATTGGTGTACTTGTGAATTGTCCTTATGAACACAAGATATCTTGCTTTGAAAACATTCTTATTTTTAAGCAAATACTGCTTTGCTTCAGGTCTCTGACTAATGGGAAAGCAGCCCTATGTCTGAAAACACTTTACCTCTAATCTTGCTGAATGCTGGTGCTCTTTTTGTAGCTAGGAAAGATCAAGATATTCAAAAGGGAATTCAATGGTTTCTTGTAAATGAACCATGTACAGAGTTATGGGAAGAAGGTAAGAATTACACTAAGCAAAATGCTCATTTATTGAGCTGCTGCATGCAATAGGCTGAATAGTGTCCTCTGCTTGTAACAATTCTGTGATCTTGGTTTGAAGATATAACAACGATATTTTACATGTCTTTTTGACCTAACTTCTTATGTAGTTTTGCCAGGTAGCTTTGTTTGCATTGTTATTGATGTTGCCCATGCCATTCTTTGTTTCATCCAATTTTATACCACAGAATCAGGCCATTTGACCCCATAAATGTATGCTAGTATTTATATTCCACAGAAGTCTCCTCCCACCCTACTTCATCTAACACTACCTACTTATATATATGATTCGGAGATGAAGGAGCGTCGCTCCGAAAGCTAGTGTGCTTCCAATTAAACCTGTTGGACTATAACCTGGTGTTGTGTGATTTTTAACTTTGTACTTGTATATATGTTTTGTCAAGATTGTGGTCCATGGCAGCACTGCTCCAAGGAAATTGGAACAGGTTAGGGAAAACCCATTCCTGAAATTAAGGAAAGGGAACATGCTCCTGAAGCAGGCCAATGGGATAAAAACAGTGTTGCCAATTGTGTATTGAAGGGATTAAAACCCAGTTTCAGTATTCAATCAGTTCAAATGGGTTGATGGAAATATAAATGAGTTGTACTGTACTGTGTTCAGTTCTGGTCTCTGTGCTGTAAGAAAGATGTTGTTAAACCTGAAAGTTAAACTTGAAATCTCCTAGCAATTAAATTTCTAAGCATGCCTGCATCTCGCATATGGATTATGGAAGTAGATATTGAAGGATTAAAATTCAGGCAATACAGCTCAAGGAGCAAGTCTGGTTACCAACACAAAAGTAACTTTTTGAAAGTCTAGTTTGAAGAGAATAAATGCAGAAGGTGTGTGAGTATGTGAGTTATTGTCTCAGTTTTATATTGTTTTTTTCACATTGCCCTTGTGATGGAACACTGACTGTAACGAAAAGGGATAAAATATTATTTCTCTGTTTCTCATGATAGGGAGATGTCATGACAGTGTAATTTACAGACTATCAATTTTCATCTTCCACCACCTGATCTTGAGATCTTCATAGACTAAAATGGTCTCAAAAAAAACCATAGGTCTAAATGGCTGCTGTGATCATCTGGCCACAGATTGAGACAAGTTCACAAAACCAATGTGGAATAATGAAATTGTCTGACTGAAATTACCATTTTATCTAAAGGTATTACAATATGTTAACCGGGTCAGGCATCAGGAAACCCACATCCCCTCTATTTATTTACACTCATATATGAAAGATTACTTGCAACAATCCAGCTTGGAAGGACACTAAAGCCAGATCGTAGAAAGGGATAAATGCATTAAATTTGCAGAGCAGCAGACAGAAAGAAAGTTGATTGGTAACAGCAAGAACTGGAATCCCTGTCCCTGTTTCCTTCTTTCATTCTTGAAAGCCAGTGATAAAATAAATAACAAAAACTCCCGTTCACTGAGCATTCAAGGATTCCACAAATTTTGTTCCGCTCAGGGTGCAAGACATTAAATGAATAACCACAGTCTCAGGTTCAACTGTAATAATATGAGAACTTCTTAGAATGCATATTCTTTATTTGCCTTTTGTACTAGACACTCCTATTTTTAAGCTTTGTTCCTGCCTTGTATGTGTGGCTGTGTTTGATGTGTTTTATTAATTTCTTGGTGTAGTAAGTAATAAAAATTTCTCTTTTTTTTCTTTTGTTCGAGAAAACCTTGCAATTAATGGCTTAATTTTGCCAAGAACAATATTTTTAATTGTAGGGTGATATAATTGCATGCAAATATTAAAAGTTTTTGCTGTGGTTAACTGAGGGATTAAAAAGAGAGGAGCCAATTCAACCTCTATTTTGTCATTGTAACACCTTCTACTCAACAACTTTGGTACCACAGATGTTACCTGACCTATTAAGTTCTTTATATATTTTCTAATTATATCCCTTATGTATTTTTTCTTTATTCTTCATGAGATGGAGGCATTGCTTATTGCACATCCCTCTGTCTTAGGCCATTTCAGAGGCCTGTTAAGAGTCAAACACATTGCCGTGGGACAGCAGTCACATAGAACGTGGGAGCCTGACTGGATAAAATCATGACTGATCTAGTTGCTGTCTCATGTCCACTTTCCTGTCTCCTCCCTTGACTATATCAAAAATCTATTCAACTCTGCCTTGAATAAATTCAATAACCAACCTTCACTGCTACCTGGGGAAGAGTGAAATTTTTTTTTCATAAAACTAAGAACTGCAGATGCTGGAAATCTGAAACAAAACTGGAAATTGCTGGAGAAATTCAGTAGGTCTGGCACCACCTGTGCAGGGAAAGCAGAATCAACGTTTCGGCTCCAGTGACCTTTCAGAAGATGAAACAAACTTCATCTCTGTTTTGAAAGTGAGGCAGCATTTTCCTAAAATGTGTTCCCCAATTCTAATCTCCCCCAGAAGTGGAAACATGTCATTTGCATCCACCCTTTCAAGTTCCCTCGATCTTCTATTTCAATAAAAACACCTCCCATTCATTCATTCATTATCTAATGAATAAAGGCCCAATCAATACAAGTTATCTTCATAAGATAGATCCTTCATTCCAGGAATGAGTTGATGATGCGATTTTAATGTATTTTCCAACTGTGATCATTGGAAAATGTTCTATAGATTCAGGATCAGTTCCTGCAGATTGGAGGGTGGCTAATATTGTCCCACTTTTTAAGAAAGGAGGGAGAGAGAAAACAGAGAATTATAGACCAATTAGTCTGACCTCAGTGGTGGGAAAAGTGCTGGAGTCAATTATAAAGGACAAAATTATGACACACCTGGATACAGTAACAGGATAGGTCAGAGTCAGCATGGATTTATGAAGGGGAAACCATGCTTGACTAATCTTCTGGAATTTTTTGAGGATGTAGCTCTGAAGATGGACAAGGGAGATCCAGTGGATGTACTATACCGCAGGGATCAGTGCTGGGACTGCAGCTTTTTACAATGTACATTAATGATATAGATGAAGGTATTAAAAGTAATATTAGCAAAGTTGCTGACGACACAAAGCTGGGTGGCAGGGTGAAATGTGAGGAGGATGTTAGAAAATTACAGGGTGACCTGGACAGGCTAGGTGAGTGGACGGATGCATGGCAGATGCAGTTTAATGTGGATAAATGTGTGGTTATCCACTTTGGTGGCAAGAACAGGAAGGCAGATTACTACCTAAATGGATTCAAGTTAGGTAAAGGGGCAGGACAACGAGATATAGGTGTTATTGTACATCAGTCAATAAAAGCAAGCATGCAGGTACAGCAGGCAGCGAAGAGAGCTAATAGCATGCTGGCCTTCATAACAAGAGGAATTGAGTGTAGAAGCAAAGAGGTCCTTCTGCAGCTGTACAGGACCCTGGTGAGACCGCACCTGGAATAATCTGCGCAGTTTTGGTCTCCAAATTTGAGGAAAGACATTCTGGCTATTGAGGGAGTGCAGCGTAGGTTCACGAGGTCAATTCCCGGAATGGCGGGACTATCTTACGCTGAAAGATTGGAGCGACTGGGCTTGTACTCGCTTGAGTTTAGAAGGCTGAGAGGGGATCTGATTGAGACATATAAGATTATTAAAGGATTGGGCACTCTGAAGGCAGGAAGCATTTCCGCTGATGGGTGAGTCCTGAACCAGAAGACACAGTTTAAAAATAAGGGGTAGGCCACTTAGAACAGAGTTAAGGAGAAACTTCTTCACCAGAGAGTGGTGGGTGTATGGAATGCTCTGCCCCAGAAGGCTGTGGAAGCCAAATCTCTGGATACTTTCAAGAATGAGTTGGATAGCGCTCTTAAGGCTAGTGGAATCAAGGGCTATGGGGATAAGGCAGGAACAGGATACTGATTGAGGATGATCATAATGAAGGGCAGAATGGCCTACTCCTGCACCTATTGTCTATTCCAGATATAGCCTGACCAATGTATTGTGCAGCTACAGCAAAATTTCAAGTTCAAATTTCTCACCAGTAGTTGAATTTCCAGAGGATCTCTGGGTGACTTCATCTGTAAAATAAAAGAAAAGAGATCTTACATTTATATATCTATTCACCATATATTAAAGATGTCAAAGCAAATAATTGATTTATTTTGAAGTGCAATCAGTAATATTATTTTTGTGCCAAGTCCATTGATCTAGTACTCTGATCTCCTCTGCCTCCCAGTTAACCAACTCTTCAAATTTAAAATCCTCATCATTGTTTTCAAATCCTTCCATAGCCTCATCCCTCCCTTTTAGTAGCCTCCTCAGGCCTTACAATGCCCTGTGGCTAAATGCTCCCCCTCCCACTCTGCCAAGACACTGCAGGTCCTGGGCCTCCTCCATCGCCACACCCTAACCACCTGCGCCTGGAGGAAGAAAGCATCATTGTCCGTTTTGGGACTCTCCAACCACACAGCATCAATGTGAATTTTACTGGTTTCCTCATTTCCCCTCCCCCCACCTTATCCCAGATCCAATCTCCCAACTTGGCGCCACCCTCAAGACCTGTTCTACCTGTCCATCTTCCTTCCCACCTATCTGCTCCACCCTCCTCTCTGACCTATCACCATTACCCACTCCTCCATCTACCTATTGCACTCTCAGCTACCTTACCCCCCAGCCCAACCCCCTCCGATTTATCTCTCAGCAGCCACGGCCCATAAGCCTCATTGCTGATAAAGGGCCCTTGACCAAAATGTCGATTCTCCTGCTCCTCTGATGTTGCCTGACCTGCTGAGCTGTTCCAGCACCACACTTTCAACTCTGATCTCCAGCATCTGCAGTCTGCACTTCAAGTATTACAGTCCAACATGATCTTTGTGTTACTTCAAATCTCTTGTGCACTCCTAGTTACCATTGACCTATCAGTGACATTCAGGCATTCAGATGCCTGGAACCTAAGATCTGGAATTACCCTCCTGAAACTTTTCAGAGACTAAATCGGATAGTCTCTGAAATGTTTTGGGTTTGTTTTATTTATTCTTTCCCCACAACCTGTGACAATGCAAGTGGTGGTAATGTAGTTGACCTCAACAATGTGGCCATTGACTACATGATAAATAGATAGGGCCTCAGTTGAACGTCTAGCATCCTTGATTACGTAGTAATCTCTTCCACAATAGCTGGCTCAATTTGGATCACTTGCTCAAATAACCATAGACACCACCACCCCCCCCCCCCCCCCCACCTGCCCAAGAAACTTATTGAAAATTCTCAAAAGTCATCTTTTCATAATTCAGCAAAATGCAAGAGAAAGTGGAAAATGGAGATTTTCAACTTACTAACAAAGCCATGAATATTCTAGCTTCTGAGCCACCTCGGTACTTTTAATTAAAATAATTATTGTTTCAACATATGTTGTTGTTCAATAGTTTATCACGTATCTTGCGTTGAATGTCATTCATGTTATGGTACCAAGTGTTGTCTATCTGTTACTAATTCTAGTTACTCATGTGTTTCATTGAAACTAATCCACAAAATTGAAAAAAGTAATCTAAGTTCTTGATTGTAGATGGTGTACAGTAGGACCTTTCCTGCCTGTCAAACATTTGCATTAGGAAGGTGGTGATGTAGTAGTAATATCATCCAGAACCCCAGGCTAATGTTCTGATGAAATGGTGATTCCTGAGAAATTTGAATTTGGTTTTTGAAAAAAAACCAAGCCTAATGGCAACCATGTAACCACTGTCGATTGTTGTAAAAAGTCATCTAGGTAAAAACAAGGAATTCATCTGGTTCACTAATGTCCTTTAGGTGAGGAAATCTTCCATCCTTGACTGGTCTTGACTACATATGGCTCCAAAGCCATATCAATGTGGTTGACTTTTAATTGCCCTCTGGCAATCGTATCTGGATAATAAATCAGCAATTCCCATGCACAAATTTCTTTTACACAACTGTATTTTTTCCCAACTTAGGATGCAATGTGTGTCATATCCTAAATCTTCATATCATTCTTCCAATGGCCATTCCAGAATATCAAAATTTATGCTTTTTATAACAATGTTTTGCATTCCTGTAACCGGGCCAGAATAGTAACAGTTGTTGAGTTTTTGGATACACTCAGTGAGGGTGTCTGATGACAAAGGGTAGCAAGTGAGTTGGTGAACTGTGCACTTTGCCAAATGGTAGCATCAATGTTGCACTGCTTACTCAACTCTTTCACTGTGAAACAGTGCACTGTGTGTCTGTGTTTCCTGCCCTGAAGGGAAATCATTAAAGCAGCAACATGTTCACCACTTTACATGAATGGACAGAATCATTTTAACTTGTCCCATGACAAAATGTATCCTTTGATGTGGTAGCTTCTTAATCTTTTCAAACTCAATTCTGACAATCATAATCAAAATACCATGAAATATTACTTTTAATTTGTTTTAAGAAGCATGTTTAAGCCTGTTTATTTAAAGTTTCTTGAGCTGTATATCGCCTATAGTTGTGTCAGTGATCACGTGAACAAGACATTAAAACATTTGTACCACAGTGGCAGAATAGAGGGGAAAAATACTTCACCCATTACAGCAATGTGTCACATACTTCTAACAAATTAGTTTGAAAGAGGCAATTTATTTTTACAAATCGCTATTCAAGTTTTGTTGATTTAATTTGATAGTTTCCACTATTGCAGCACTTTTATCAGTGTATCATTGTCACAATTATAAGGATCTCACTTTGGATTTAGATCCTTTAGGTTTCATAATCATTTCACCACAACAAGTCATCATTCTCTGCTTCCATTGAATTGGCACTTCTATGTTTTCTGAACACTCTGAGGACAGTTTGTGCAGCATCCTCCCAAGATTCGATGATGAAATTGATCATCCTGCAGCTGGCCTCTAGTTATAGAGACATACAGCATCGAAACAGACCTTTCAATCCAATGCATCCATGCTGACTATGTGTCTCAAACTAAACTAGTCTCATTTGCCTGCATTTGGCCCATATCTCTCTAAACATTTCCTATTAATGTTCCTATCCAAATGTCTTTTAAATGTTGTAACTGTACCTGCATCTACCATTTCCTCTAGCAGTTTATTTCACATATGAACCACCCTCTGTGTGGAAAACGTTGCCCCTCAGGTCCCTTTTAAATCTTTCTCTGCTCACCTTAAAATTATGTTGTCTAGTTTTGAACTCCCCAACCCAGGGAAAAGACATCTGCTATTTGCCTTATCAATGCCCCTCATGATACAATAAATCCCTTTAAGGTTACCCCTCAACATCCTATGCTTCAGCCAACAAAGTCCCAGCTTATCCAGTGTCTCCTTATGAGACAAGCTCTCCAGTCCCAGTAATATCCTTTTCTGAATGCTGTCCAAATTAATAATATCCTTCCTATGAAGGGCAACCGGAACTGTATACAGTACTCCAAAAGTTGTGATAAGATCTTTAGGCAGATATTCTGTCAGCAACCCTTCTGGTAATATTAGTCTACAAGGGTTATTAACATTAAGTGGTGAAGGATTAACCATTCACCAATCTTCAACAGAAGAGGCATAATGGTAAGATAACAGATTACATACGTTTAAGGCTGGTAACTACATGAACATTAGGCAAGAAACATTGTTATCTTCTAAGACATATAACATAGATCTAGTTACTATGGTTACAGATTTTACAGCTAACTGAATAACTAACTTAACTAGCTAAGAACTGAAAAGCTCCTCCCAAAGATTGAAATATCTCCACACATTAATAAATAAATTACAATGTTTTTGTGTTAACCCTTTCAAGCAAACTGCCTTATATGATACAAACCATTGAAGCATCAAGGGGGCGGCACATTTCCACTCTTAGTGAACATTATTTTTTCCATCCACCACCTATCAATTCCGTTCAGCGTGAACATAACCCTTGAATGGCTTCTTGAGACACTCATCCAAAGACATCCTGGAGAGTGACCTCAGCTATTTAGAGTCATAGAGATGAACAGTACCGAAACAGACCCTTCGGTGCAACCCATCCATGCCAACTAGATATCTCAACCTAATCTAGACCCACCTGTCAGCACCTGGCTCATATCCCTCCAAATCCTTCCTATTCATATACCCATCCAAATGCCTCTTAAATGTTCCAATTGTACCAGCCTCCACTGCTTCCTCTGGCAGCTCATTCCATACATGTAACACCTTCTGCATGAAAACGTTGCCCCTTATGTCTCTTCTTTATCTCCCCCCACCACCCAAAACCTTTTCTCTCTAGTTTTGGACACCCCCCTCCCCAGAGAAAATACTTTGTATATTTGTCCATACCCCTCATGATTTTATAAACCTCGAGAAGGTCACCCTTCAGCCTCCGACGCTCCAGGGAAAACAGCCCAGCCTATTCAACCTCTCCCTAAAGCTCAAATCCTCCAACCCTAACAACATCCTTGTATATCTTTTCTGAACTCTTTCAAGTTTCACAACATTTTTCCAATAGGAAGGAGACCAGAATTTCATGCAATATTCTAACAGTGGCCTAACCAATGTCCTGTATAGCGGCAACGTGACCTCCCAACTACTGTACTCAATACTCTGACCGATAAAGGAAAGCATACCAAATGTCTTATTCACTATCCTATCTACCTGTGACTCCACTTTCAAGGAGCAATGAACCTCCACTCCAAGGTTTCTTTGTTCAGCAACACTCCCTCGGACCTTGCCATTAAGTGTATAAGTCCTGCTAAGATTTGCTTTCCCAAAATGCAGCACCTCGCATTTTCCTGAATTAAACTCCATCTGCCACTTCTCAGCCCACTGGCCCATCTGATCAAGATCCTGTTGTAATCTGAGGTAACCTTATTTGTTGTCCACTACACCTCCAATTTTGATGTAATCTGCAAACTTACTAAGTATACCGTTTATGCTCACATGTTGTTGGTATAACAAACCAGTTTTCTGGCCAACTGAGCTAACCATTCCCTTAAACAAATAGCTTATGCATGGTTGTAATTTTACCAGCATGCTGTGGCAATTGACATCAGGATGGAAAACAGCTCCTGTGTTTAGACACCCCATAACCACAGTACTTTTACTAAGTGAGGATGATGATGTGGCGCTTCAACCTTTGTCCCCAATCAGAGGGCTGGCAGCCTTGCAAGGATCACTGGTTCAGTAGCAATGCTAAGGCTGCACAAGGAAGGGAAGTTGACCTCATTATTGAGGTACCCTAGTAGATAAAAGGGAGAGTTTTGTTACCTGGCAAGGCCAGGCAGGCAAATGCCTGTTAAGCAGGGTGAGGGGGTGGTTCCTAGACTTGAAAAATCTCAGTGTGGTTGTTAAAGAGTGCCTAAAGGCCATTTTGTTACCGTCACTGCCAGTTTCCAGTGGGCGAGCTGCTGCTATTACTGCCTTTGATATGATTTTCCTCCCCACCCTCTCCATTACCATTATGGAATACATGTAGTTGTGATGCTGGCCCTTTAAGAGAGCTGGTCAGGTGACCTGGAGGCGGTGGCACATGGCTCCAGTGTAGAGTCCAGCCTATGGAGGTGTGATCATCATCAAACAAAACTGTTCCTGTTTAGATTTAGCACTTGTCAAACTTGGCATATAATTCATGATTGCTAAAGGAAGCACCAACACAACACATTATACCACCCCTCCTATCTCACAGCCCAGCTCCAGACTGCTGTGTAAAATCCACCCTATATATTTCACTACATTAAGGCACAACATCAGCCTCATGGAGAATTAACATGTTTTCCTCTAGGGGTACCTGCTGCTGCTCCACCAAGCCAACAGCTTCACTGAACTCCAGAATGGCCTGAATATCAACATTCCTCAATTGACAGAGAGAATATCAGGCAACACATGAATGCAGTCAGGAAAAGGACCAGAAAATCAATTATTTCAGAAATAACATCTGATCGTCATTCCCAATGTAAAGCAAAAATGCCATTCACCATGCAACAGATTAAAGGTAGTCTGAGAAACACACACTTAATCTCTCAGGATGCTCCTTGTACAAATGTATTGATTGGTGTATGGTTTGGAGATGCACTTGTTAATTACATGTTCATGATATTCTCATTCAGTCACAGAACTGAGAGCCAGAGACATGTACAATGCAGAGGAGGCAATTGAGTCTATCGATTCTGTGGCACCTCTCTGCTGCAGCAATTCCAATCTGACTTCAGTGCTCAACCCTCTTCCCATTACACTGTTATATTCTATTTCAAATCTTTAGCTGTTCATCCTTTAGAGTATATAAAAGAAATGAAAATTCTACAGTGGATGGAGAAGCAACTTTGCCAAGGTTATGGAAGGCAAGACGTTTTCCCAAGTCATTCACCTTTCAAGATGCTTCTGCTTCTCCAATCTTATTAAGTATATGTGCTGCTACTGCTTTTCACTGAAGATATGCTACTTCACACTTCTCCTCATGAACTGTATGTGCCAGCCTGATGAAGGACTTTTGCCCAATACGTTGATTTTCCTGCTCCTTGGATGCTGCGTGACCTGCTGTGCTTTTCTAGCATCACACTCTCGACTGCTTGTGCCAGCCAGTCCAGTAACCTGCCTACACCATCTGTTAACCTCTTTCATTCTTCCTCATTGTTTACTTTGCCCTTCTTGTTCCTCAGTCTTTGGATCTCCCCCTTCTTGTTCCTAAGAGGTTAGACTTTGGATCTCACAAGTACAGTTGAGGCAAGTAGGATAAATGCATTTGAGGGAAGGCTGGACCAAAAAAAGAGACCAATTTAAGAGTCGATTAAACTGGTACAGTGTGATGACATAGGTTGAAGAGAGGCCCATATGAAACAAAACATGAACAAAGATCATCTGGCCTGAAACTGCTCTGTACATTCAATGCATTCTTCCTAGTCTAAACCCAAATCATTGGAATAAATGTAAACAAAATAGGTTCAACATGCTGCCAATTCCAAACACTATCTTATTTGTTTTCTGTTAATTAGCCATTCTTTAGTCATGTAGGGTTGGTTAGCTCAACTGGCTGGACAGCTGATTGGTGATATGGAATGGTGCCAATAGCGTGGGTTCAATTCCTGCACCAACTGATCTTACCATGAAGAACTCTCCCTCTCAACTTCTGCCCTCCCCCGTCAGGTATGATGACCCTCCAGTTAAATCCATCTTTCTCTAATGAGAGAGAACATTATGGCTCCTTTACTTCTACATTCCCTTTAATATGGTATACTTTAATTCTCGAGACAAGTTGCCTGCGTGGGACCTGATCAAACATCTTCTGAAAATTTGCATATTCAATGTATATCAAGGATGTAAGCTTTTATATATCTGCACTGACTATTGCTGTCTGTCCATTATTTGCAGCAAGCTGTGATCTGGAGTACAGTTGTGAAAAGGTGGGAAAAGCAGATTTTCAAATTGGGACTCTGATAAATACTCAAATGAAAAAATGTCTCTCTATTCCCTTTTGGTGGTAGTCTAGTTAACAGGTGCCATTGGTTGTATGTCTCTAAGTGGGGCTTCCACAGAGGATTCAATAGCCTTCAGAGAATAATTTTTGTTGCCTAGGATTCACTTTAAGTTTTAAAGGAAGATTGGAAGTGGATTGCTGAAAAAATGAAGGAGTTATTTGGGTAAAGAACCCAAAACCTGAATCAGATTCCCATTGCTGGGGGCAATTTTCTTTTTGCACAAATGCTATCACACAATTGTCCTTGACAGCCACATCGCTGGTTCTTCTGCCTCCATGATGCCAGGAGGTTATTAAGTCTGTTCATTACCTGATCACTGAAGGCACGCTCTCCTTGTCATCTGTGCAGTGTCAAGGGAATCCCCTTAGCAAATTCCCAACTCCTGTTTTTGCCCCACTGGTCCTGTGGTGGGGCTGCAATGACTGGTTTCCCCAGACCCTCCTCCCCACAGGAGATCCACAACAGACACTTCCTCAAATGCATGCATCTCCTTCAGAATTCCACCTTCCCCTTCAAACAAGTTTTTTGAAGAACCTTTGAAATACTTAATTTGGTCTCCATAAGGAGCAGAGCTCAATCTCTGACCCTTGCCCACTCTGTCTAACATCGTCAGCTTTGGAATGGCACCCTGAAACTGAAACATTAGCTCCTGCTGATATGTTCACCCATGCTGTCACCACCACTGTTCCTATTACTGCCCTTGGGGAAGCTTGAAAACTCATGTTTCCGTTAAACTAGCAATTTAATGGCTTTCTGTGGCTTACTTCAGGAAGGATATTATTGCTGTAGAGGAAGTGCAACAAAGGTTCACCAATCTTGTTTTCTGGCTGGTGGCGCTGTCCAGTGAAGAGAGATTAGGTCAACAGGGCCTGAAATCTTTAGAGTTTTGAAGAAGGAGAGGTGATCTCATTGAAACTTACAAAATATTTAAAGGGGTAGACAGAATAGATGCAGGTAAGGTGATTTCCCTGGTTGGAGAGTCTAGAACCAGAAAGCGCACTTTAAAAATAAGGTCATTTATAGATGCCATTTATCTGAGAGGAGGAATGATTTTATTCAGAGGGTTGTCAACCTTTGGAATTCTCTACCAGTTGCAGCTGTGAAGGCTTAGACTCTGAGTATATTTAAGTTACAGACTGGGAATCAGAAATCTGTCAATGCACAGGGTTTTGGGGATGGGATGGGTAAAAGGCATTGACATGTTCAATCAGCCCTGATCATATTGAATTGTGGGATAGGTTTGGTGGGCTGAATCACCTACTCCTGTTCCTTTATTTCCATGTTCCTATGATTGCTGCTTCTGGTTTCCTGGATTTATTTATAATATTTACACTTCGCATCGGGTAAACACTATGTTCTCAAAATTGAGACAGGTGGCACCCATGTTTCAGGAATCACGTGATTTTGCACCATTCATTCATAAAACCTGGTGTTGTCTTATTCTTATGTCATCCTTCCTGCTGCCATTTCATATCAACCCCAATGTATATTATCATCTTGTTCATGTGAGTTTATTATTTAAGACTGCTTTGAGGTTATTTTTGTTAGAGAGAAGGTTGAGAGATGACCTAATTGAGACACAAGATAATCAGTGGGTTAGATAGGTTGGACAGAGAGCCTTTTTCCTCTGATGGCGATGGCTAGCATGAGGGGACATAGCTTTAAATTGAGGGTGATAGATATCGGACAGATGTCAGAGTAGTTTCTTTACACAGAGTAGTAGGGGTGTGGATCACATTGCCTGCAACACTAGTAAACTCGCCAACTTTAAGGGCATTTAAATGGTGATTGGATATGCATATGGACGAGAATGGAATAGTATTGGTTAGATGGGCAGGTCGGCGCAACTTCGAGAGCTGAAGGGCCTGTACTGCGCTATAATGTTCTATGTTCTACTCTTTACTAAACACTTAGAATCTCTTCCAAAATATATGAATCTCTTCCTGGATATTAAGATTTGCTCCTTTTTAATGAAACATTTTATCTATTGTTTCTGAATTTAATGATCAACCTTGAATTTAATTACTCTGTTTTACTAACTCTATATAAATAATCTGAACCCCCATGATTTAATTATCACCTTGTAATCACTTGAAGAGAACTGTCTGAACCCTTGATTCAATTACTGTTCCCAGACCCTATACAAATTATCTGAAGACCTTGCTCAGATTACAGCATAGTAATCACTACAAGATAGCAATTATCTTTACTTCATAGCATAACAGAAAACAACAAACCCCATGACTTATATCATCTAACATGGCAAGGGGAGCTTATCCCCTGGAATTTCCCTCCAGTCCACACACACAGTCACTTTTTCTTCATTGTCACTGGGTCAAAATCCTGGAAATCCCAACAGTACTGTGAGTAAACCTAACCCCTCATGGACAACAGCAGCTCAAGAACACAGCTTACCACCATCTTCTCAAGGAGAAAGTGAGGTCTGCAGATGCTGGAGATCAGAGCTGAAAATGTGTTGCTGGAAAAGCGCAGCAGGTCAGGCAGCATCCAGGGAACAGGAGAATCGACGTTTCGGGCATAAGCCCTTCTTCAGGAATGATTCCTGAAGAAGGGTTTATGCCCGAAACGTCGATTCTCCTGTTCCCTGGATGCTGCCTGACCTGCTGCGCTCTTCCAGCAACACATTTTCAGCACCATCTTCTCAAGGCAATTAGAGATGAACAATGAATGTTGACCTAGCCAGAAATGCCTACATCTTGTGAATAATAAAACAAATAATGTTAATGCCCATTTTGCTCTATATTTGAATTCTCCTTTCATTTATATTGTACAGCAGTAGGACTTACCATAAGTAACTACTTTTCAAATAGAGTACGTTTGTGCAAACAGATAAATAGAAATACCAAACACTGCAGATGCTGGAGATCTGAAATGAAACAGGAAATGCTGGACAAACTCAGCAGGTCTGGCAGCATCTATAGAGAGAGAAATGGTTAGAACTTTGAGTTTGGTATGTGTCTTCATTCTGAACATAGAACATTATAACGCAGTTCTGGCCCTTTGGCCCTTGATGTTGCACCAACCAAATACTATTCCATTTTCATCCGTATGTTTATCCAATGACCATTTAAATACTCTTAAAGTTGGCAAGTCTAATACTGTTGCAGGCAGGCCATTCCAAGCTCCTACTATTGTCTGAGTAAAGCAACTACCTCTGACATCTGTCTGATATCTATCACTCCTCAATTTATAGCTATGTCCCCTCATGCTAGCCATTACCATCGAGGAAAAAGGCTCTCACTGTTCACCCTATCTAACACCCTGATTATCTTGTATGTCTCAATTAAGTCACCTCTCAACCTTCTTCTCTCTAACAAAAACAGGTTCAAGTCCCTCAGCTTTTCCTCATAAGACCTTCCCTTCATACCAGGCAACATCCTAGTAAATCTCCTCTGAACCCTTTCCAAAGTTTCCACACCCCTCCTATAATGCGGTGACCAGAGCTGTATGCAGTAGTCCAAGTGCGGCCAGACCAGAGTTTTGTCCAGCTGCAACATGTCCTCATGGCTCTGAAACGCAATCCTTCTACCAATAAAAGCTGACACACAGTATGCCTTCTTAACAACCCTATCAACCTGGAGGCAACTTTCAGGGATCTATGTACACGGACACCGAGATCTGTCTGCTCATCTACACTACCAAGAATCTTGCCATTAGCCTAGGACTCTGTATTCTGTTGCCCCTTCCAAAGTGAATCACCTTACACTTTTTTGAATTAAACTCCATTTGCCACCTCTCAGCTCAGCTCTGAAGCTTATCTATGTCCCTCTGTAACCTGCAGCATTCTTCAGCACTATCCACAACTCTACCGACCTTAGTGTCATCCACAACAGTTGTATTAACTCAGATTCTCTTTCCACAGATACTGTCAGACCTGCTGACTTTCACCAGCATTTTATTTGTTTTAAATTAAAGTGCCACTCAGTGTGCCTCGATCTCATTGATGGTTAGCTGCTTGTGTGCATCACTTCTATTGTAACCCTGGTCCTTAGTACAATGTAACAGCAGTGCTAACCACTGAGCCAGCATGCAATAATTGCTTTACCTTGTTCTGCATTGTGTGCTGACTGGCACACAAATCGACTTGCAAACAGATTCAGGAATGGAACCCGTTCACAAGCCAGGGACTGCCTGAACTTGCTGGGAAATTAGGCCATGTTCTACCTATGGTGATTAAAATGGGCAGAAAGCCATCAGTTTTGTGGAGCTATAACCTGTGCACCAGCGATACTTGAAATACATCCAACTCCATTTTGTATTGGTGGACATTCAGACAGCCCCAGCAGCCTCATTTCTATAGTAATGAGTGTTTGTCACCTGATTAGGCACCGCTCCTAAATTGGTCAGTGCATCGGGCATTCTTCTGCATTTGTGACCAAACCAGGGGACCATGACAATAAAGGTGAGTTTCTTTTTTAACTTTATTTTCAGGTTGGTTTTGCAACATTACTGCCTTACTCTTTACTAAACTCACAGAGTCTTACTTCTTTTGGCTAAGTGCGAGTCGTGTCGAGATTTTTGGAGGGGTTTTTATTATGAGTGCTAATGGATTTTCTCAACGTATCTTACCAAACTCAGCTTATTATCTACTTACCCTGCCCCTATGGTTTCTGTCATGTCCAATTCCTGCCCTTTCTTACCATGTACCTGGAACAACTCCTCATTTGATGCATATCTGCCAAAAGACCAGCATCGGATCAGGTCATCCGATCAGCCATGATTTTGTTGAATAGCAGAACAGACTCAATGGGCTGAACGGTCACTACTGTTCCCACGTCTTATTGCTTCATGGTCATGCCATCCTTAAAAGGCCACTGTACACTCTAATAAACCTGATATTCTGAAGTTGTCCTGCTCAGTCAAAGATGTTTCCAGGTATCAGGGAAGAGGAAGATTATTGCCTTGATTCTCCAACAGGAGCCTGGTGGTCCCAGTCAAGGGCATGCTCCAAAGGAGAGCATTCCTCTTTCTGGAGGGCCATCACAGGTGGCCATGTCACCAGGTCCTGCAGTCTAGATTAGAGTGGTGCTGGAAAAGCACAGCAGGTCAGGCAGTGTCCGAGGAGCAGAAAAATCAATGTTTCGGGCAAAAGCCCTTTTGAAACGTCAATTATCCTACTCCTCGGATGCTTCATGACCTGCTGTGCTTTTCCAGCACCACTCTAATCTAGACTCTGGTTTCCAGCATCTGCAGTCCTTGTTTTTACCTGTTTTTTACCAGGTCCTGGCAGCCTAGTCTGAGGTTTATACCTGCTTCAATGTTGGCTCCACAGAGGGGTGTAGCAGACATGAGTGCTGTAAGGATGTCATTGACCTTCTCCACTCCACCAAGGTAAATATCCCAATCTTCTCTCTGCGACATAACACTCCCTTTATCTCTGCTCTGGCACCCACCTCCCACAAAGGCTCTTGCTCTGCTGCTCTCACTTTTACCAGCATCACCTTCAGCCACTCCTGCATTTACACATTCCAATGTATTCCAGCTATATGATGAATTCTCACTCACAGATATAAATGGTGTGCTAAGAAGTGCATCTTATTGGCTGGCAAAGCAAACTCAAAGGGAAAAGTATATGGTCTAGTCCTATTGTTTTTGTCTTCTGTTTTTAAGCCCTTTGAAGATGTGTATGCAATAAGCCCTTCATTTATGAAGACATGCCATGTACGTTAGACTGTATTTTTGCATTGGAGTTTCATAGGGCCATTCATAAATAGGGAGCAAGTTGCAGACCAGAATAATAATAAGGGAAGCACAGAAGGGGCAATTTCCTGGAATTGCTACTGTTATGAGGCTTGGGTTAGCAACTTCTGTATGTACATAATTTTTGAAATATGGAATTATGCAGTAGGCTGCCTGGATGTTGATTCTGTGCCAGCTGGTTTTCTCTACAAAGTTCCATCCCACTGCTGTGTCCAGTAAGCTTTACTATTTTATCCTTTTTCCAAAATGTTCCTTCCTTTTCTTTGGAAGTGATCATGAATTCTGGGACTAGCATCATTTATTTATTCCATGTTCTTACAAAAAGTTTTTCTTAACCTATCATTTCACTTAGTCATGATCTGAAGTTTACGCTCCCTAGTTCAGGAGCTCCTAAATTGATTCCTACCAGGTCACCCCATTTCAAACCTGGAAAGTTGTCACGGATCCCTCAATGAGAATTATAGGAGTGAGGGGGTGAAGCGGCAGTGGGGCTGGGTGGGGAGATGAGGGAGAGTGAGGAGTAAGGAGTGTTGAATGGAGAGGATTATGAAGCGGTCTTTTGTTCTTGTTTAAAATGCATAAGAGCTGGCATTTTCATTGCTGCGGGTGCCAGACCTTGAGGCTGAGTTATTGAAGCCACAACCACAGAAATTACTGGAAAAGCTCAGCAGTTTGGGCAGCATTTGTGGAGAGAAATCAGAGTTAACGATTCTGGTCTGGTGACTCTGGGTGCCTCTAACTTTGCTGTAGTTACTGTCCAAACAGACCCGGTTCCTAGCCCCTTTTTATTGTCAAACATGAATACATACATCAGATCTTTTATCCTTCTTTGCCTTAATTTAAAATGAGATTCTCTCACCTCTCTGATGATATGAATTCTCTTCTGCACAGTCCCTAAAATAGGATGCTCAAAGTGGTCAGGGTTTTCACTTCTGTAACATGACTTTTATTGTCCATTCAAAGGAAAGTGGAGAAATCAATACTGGCGAATGTAAAAGTGGAGAGCACTGATCCAAGATTTCCACTGTGATCTAAACAATTATTTGTTTCAGTTTAGTATTTCTTCTTTTGTTCATTATTAAGCTTTAAAAAAGCTACATACTTTTTCTCAGCTTTAGCAACTTGTCCTGATATTCTGCACCTAAATCTCTACTCCAGTGCTTTTAATGTTTAAGCTATATTTTCTCTCCTTGCTACCCTTGCAAAAATCAATCTTGTGGTGGAGTGGTAGTGTCCATACAGTAGTCCCTTATGTGGTCTTCCTTCTGACCTTCCAAATCCCTGGGTCGTCGTCTTACTTTTCACAACTTTTACAGGAAAAGATACCTATTGATAGATCGTGCCTGCTGAGATTTCTTTGAGAGCGAGATGTTTATTTGTTTTGGATGGCAGTTGCTCTCCCATTCAATGGGCAGTTAGCTGGAGAGTCTGGGTTCAAGTCCCACCTGACATGGAGGTGCGTTGTAACATGTCCAAGCAGGATAATTCAAGATTTATTTTCCATCATCCTACATTTCTCTACAGTGAACTTCACCAGATCTCAATGGAGCGGTAAAGATAGAAGGAAGCACCTTGCAGATCATCCTGTACATCTCCCCAACACAGGCAGAAGTACAGACATGTGGGGAGAATGGCAATTCTAATGTAGGAAGAGGAAAAGTGAAAATGAAAATAATTTCCTTCACACAACTCCACATTAAAAATACGTTCCTTCTGATGGTTACCTGTACAGAGAGAAAATCCAGTACACTGAACATGTATTCTTGAGTAAAAATGGAGAATAGGAACAGAAGTAAGCCATTCAGCCCTTTGACCCTGTTCCACCATTCAATATGATCATGGCTGATCATCCAACTCAGTCCCATACTCACTCTTTCTTTCTCCCTGAACCCTTTGATCCCTTTAGCCCTGAAAACTATATCTAATTTGTTCTCAAACTGCTTTAGAATCATAGAATCCCTACAGACTCTTCGGCCCAAGAAGTCAATACCGACCCTTCAAAGAATAACCCACCCAGACCCATTCGCCTACCCTATATTTACCCTGACCAATGCACCTAACATACACATCCATGGGCAATTTCCCTTGGCTAATTCACCTGACCTGCACATCTTTGAACTGTGGGAGTAAACTGGAGCACCCAGAGGAAACCCATGCAGAATGTGCAAACTCCACATAGACAGTCACCCGAGCCTGCATTTGAACCTGAGTCCCTGGCGCTGTGAGGCAACAGTGCTAACCACTGAGCCACTGTGCCACCCTAACATTCGGTGTTTGAGCCTCAACCACTTTCTGCGGAAGAGAATTCTATAGGCTGAAGAAATTTCTCCTCATTTTAGTCCCAAAAGATCTACTCTGTATCCTTTAGGAAGTTGTACTTTTTTGGTCAGGTTTTCCTATATAAAAATGTGTCAACAAATGTGCTGTACAGTATCACTACTTCCACCAACTTTGGTAACCTCCAGATGGTTTAGATTCAAAGTGCGGTTAAAGCCATAACCACATGAGGCACACAGTCAATCTGTCTTTTTTCATTAAAAACATATTTGTTGCGCTTGCTGGCTGTAACATTAAGATTTTAAACTGAACCAGAGATATAAAAACAGAATCCAGCTGCTGTCATTGGGATGTATGTTGGTTCTGGTCCCTAACTTGGGTAAATTGGAAGGTTTGGCGGCAGGAACAGTGGAAGATGGCAGCAGGAATAGGCTATTCAGACCAATGACTCTGTTCCGTCATTCTGGATCATCTAATTTAACACCTGCCGTATCCCCATATCCCTCAATGACATTTGTAACTAGAAATCTATTGATCCCTGCCCTGAACTTATTGAATGACCTGAGCTTCCACCATTCCACCTTTGGGGCATCTGGTGACAAAACTACCCACCAATCCAGAATAAAAATGATGGTTGATAAGAAGGAGTGATCAGCATTGTGGTGACTCTATGTAGCATGGGAAAAGCGAAAAAGGAAAGGATAAGAGCATGGTTATTTCTAACAGGAAGCTCAGTGGTTTCTTTGGTTTGTCTTGGATAAAGGACCTCGACACGGTCCTGTCCCCCTTAGTCCAAGAACTCCCCAACTACATTCGGGACACCACCCACGCCCTCCACCTCCTCTATGATTTTCGCTTCCCCGGTCCCCAGCGTCTTATCTTCACCATGGACATCTAGTCCCTGTACACCTCCATTCCCCCATCATGAAGGACTCAAAGCCCTCTGCTTCTTCCTTTCCCGCCGTACCAACCAGTACCCTTCCACTGACACCCTCCTTCGGCTGACTGAACTGGTCCTCACGCTGAACAACTTCTCTTTCCAATCCTCCCACTTCCTCCAAACCAAAGGAATAGCCATGGGCACCCGCATGGGCCCCAGCTATGCCTGCCTCTTCGTAGGATATGTGGAACAGTCCATCTTCCGCAGCTACACTGGCACCACTCCCCACCTTTTCCTCCGCTACATTGATGACTGTACTGGCGCTGCCTCGTGCTCCCACGAGGAGGTTGAACAGTTCATCCACTTTACCAACACCTTTCACCCCGACCTCAAATTTACCTGGACCATCTCAGACTCCTCC
>NC_057722.1:75739774-75763790 GCF_004010195.1 Chiloscyllium plagiosum | reverse complement strand
CACCACCTACCTAACCTACAATCTTCTTCCTGACCTCTCCGCCCCCACCCCCACTCCAGCCTATCACCCTCACCTTTACCTCCTTCCACCTATCGCATTTACAACGCCCCTCCCCCAAGTCCCTCCTCCCTACCTTTTATCTTAGCCTGCTTGGCACACCTTCTTCATTCCTGAAGAAGGGCTCATGTCCGAAACGAAGATTCTCCTGTTCCCTGGATGCTGCCTGACCTGCTGCGCTTTTCCAGCAACACATTTTCAGCTCTGATCTCCAGCAGTCCTCACTTTCTCCTTGGATAAAGTAACCATTGCTGCTACAAACTAAAGTGTCATATAACTGAGTTTGGTGGCAGCAGGTTTCAATACACTGCCTGAGCTTTGGAGATGCATTAAAGATTCATTAGTGTTCCAAAATATTACTTTATTCCTGATGAAGGGCTTTTGCCTGAAATGTTAATTTTACTGCTCCTCGGATGCTGCCTGAATTACTGTGCTCTTCCAGCATCACTAATCCAGAATCTGATTTCCAGCATCTGCAGTCATTGTTTTTACCCCTTTTACTGTTGAAGTAAGCCTATGCAATAATACAAATTATCTTCACTTAGACGTTGTTTGAATAAGTATATCAGCATGCATGTGCATATCTGTATTGGAAGTGTGATTCACAGACAATTCTGCTTCATGTTTGAGACCTTCAGCATCAGTAATTGAAACATCCATTCCACCTTCCCACACTCCTCTTTTTTTTTACTTATTTCATTGTTTGTATAAGCTGTTACACCATGATTGAGAGACCAGGTAACCCTAATCTGATTACAAATTCAGCCAACAGCTAATGGGTGCAAATTAGGGGCATGAATTGAATCAATTGCAGATCAGGCTTCTCCCAATGTCTGTGTCTTATACTCCATAGCCAGAAGAGCAAGATCTTCATGATCCAATTAACGCTCTTCTACCTGTTATAGAGTCATAGTATAGTCATAGAAATGTACAGCAGGGAAACAGACCCTTCCATCCAACCCGTCCATGCCGACCAGATATCCCAACCCAATCTAGTCCCACCTGCCAGCACCTGGCCCATATCTCTCCAAACCCTCCCTATTCGTATACCCATCCAGTACAATAAATGTTGCAATTGTACTAGCCTCCACCACTTCCTCTGGCAGCTCATTCCATGTATTGAATCACAGAATCTGCGAACATTTAAGTGCATTGTGTCAGCACCAGCCCTTCAAATAAGCAACTCGCCTGGAGTCATTGCCCTGCCTTCTTTCCATTGCCCTTCACATTCTTCTCATTTAGATAACCATCCACATTCCTTTTGAAAGCTTCAATTGAAGCTTATCTCCATGACCCTCTCAGGCCAGATCATTCCAGAACCTCACTCTTTTTGAAAAAGTTTTCCTCCTATCACTTTTTTGTTTCTTTTACTAATTACTTTATATCTCAGTCTTGATACCATCATAAATGGTAATAGTCTTTCCCAGTCCACTCTGTCCAGGATTCTGAATGCCCCTATCACGTTTCCTCTCAGTCTTGTCTCTGAGGTGCACAGTCCTAACTTCTCCAAACTATGCTCAGAACTAAAGTTTATCATCACTGGAAGCATTCTCATGAATCTCTGTCTTCACATCTTTCCTAAAGGTCAGCTCAGTTCACCATGCAATACTTCAGGTGAGGTCAAACTAGTGACTGATACAAGTTCAACCTGCACTCTGTGCTCCTATTAATAAAACTCAGGATTCTGTATGCAATGTTAACTACTTTCTCACTCTGTCTTTTTGCCTTCAGTAGCAGATGCACAGGTATACCCAGGTCCCTCTATTCTTGCATCTGCTTTAGAGTCACCCCTCCCCCCACCCCCTTTTAAAGATAGTATCTCCTCCTTAGCAGTTTCAAAATCTTACAGTCAACAGTCTAGCTACTTTTTTCTGCCACTGCGTGTAACCTCAGAGTGGTCTGTGTGCAGAAGTAGCTTTCCAGAGGCAAAGTGATTAATCAGCACGACAGTTAGCATGTACATCGCTTCTGAGGAACCCCTGCTCCCCTTACTTACAGTGTGTGAATTACTTCCTGTGGCATGGGTGGTATCTGTAGAGACAGATGCAAGGTATTAATTTGATATCTTACCAATGCCTTCTGCCTCCATTTATAAATCTGTTTTTGGTCTTTAATTGACTACATGCCTCCATTCTTCACACTTATGCCACGAAATGCTGATAGAAAACTTTGAGATTCCCTTTATGTTTGCTCTCTTCTCATGCATTCTTTTTATCTATCTTATTTGCTTTTTTATTTGCCCTCTGAGTAGTCTATATTTAGCTTAGTTCTCAATAGCATTCTCCACCTAATGCCTTCCATAAGCACATTTTTTTCTTCTTTGTATCAATTTCTATCTCTTTTTGCCATCCAAGAGATGTCAGAACTTACTTCCCTGACCAAAACATTTTGAGTCAATATACCTTGACTATGTCTGAATTATCTTTTTCTTGGAATTCGCTCATTGTTCAGACACTAATTTTCCTGCTAACCTTTGACTCCAATTTATTCAGAATCATTCTTACTTGGAGGAACGCCAACTTTAATGTTTCTTGCTCTAAACTGATTGTTGTCCCTTTCTATATCAGCTTTACCTTGTTGGTACAATGCTTACTGTTCCATAAATGTCCTCCTATTGACATTTGATAGCGAAGGGAATGACTGTTGATTCCTGATGACATGGCTTGATTGAGTGGGTGGCAAAGTGGCAATTGGAATTCAATTTGGAGAACAGTGGAGTGACACAAGAATTGATGTTGGGTCCACTTCTTTACATCATTTATATAAATGATTTGGATGTGAGCATAAAAGAGGTATAGTTAGTAAGTTTGCAGATGACACCAAAATTGGAGGTGTAGTGGACAGCAAAGGTTACTTCAGATTACAACAGGATCTGGACCAGATGGGCCAATGGGCTGAGAAGTGGCAGATGGAGTTTAATTTAGATAAGTGTGACGTGCTGCATTTTAGGAAAGCAAATCTTAGTAGGACTTGTACACTTAATGGTAAGGTCCTAGGGAGTGTTGCTGAACAAAGAGACTTTGGAGTGCAGGTTCATAGCTCCTTGAAAGTGGAGTCGCAGGTAGATAGGATAGTGGGCGGCATGGTGGCACAGTGGTTAGCACTGCTGCCGCACAGCGCCAGAGACCCGCGTTCAGTTCCCGCCTCAGGCGACTGACTGTGTGGAGTTTGCACATTCTCCTCGTGTCTGCGTGGGTTTCCTCCGGGTGCTCCGGTTTCCTCCCACAAAGATGTGCAGGTCAGGTGAATTGGCCATGCTAAATTGCCCGTAGTGTTAGGTAAGGGATAAATGTAGGGGTATGGGTGGATTGCGCTTCGGCGGGGCAGTGTGGACTTGTTGGGCCGAAGGGCCTGTTTCCACACTGTAAGTAATCTAATCTAATCTAATCTGAAGAGGGCGTTTGGTAAGCTTACCTTTATTGGTCAGAGTATTGAGTACAGGAGTTGGGAGGTCATATTGCGGCTGTACAGGACATTGGTTAGGCTACTGTTGTAATATTGCCTGCAATTCTGGTTTCCTTCCTATCGGAAATATGTTGTGAAACTTGAAAGGGTTCAGAAAAGATTTACAAGGATGTTGCCAGGGTTGGAGGATTTGAGCTATAGGGAGAGGCTGAACAGGCTGCGGCTGTTTTCCCTGGAGCATTGGAAGCTGAGGGGTGACCTTATAGCGGTTTATAAAATCATGATGAGCATGGGTAGGATAAATAGACAAGGTTTTTTCTCCTGGGGTGGGGTAGTCCAGAACTTGAGGGCATAAGTTTAGGGTGAGAGGGAAAAGATATAAAAGAGACCCAAGGGGTAACTTTTTCACACAGAGGATGGTGTGTGTGTGTGTAATGAGCTGCCAGAGGAAGTGGTGGAGGCTGGTACAATTATAACATTTAAAAGGCATCTGGATGGGTAAACGAATAGGAAGGGTTTGGAGGGATATGGGCCGGGTGCTGGCAGGTGGGACTAGATTGGGTTGGGATATCTGGTTGGCATGGACGGGTTGGACCGAAGGGTCTGTTTTCATGCTGTACATCTCTATGACTCTAAATGTGAAGAACTGCATTTGGGGAGGACAAACAAAACAAGGGAATAGACAAGAAGTGGTAAAATATTGAGAGATGGAGAGAAAGTTAGGGACCTTTGGGCATATGTTCACAAACGTTTGAATGTGGCAGGAGAGGTGACGAAGAGAGCATGTGGATTGCTTTCCATTTTTGGAAAAGGTACAAAATACAAAAAGAGCAATGTAATTCCAAAACTGTATAAAATGCAGGCTAGGCCATGGTTATACGCAGTTGTGGTCACCACATTTCAGGGGTAGAGTATTGAGTTTTGCAAGATTGCTTTAATTTTTTAAGCTCTGGCAACAATGAGGACATGTTCGATCGTCTAATATTATTTTCCTTAGAAGGTCTGACTTAATTAAGGTATTACAAATAATAAGGGACCTCGTTAGTGAACACAGGAAAGACCTGTTTCCCCTAGCAATTTGGCCAATTACCAGGGGGCACAGATGGAACGTTATTGGCAGTGGGGTTAGAGAGGCCATGAGGAAAAATTTTCTCACCCAAAGGGTGACTTAATCCGGAATTAATTGCTCAGTTTGGTAATAGAGGCAGAAACCCTCGATTGGTGTAAAACTGATGTAGATCTGTACCTGAAGTGCTGTAACTGGCAAGGCTGTGGACCAGGTGTTAGAAAGTGTTGTAGAACAAAGAGACCTTGGAGTGCAGGTTCATAGCTCCTTGAAAGTGGAGCCGCAGGTAGATAGGATAGTGAAGAAGGCGTTTGATATGCTTTCCTTTATTGGTCAGAGTATTGAGTACAGGAGTTAGGAGGTCATGTTGCAGCTGTACAGGGCATTGGTTTGGCCACTGTTGGAATATTGCATGCAATTCTGGTCTCCTTCCTATCGGAAAGATGTTGTGAAACTTGAAAGGGTTCAGAAAAGATTTACAAGGATGTTGCTAGGGTTGGAGGATTTGAGCTATAGGGAGAGACTGAACAGGCTGGGGCTATTTTCCCTGGGGCATTGAAGGCTGGGGGGGGGGGAACCTTTTATAGAGGTTTATAAATTCATGAGAGGCATGGATAGGGTAAATAGGCAAAGTCTTTTCCCTGGGGTGGGGGTGTCCAGACCTAAAGGACATAGGTTTAGGGTGAGAGGGAAAAGATATAAAAGAGACCTAAGGGGCAACGTTTTCACGCAGAGGGTGGTACGTGTATGGAATGGGCTGCCAGAGGATGTGGTGGAGGCTGGTACAATTGCAACATTTAAAAGGCAGCTGGACGGGTATATGAATGGAAGGGTTTGGAAGGATATGGGCCGGGTGCTGGCAGATGGGACTAGATTGGGTTGGGATTCTGGTCAGCATGGACGAGTTGGACCGAAGAGTCTGTTTCCGTGCTGTACATCACTATGACTCTATGAGGTGGAATTAGAATAGACAGTTTTCTACAGAGAGCGCAGATATGACAGGCTGAATGGCTTCTTTCTGAGCCATAACATTCCTGTGGTTGTATGGTCTACTTGATTCCCGTCCTTTCCAAGAACCAGATCTAGCAGTAGTACCTCCTTTCTTGTTGAACTGCTGAAGAAGATTTTCCTGAACATAGGCTAGGAATTCTTGTCCATTGCTGCCTTTTACATGACTACTTTCCCAGTCTATACTTGGTTAAATTTGTTCCTCTCTGTCCTTCTCACTGCAGAGGAATGTCTTTTATCTGAATATCGGATTATCCGGCAAGATCGCAAGATCCCGATTCTCGGCTAAACTATGTTATCTGGTATTCGATTATCTGGAATTCAATTAACTGAACGAAATACTCCCCCCGTGTCCTTTGGTTAATCATGGTGCCTCTGTAATTAGTGACCTGTAGACTAACCTGGGCAATGTAATTGCACCCTTTTTTTTCTTTCGCTCGAGCTATTCTGTGCTCGACCTCTCTGGGCCATGCACTTTCTCCAGCATTGCAACACTCTTCATAATCAATAATATCATCTCTCCTCCTTCTCTTCCTTTCCGATCTTTCCTGAATACTTTTTAACTAGGAATGTTTAACATCTGGTCATGCCCTTCTTTGAACCACGTCTCTGATAAGGCTACATCATCGTAATTCAACACGGTAATCTATGCCTTATCTTATTGGCTACACCCTATGCGTTCACAATCACCTATAATAGTCCTGATTTAGTTGCCATTACTTGCTGCTCTACTATGACCCCCACCTATCAACTTATTATTCCCTCTGGTAATTCTTGTTGAATCTTAACAAGCTCACAACACACCCTAACCCTATGATATCAATCTCACCCTGTTCTAGCTGCACCTTATCACTCATCATTCTCAGAACAGTTCACTACTGCCGGAGTTTTTGAGAATTGTGGCTGGTACTATCTTTAAAAGGTGCCCACTGTGCACCCAAGCAAGGACTGTCAGTCCAGAGCTGCCCTGCACTGTTCCTGACATTTACATAGGCCATAAGGGGTAAGGGGAGTTTGTCAGCTCATTTTGCCAGTAAGGATATGGAGGCCCTATTAGAGAGGGTGGTACCCAGCTAAGATCAGCAGAGGAGCCAAGACACCAGAGCAGGCCAATGTGGTTTGAGGTTGCCACCTTGGTCAGTGCAGTCTCAGCCAACTGGAGTGACCTTCTCTGCTCCGCAAGTGTAAGTGTGACCACCTTCTCTCCAAAATTGCATGCTTACGCTATCTCTGCCACTGCTCTGACCTCCCACCATGGCACATGCTCTACCACTCAATTTATTGCCTGTGCTTGCTGGCACCTACTCCAGCACCTGACATGGTTAATCTCACATGCCCTCTGTGTTGCCTACTCACTCACTCAGGATACCTTTTGACATGCACCAACATTAATAGCTGTGGTACCCTCGGTTATCTCCTGTAATTCCTGCCTCTCTCTCAGTTCAGGAGGAAAGGAGCTCACTGTAATGAATGAAGAAACAAGATGGGTGATGGGCTGCCTGCTGTTTGACTCCTCACCCTGTATATGGACAGTATTCTGATGCTGACTGCTCTGATTGTTCTTTGATCATGTCGAAGCCTCTGCACTGGTGCCAGAGCCTGCCCTTGACTTGCTGTGTTAGGGCCTTCCAAGTGAAGGCTATTTCCCTTGACCTGACCGAGTCCTGTGAGAACAATGATAAGCTTCCTGGCATTGTATTCACACTAAATGGCTAGACATGACAGAACACTAAACAGCCAGATGTGACAGAGTTTGGCAAGGCAGGGATGCTGTGAGTATCCAGGCAGCCTCTGAGTGAATGAGTGCTGAGAGAGCAAGTGATCAGACTGGAGATGTATCCTGTGTTGTCTGTGTGTTGGAACGATATATGTTTGAGCACATTGTTCTTGTGGCAACATTACAATGACTCATGTGTGGAATGAACTACTCGACGAAGTGGTGGTTGCAGGTACAATGTTTAAAAGACATTTAGATCTGTACATGAATAGGAAAGGTTTGGAAGGATATGAGCCAAGCGCAGGCAGGTGGGATATTTAGTTTGGGAACATGGCTGGCATGGACTGGTTGGACTGAAGACTCTATATGGGTTTCTGTGCTATATAACTCTATAGAACATAAGCCTATGAAATGGTGTCTTACATTGTTGATGAAGACCTCGAATTAATGTTTCTGTCATCTTAGCTTTGAGCTGTGAAGGTATCCATGTTTCTCAGAGCTGTGAATATCATCACACTATACACCTTTAATCTGTTAAAAAAAGACTTTGGAATATTTTAGCAATAGTTGAAAGTACAACATTTATATTGTTACTGGCACTGCCAGTGATGGTTTTGGTGATAATAGTAGGGATCAAAATAACAGTAGTGATGGTTGTAATGATAATAGTGATAGGGATATTGCTTGATTACTGAGTGATAGCTGTGGTGATGGTAAAATGTTGGCAGTAATATTTGGTGATTTGATAAAAGAAGGTGTAAGTATCAGTGATACTGACGATGTTTATGTAGGGTGTGGCAACAGTAAAATGCATGCCTTTTAATCCTTTTTGAGTTTCACAAACATTATGAATAACAGAAGATTCTGATGGTTTTATTATTTTATTGGTGTCACTAAACGGAAAAAGTGAGGACTGCAGATGCTGGAGATCAGAGTCGACAAGTGTGGCGCTGGAAAAGCACAACAGGCCAGGCATCATCCGAGGAGCAGGCAAATCGACGTTTCGAACATAAGCCCTTCAGCAGAAATGTGGGGGTTGAAGGGGGGGGGGGGGGCGGGGAATGTAGGGGGCTGAGAGATTTTTAGTGCAGAGGACCTGGAGGGTGCAGTGATAGACTCACTGAGATTCTTGTGCAGGGAGGAGGGCATCTTCTTCAAGGTGGGCATCCTTGGAAGATGCTTTGCAGTAAGGTTACAGCGACTAGGAGAATGCGAGGGCTGCAGCCTGAAACGTCAACTCGCCCGCTCCTCGGATGCTGCATGACCTCCTCTCCTTTTCCAAAGCCATATTTCTTGTCATTAAAAGGAGCATCAACTTCTAGGAATGCACATTTTTTTATTTAGATGAAAACTGTAACAATATTAATTATATCATAGCACTGAAATATGCCACCTGTGGGTAATGCCACCCTGGCAGCAGTAGAACCTGGATCTTCCAGTTCCTCCTCTTGCTGGGTAATGCACATTTTCAGAATTAATATGAACCCTTCAAGACTCAACTGCTCGATGCAGGGTAAAGTGAACTTTGCCTCAACGAAACAGCAGTGTTTTATCATATGTAAATATGTATTTATCCATCTTTATCAGTCAAAGTTCCAAGGTTGGGAGTCATTAGCAAGTTGAGCATTTATGGCTCATTCGAATTGCTGTTGAGAAATTGTTGGCGATCTGCCTTCTTGAATCACAGGGGTCTTTTCTTTTTGTAAAAGTCTCCTCAGTGCTGATAGGGAGGATGTTCCAAGATTTTGACCGAGAGATACTGAATGATTGGTAATATGTTTCCATGATGAGTGACTTCCAAGGAAGTTGGTGGATGGTGGTGTTCCCATGTATCTGCTGCCCTTGTTCTTCCAGAGAGTAACAGCTTTAGACAGGTACTGTGGAGGCAGTTCAGTGGACAATAAAATCACTCTTGGAGTCAGTTCTATTTATTTGTTTGATTTTGAGATGGAACAGTTCCAGTTGTCTGTCAGTTTCAAAGTAATAGCATAACTTAGGAGTGAGATGGACATTGAGATCAGCTTATTTTTAATACATTCATTGGATGATTTGTGTCACTGCCTACGCCAGCATTTATTGCCCACCCTAGAGGCTAGTTAAGGATCAACCACATTACTATGGGTCTGGATTCACATGTAGGAGAAAGTGAGGATTGCAGATGCTGGAGATCAGAATCAAGAGTGTGGTGCTGGAAAAGCACAGTGGGTCAGACCTGCTGTGCTTTTCCAGCACCACACTCTTGACTGGAGTGACATGTAGGCCAGACCAAGTAAAGATGGTAGTTCCTTTCCCTATAGGGCATTGGAAAACCAGATGGGTTTTTCCAAAAACCGATTCATGGGCATTCAGATTTTTATTGAATTCAAAATCCAGCATCTGCCCTGATGGGATTCGGACCCAGGTCCATAGAACATTACCTAGGTCCCTGGATTAACAACTAGGCTAGCTCCTCCCCCTCAAAGTATAGATGATCCTGTTATGATTCCTGACCATTAAAGATCAAGGACACATCTACAGTGAAATCTTTCTAAAGTTCACAAGCTCCTATGTTCAAATCTCCTTTGTCAAGTGCAAGTCCCACTTCCTTTATTCATGATGTGGAGGAGCCAGTCTTGGACTGGGGTGGATAAAGTTAAAAATCACACAACACCAGGTTATAGTAAAACAGTTTTGTTTGGAAGCACTAGCTTTCGGAGTGCTGCTCCTTCATCAGGTGGTTGCAGAATATCAGATCATAAGGCACAGAGTTTATAGCTTATACACTGCGATAAATTCTGTGTCCTACAATCTTATACTCCACAACCACCTGATGAAGGAGCAGCGCTCTGAAAGCTAGTGCTTCCATATAAACCTGTTAGACGATAACCTGGTGTTGTGTGATTTTTGTTCCTTTATTCATGGAATGTGGACTGTAAATAGAAATTAGTGTTTGTATATCACCATTCATGCACACACTACCAATTAAAGCACTTTCCAGCAAATTAAATGGTTTTGAAGTGTAGTCTCTGTTGTAATTTAGGAAAATGGCAAGCAATTTTCAGACAACATGCTCCCACAAACATATGATTAAAAATTCTGCCAGTGCAAACTCCCTCAGCACTGAGATTGAGCCATCAGCTTAGATTCTGATCTGATTTGGAGTCAACTTGAAGCCACAATCTTCTGACTGAAGAAGTGAGACTGCTTTAGTCATAGAGATATATAGCATGGAAATTGAGAGGAGTAACAGGGAGTTAGTCACACCTCTGGTGCAAGAAAGAGGCGATGCTTTACAGTTACAGGTTACAGAAAAGGGTAAGCCTTGGGGTACAGGTCTCTGGTACAGAGTCTGACCATGTTGCTCAAAAGGGAACAGGGGAGATGGGCAGAGCATTAGTCATTGGAGACTCCATGGTTAGATTAGATTAGATTCCTTACAGTGTGGAAACAGGCCCTTCGGCCCAACCAGTCCACACTGACTCTCCGAAGAGTAACCCACCCAGACCCATTTCCCCTCTGACTAATGCACCTAATACTATGGGCAATTTAGCATGGCCAATTCACCTGACTTGCACATCTTTGTGACTGTGGAGGAAACCGGAGCACCCGGAGGAAACCCACGCAGACACGGGGGAGAATGTGCAAAGACAGACTTAAGGTTCTGTGAGAATGAGAGACTCACGGTTGGTGTGTTGCCTCCCAGGTGCCAGGCTCGTGATGTTTTGGATCATGCTTTCGGGATCCTTGAAGGGGAGGGGGATCTGCCCCAAGTCGTGGTCCACACGGGAAAAATTTCTGGCTCTAAGAGCTGCTCCTTTTTTTTTGAGGTATTTTAGGTGTTGGAGGTGATTTCTTCGAATTCCAGGAGCAGCAATTACTGTTTTTACTTGCTGTTGCATTGTTTTGGAACCTTGGGAAAAAAAAGTCAAAACAACAGCAGTTTAAAAGGGACAGGAGCAGACAAAGGAAGCACATGGTGGGAACAGTGCAGGAGGGAGAAAGAGAGAGAGAGAGAGAGAAAACCTGCACAGTTACTGCCTTTGCTGTTTGAATTCGTGTATCGCTGGACATTGGAGTGCATCTGGGAAAATTAACAAACAGTGAAATTCACAACTAACCTTGGAGGAACTGTTGGGCAAAGTTCACAGCACAGAATCAGATAAGTTAATTGTTGTTTTAAGGGTAAAAACAATGACTGCAGATGTTAGAAACCAGATTCTGGATTAGTGGTGCTGGAAGAGCACAGCAGTTCAGGCAGCATCCGAGGAGCAGTAAAATCGACGTTTCGGGCAAAAGCCCTTCATCAGGAATAAAGGCAGAGAGCCTGAGGCGTGGAGAGATAAGCTAGAGGAGGGTGGGGGTGGGGAGAAAGTAGCATAGAGTACAATAGGTGAGTGGGGGAGGAGATGAAGGTGATAGGTCAGGGAGGAGAGGGTGGAGTGGGTCAGAAACAGGAAAGGAGAAGTCACGCTGTTGGGAGGTTTGTATAAGCCTCCAAATAGTTCCAGAGGTGCAGAGGAAAGGATAGCAAAGATAATTCTGGATAGGAGCGAGAGTATCAGTGTAGTTATTACAGGGGACTTTAACTTTCCAAATATTGACTGTAAATACTACAGTTCGAGTATTTTAGATGGGTCAGTTTTTGTCCAATGTGTGCAGGATGGTTTCCTGACACAATATGTAGACAGGCCAATAAGGGGCAAGGTGACATTGGATTTGGTACTGGGTAATGAACCCAGCCAGGTGTTAGACTTGGAGGCAGGTGAGCAATTTGGTGATGGTGACCACAATTCGTTTATGTTTACTTTAGTGATAGAAAGAGTTAGGATGGGGAAGAAAATTGCAGGGGATTGGCACAGTTAAAGTGCGGAGCTTGAGACAGATGGGAGGGGGGAATCTGTTCACTTGTAGCAACCGGAGCGAATCCAGAGATGGAGCAGACTCTGCAAACTCAGCATTTGAAGATGTGAAGACGGAAGTTTCAAAATCAACAGATGGAGGGTTTGGGCCTGAAATGTCAACTCTCGTCGTCCTCGGATGCTGCCTGACCTGCTGTGCTTTTCCAGCGTGAAACCTTTTGACTCTAACTCTTCAGTGTCTGCAGTCCTCACTTTGACATCAACGTCTGACAGTCACTCAATCCATTGGGACCACGACAGTTTTTGACTATGATTCTGTGAGAATCAAAGCTTTTTTGTTCCTGTTTGAGTTTGTTTTCAGCATCAGTGGGACTGGATGAGAGATCCTACTGATGCAGTGCACTGAGGGTGGAGCCTGAAGCAGTTATATGGCCTGAAAGGAGGAATTCAGGGCAGGGAGGGGCTCTACATGCAGTTGGGTGCAGCTGAAGCTTCAGCCATGGAGAAACTCGAGGAATCTCACCCCATGGAGAAATCGTGGTAGTGTGGTGACTGCGGGAAAGGCTTCTGTGCCCTGTCTGTCCTGGAGATGCATCGGCGCAGTCACATGGGGGAGAGACCATTCCCCTGCCCTGAGTGAAGGAAGGGCATTACCCAGGCCTCCAGCCTATTGACCCACTGGTGGTTGCACACGGGTGAGTGGTCCTTCAGCTGCCCCGAGTGTGGGAAGGCTTTCAGCAATTCCTGCGTCCTGCTGACCCACCAGCAGGTCCACATCCTCCACCCTGCTAACTCACTGGTGGGTCCACACAGGGGAGAGGCTGTTCACCTGCTCCGAGTGTGGGAAGGGATTCAGTCAGGTGGGTCCATACCAGGGAAAGGCCCTTCAGCTGCCCCTAGTGCAGAAAGGCCTTCAGCGATTCCTCCGACCTGCTGAGGCACCAGTGGGTCCACACGGGGGGAGGGGGGAGGCCCTTCAGATGCCCCAAGTGCGGGTAAGGCTTTGCCCAGGCCTCCATCCTGCAGAGGCACCAACGAGTTCAAGTACCATCACAGGAGGATTGAAGGAGCAACAGTTGAGTGCCATTATCAACTGGAATCTCAACCCAGTTCCGGGGACTCCTGAGTTCAAATCCCACTGCAGCCGGTGGTGGAATTGGAATTGGAATTCGGTCAGAAATCTGGAGTTCGGAATCTAATGATGAAACCATTTTTGGGGGGTGGTGGGGTGGGCTGAAAACCCTACCTGATTCACTCATGCCCTTTTTAGGGAAGGAAACTGCCATTGTGGGAAAGGATTCACTCAGTTGTCCCAGCTGCATCCTTTTCCCAGTCTGGCCTGTACATGACTCGACATTGCGCCACCCCCCCCCCCCCCCCCCCCCCACTCCCCCTCCCAGGAAATGAAATGGGGAGAAACCTATTTGGATACAGGGTATGGGTTGAAATTGTTGAAATATTTCCTACGGGTTAAGGCTGAAGTAAGGATCCAATTACAAAGGGACAACACTGTGCTCGGTAAAGAAAGTGAGGTGGGGGAGGGGGGTGGGATTGCGTGCGCTTTGACCTTGAGCCGTTTTTAAAAAAGCTACTTTTTCTACACTTTTTTTTACAGAGGGGATCCGAAGCTGTAACAAAGTTGGGTTGCAATAAAGGTTACCTGAACTTACAAACAAAAATGTTGCTTATTCAAGGAACAGCTACTGCGGATCATAGTCATAGAGACGTACAGCACGGAAACAGACTTTTCAGTCCAACTCATCCTTGCAGACCCAACACAATCTAGTCCCACCTGCCAGCACCCAGCCCATATCCCTATTCATATACCCATCCAGATGCCTTTTAAATGTTGCAATTGTACCAGCCTCCACCACATCCTCTGGCAGCTCGTTCCATACATGTACCACCCTCTGCGTGAAAAAGTTGCCCCTTAGGTCTCTTTTATATCTTTCCTCTTTCACCCTAAACCTATGCCCTCTTGTTCTGGACTCCCCCACCCCAGGGAAAAGACTTTGTCTATTTGTCCTATCCATGCCCCTCATAATTTTATAAACTTCTATAAGGTCCCCCTCAGCCTCTGATGCTCCAGGGAAAACAGCCCCAGCCTATTCAACCTCTCCCTCCTTGGTAAGTATGTACCTTTCAGCCAGGGAGGAAGTTGCCGAGCGAGGGAGCCGTGGTTTACTAAAGAAATTGAATCTCTTGTCAAGTGGAAGAAGAAGTGCTTATGTTCAGATGAGACATGAAGGCTCAGTTGGGGCTTTTGAGAATTACAAGTTAGCCAGAAAGAACCTAAAGAGAGAGCTAAGAAGAGCCAGGAAGGGACATGAGATGTCATTGGCAGATAGGACCAAGGAAAACCTTAAAACTTTCTATAGGTATATCAGAAAAAAAAGAATGACAAGAGAAAGAGTAGGTCCAATCATGGATAGTAGTGGGAAGTTATGCGTGGAGTCTGAGGAGAGAGGGGAAGCTCTAAATGAATATTTTTCATCCGTATTCACACTGGAAATCCATAATGTTGTTTGAGGGGAATACTGAATAACAGGCTACTAGACGGCACGGTGGCACAGTGGTTAGCACTGCTGCCTCACAGCGCCAGAGACTCGGGTTCAATTCCTGCCTCAGGCGACTGACTGTGTGGAGTTTGCACGTTCTCCCCGTGTCTGCGTGGGTTTCCTCCGGGTGCTCCGGTTTCCTCCCACAGTCCAAAGATGTGCAGGTCAGGTGAATTGGCCATGCTAAATTGCCCCGAGTGTTAGGTAAGGGGTAAATGTAGGGGTATGGGTGGGTTGCGCTTCGGCGGGGCGGAGTGGACTTGTTGGGCCGAAGGGCCTGTTTCCACACTGTAAGTAATCTAATCTAATCTAATCTCTAGACTAGCCAGGATTCCGGTTCACAAGGAGGAGGTGTTATCTATTTTCACACTTTCCAGAATTGCTAAATCCCCTGGGCCGGATGGGATTTATCCTAGGATTCTATGGGAAGCCAGGCAGTAGCCTTTGGCTTTGATCTTTATGTTGTCATTGTCTACAGGAATAGGGTCTGAGGACTGGAGGGTAGCAAATGCTGTTCTTTTGTTCAAGAAGGGGAGTAAAGACAACTCTGGTAATTATAGACCAGTGAGCCTTATTTCGGTTATGGGTAAAATGTTGGAAAAGGTTACAAGAGAATTGATTATAATTATCAAACGGAATAGGTTGATTAGGGATAGACAACACGGTTTTGTGAAGGATAGGTCGTGCCTCACAAACCTTATTGAGTTCTTTGAGAAGGTGACCAAACAGGTGGAGGAGGGTGACGTTGTGTTTATGGATTTCAGTAAGACATTTGATAAGGTTCCCCACGGTAGGCTATTGTACAAAATATGATGGCATGGGATTGAGGGTGATTTTAGAGGTTTAGATCAGAAATTGGCTAGCTGAAAAAAGACAGAGGTTGGTTGTTGATGGGAAATGTTCATCCTGCAGTTCAGTTACGAGTAGTGTACTGCAAGGATCTGTTTTGGGGCCACAGCTGTTTGCTATTTTAGTAAATGACTAACATGAGGGTATAGAAGGATGGATTAGTAAATTTGCATATGACACTAAGGTCGGTGGAGTTGTGGATAGTGCCAAAGGATGTTGCAGGTTACAGAGGGCTATAGATAAGCTGCAGAGTTGGGCTGAGAGGTGGAAAATGGAGTTTAATGCAGAAAAGTGTGAGGTGATTCACTTTGGAAGGATCAATACGAATAAAGAGCCCTGGGCTAATAGTAAGATTCTTGGTAGTGTAGATGAGCAGAGAGATCTGTGTCCATGCACTTAGATCCCTGAAATTTGCCACCCAGGTTGAGAGGGTTGTTAAAAAGACATACAGTGTGTTAATTTTTACTGGTAGAGGGATTGAGTCTCTGAGCAATGAGGCCATACTGCAGCTGTCCAAAACTCTGGTGCGGCTGCACTTGGAGTATTGCATATATTTCTGGTCACTGCATTATAGGAAGCTTTGGAAAGGGTTCAGAGGAGATTTACCAGGGTGTTGCTTGGTATGGAGGGAAAGTCTTATGAGGAAAGGCTGAGGGAGTTGAGGCTGTTTTCGTTAGGTTGAGAGGTGACTTAATTGAGACATGTAAGATAATCAGAGGGTTAGATACGATGGATAGTGAGAGCCTTTTTCCTCAGATGGTGATGGCTAGCACAAGGGGACCTAGCTATAAACTGAGGGGTGATAGATATAGGACAGATGCTGACTTTAAGGCATTTAAATGGTTATTGGATAAGCATATGGATGAAAATGAAATAGTGTAGAATAGATGGACTTCAGATTGGTTCCATAGATCAGCACAACATTGTGGGCAGAAGGGCCAGTATTGCGTGGTAATGTTCTATGTTTTATGAAACAGACTCTTTCCACCATTTCGACTGGGACAACACATCTATCCTGGGACAGGCTAAGCAAAGACATGCCAGAGAATTCCTAGAAGCTTGGCACTCCAACTACAACGCCACAAACAAACACGTAGATCTAGATGCCATCTATCAACCCTTCAGAAAACGAACAGGAAATGACATCACCACAAACCCCAGGAGCCCCATCCAGGAGAAAGATATAAATAGAAAGCAGGAGACAACAGCTTCGCTTCACTTGGAGTTCGCCACTGATGATGTTACCTAGCCAGGTAATGAAATGTCTGGATATCAAACCTACAGTTCAGCGAGCAAACCTACACCCTAGACTCTTCCATACAATTCACCCATCGACCAGATATCTTCAGCTAATGTAGTCCTGTTTGCCAGCATTAAAACCTTCCTATTCATATATCCATCCAGATGCCTTTTAAATGTTGCAATTGTACTAGCCTCCACCAGTTCTGGCAGCTCATTCCATACATGCACCACCCTCTGTGTAAAAAGTTGCCCCTTAGGTCCCTTTTAAATCTTTTCCCTCTCACCTTAAACCTATGCCTTCTAATTTTCGACTCCCCGACCCTGGGAAAACAATCTTGGCTGTTCACCCTATCCATGCCCCTTATGATTTTACAAACCTCTATGAGGTCTCCCCTCAGCTTCCAAAAATCCGGGGGAACAGTGGCAACCTATTCAGCTTCTCCCTTTAGCTCAAACCCCCAATCTGGGCAGCATCTTTTGTAGATCTTTTCTGAATCTTTTCAAGTTTCACAACATCTTTCCTATAGAAGGGAGACTAGAACTGAACACAACGTTCCAAAAGTGGCCAAACTAATGTCTTGTACAGCCATAACATAACCTCCAACATTCTCAATATTCTGACCAATGCAGGCAAGCATACAAACACCTTCCTCACTGTCCTGTTTATCTGTGACTCCACTTTCAAGGAACTCTGAACCTGCACCCCAAGGTCTCTTTGTTTGGCAACATTCCCAAGGACGCTACCATTAAGTGTATAAGTCCTGGACTGATTTGTCTTTCCAAAATGCAACACCTCACAATTATCTAAATTCTCATTGCAATGTGAATCACACTCAGGTGTAATCTCAATTTGAGATTGACAATCGAAATGTAATAGCAGCATAATACTAGGTCCCCTCACTCAGTCTCTTAGATTCTTAGAGACGTACAGCACGGAAACAGACCCTTCGGGCCAACCCATCCTTGTCCACCAGATAGCCTCACCTAATCTAGTCCCATTTGCCAGCACTTGGCCCATATCCCTCTAAACCCTTCCTATTCACATACCCATCCAGATGCCTTTTAAATGTTGTAATTGTACCAACCTCCACACTTCCTCTGGCAACTCATTCCATACACGCACCATCTTCGGTATGAAAAAGTTGCCTCTTGAAAGTTTTTCCCCACTCAGTCTAAACCTATGCCCTCTACTTCTGGACTCCCATAATAGTAAATGATTATTGTTAGTATGAAGTAAATGCTTTCAATAGAATGAAAGCAGCCATTTGCAAGTTTGCATTGGTCATCAATAAGACTAAACCATTGCACGTCAGTGAATCATAAAAGTCAACAGACGAGGGCTTATCTTAATCAGGTATGACTCATGATTAAACAGTGAAAGGAGTGTCCTATAATTTTGAAATTTTGGCCCCCTATTTTTGTACCAAAGGACATAGGGAAGGTTTGGCTTTAGTATTGCAAAGCTACAGTAAAGTCAATGTCCCGATGGGCCACGTTTTAGCTCAATGTGAATAAAAATTCTAAACAGGGCACTTTTATTTTTGACATTTGTCCATCTATGTGGAGAGGGAGTCTCGTTTCCAGTCCCAATGTTTCTCATGTTCGTGTAGCTAACACTTTATTGTGCAGAACCTAAAAAAAAACAAAACGCACACCCTGTTTATCTGAAACCCCACCCATTTTGTTGAGTCTCACTGCACAAATGGCCGAGATGGGAACTGCATTTCACGGGAAGATTAAATGTTGGAGCTATGCAGCCACACTTGGAATATTTTATATACTTCTGGTCCCCATATTTCGGGGAGGATGTGGAAGCATTGGAAAAGGTGCAGAGGAGATTTACCAGGATGTTACCTGGTCTGGAGGGAAGGTCTTATGAGGAAAAGCTGAGAGACTTGAACCTGTTCTCATTGGCAAGAAGTCTAAGAGGGGATTTGATAGAGACATACAAGATGATCAGAGGACTAGATAGGGTAGACAGTGAAAGTATTTTTCCTAGGATGATGTCATCAGCGTGTATGAGGGGGCATAACTACAAATTGAGGGGTGATGGATTTAAGACAGATGTCAGAGGCAGTTTCTTTACGCAGAGGATGGTAAGGGCGTGGAATGCCCTCCCTGCTAATGTAGTTAACTCCGCCACATTAGGGAGATTTAAACAATCCTTAGATAAGCACATGGATGATTTTGGGATTGTGTAGGGGGACAAGCTGAGAATAGTTCACAGGTCAGTGCACCATCAAGGGTCGAAGGGCCTGTTCTGCGCTGTATTGTTCTATGTTGATGAGTGCAAACTCATAGAGGATTAACAAATATTGGAGTTGGCCCCAACTAGGATCTTGTAATTTTCTCACATTAGAGAGGCCCTCAGCCAAATTGGTTGCACTTCTTAAGTTTTTGATGGGCAAGTTAGATCTTTAGACTAATTAGACTGAATCTTACCTGTTTTTTTTTTGGCTAAGTCTCATTTTTGTCAAATTTTGTGGAAGGTTTCTCTTCGTGAGGCCAAACAGGTTTTCTTACACCCTCATCCCAAACTCATCTCATTAACTATCTCCCCCACCATTATGGCCGCCCCTCATATCCAATGCCAGCTCCATTTTATCACCTGTCATATCTGGAAGAACTCCCCACTGCCAATGTCTGTGATGTATGCACCATCTTTAAAAGGCCATTCTGCACCTAAGAACACGTGGTCAGTCCAGAGCTACCCTGAGCGCTTCGTGGTGTTTTCCCAGGAGATGGCAAATCGTAGGAGGTTGGTGTCCCACTTTGGGGACGGGCACCTGGAGCTCCTAGTGGATGTGCTGGTGCAGAGGATGATGCCCTCTTTCCTCCAGGACCAGCAGAGGAGGCCACACCACCAGATCCTGCAAGCCTGGCCCCAGGATCATCATCTGCATCATTGCAGCCTCAGCCGTCTAGCAGAATGCCCAGCAGTGAAGAAAGAAGGTCAATGACCTTCTCCACTTCGGCAGGACACGTCCTACCATCTTCTCTTACTGCTTCACACTCACTCCATCTTCGATACTGCACCTATTTCCCACCAAGGTTAATGCTTTCCCGCCCCCCCCCCACCCCCATTATTTCATGCCACTCACCCATTGTCATCCACCCCATCCCCACCCCCTAACCTCAAATGACCTCTGCACTGCCTATTCACTCGTTCAGGACACCTCGCTACCTTCCCTCCACCAGGCCAAGCGCTCAGGTAGGAGAAATGCCCCACAGTGGGGCAAACAGAGCCCAGGTGAATGATGTGTTGCTGATTATTGATCTTAGTTTGAGACAAAAAAAACCTGCTGGTATCTAAGGTAGACAAGCAGGAGGCTGGAAGAACGCAGCAAGCCAAGCAGCATCAGGAGGTGGAGATGTCAGTCCAGAAGAAGGGTTGCACCTGAAACATTGACTTCTCCATCTCTTGATGCTGCCTGGCTTGCTGTGTGCTTGCAGCCTTATCCTTGTCTACCTGTTATTCATCTCCTCAGCCCCATTAGGAGAGAATCCTGACTCTGACTGTCCCGAGAGACTGGCTGACTGTGCCCACGGCCCTGTACTGATACCGGAGGCAGCCCTTGACTTCCTATACCCAGACCTCTTGACCGAAGGCTGTCTTTCTTGACTTGACTGAGGACCCCTAACAACTATGACCTGGGTGGCTTTGACACAGTGGTTAGCACTGCTGCCTCACAGCGCCAGTGACCCAGGCTCGATTCTTCCGTCGGGTGACTATCTGTGTGAGTTTGCAGGTTCTCCTTGGGTCTGTGTGGGTTTCCTCTGAGTGCTCTGGGTTTATTCCACAGACTGAAAATGTTCAGATTAGGTAGACTTAGCATTGGAAATGCGGGGTGATGGGGTTGGGGGTGGGAAGGTGGGTATGGGTGGGATTTTGTTTGGAGAGTCAGTGCAGACTCAATGGGCTGAATGGCCTCTTTCTGCATGGTCGGGATTCGGTGATTCTATGACATACATCTGGTCTTTGTGTCTGCACTGGACAGCAGCACTGAGAGCCTGGTTCTCTGACTGGAGGGGGTGTGGTGAGGGCATGTGGAGGAGTTGGTGGGGGTGAGGCTACGCACAGATGACAAAAGAAGGCAGGCAGGCAGGCACTGTGAGGAGCTGGGTCAGTGAGCAAGCGAGCAGCCCTGAGGTGCAGCCTGGTCCAATCCATGAGCTGGGCCGTGTCCCTGAGCAAAGTGTCCATGCAGCAGCATTGCATAGTTTGCTGCCACCATGCCAGCAATATGCAACTATAAAATTTAGAAACGTCCTATAAGTGGCTCCGAGAGGAACCCATGAGGATCCTGAGAGATTAGCAGGTCTTGGATGCCAATATCTATGGATGGAAGGAAGAAGGTCAATAATCTTTGCCGGGGAACGTGCCACCATCTTCTCTCTGGGTCGAGTGCGGTTGCTGCCTTGAGATTGTTGTTGGCTAATGTAGAAGATAGTGATTTGAAGGAGAAAGAGGTGAGTGGGAGTCTCCCGGTATCTGCTTGAACTTCCATGTCGGGAATTCTCAGTGTCCAGTTTCGTCAAAACAGTTGGTAGGATAAGGAGCAATGCATTATTGAGGTGAGGCATAAAGCTGATGAAGTTAATGAAGCTTATAGCAAACAATGAACCTGATTCATACACATATTCAATGCCAGCTCCATTTTATCACTCTGTTGGAAAATGCAACTTGTTGCTATTGACATTTGAGAAAGGCTTTGCTGGTTTTCCCTTGGGATTATCCCACCATGGCCAACAGTGTGGAAGCCTTTGTATGATTCCATGCATTCATATTGATTTATTTGCAACGTTCCTTTTGCTGTTTGAGTTTGATTTGGGAAGACTTCAGCTGAGCTCCAACCCCTCAAGTACTCTTGGACTGTTTTTAAACTTTGGAATTCTCCATAGCAGGCGGTGGACCTTGGAGGGTGTGCAGTCATAGAGTCATAGAGATATACAGCATGGAAACAGACCCTTCTGTCCAACTCATCCATGCAGAGCAGATATCCCAATCCAAGTCATTGAATAATTTTCAGATAGAGGTGGATAGATTCATTTGGTTAGGGGAGGTAAGGGTTATCGGGGGTACATGGAATGTGTAAGTGAAAACAAACAGATTAGCCATGACCTCTCTGAATGGAGGAGCATGTTTGAGGTTGATGCATCGTTGGGGTAATACTGAATGACTTACTTCCATTTCTAATTTGTATGTTTGTTTTTCTATTCCAACCTCATCAAACCATTTAAATAATAAATATATTTTTAGATTTTTAAAAGAAAACAAACACACCTTCTATCCAATGACTTTGACACATTAAGTCACACATTTTTAAGAGCATGTAAAATAATAGGCCATTCAGTCCCTTCAGACTGTGTTTTCTTTTATTCACTTGTGAGACGTGAGCACCACTGACTGGGCCAACACTTATTGCCTGAACCTAGTTGCCCTTGAGAGGGTGGGGCTGAGCTGTCTTCTTGAATCACTGCAGTCCATGTGTTGTAGGTTGACCTGCGCTATCCTTGGGGAGGGAATTCCAGGTAAGGATGGTGAGTGGCTTAGAGGGGAACTTGCAAGGAGTGGTGTTCCCATGTATCTGCTGCCGTTATCCTTCTAGATGGTAGTGGTTTGGGGTTTGGCAGGTGCATCTAAGAATCGTTGGCTCCAGTGCATCTTGTAGATAGTATGCACTGCTGCTACTGAGCATCAGTGATGGAGGGAGTGGATGTAGTGGCAATAAAGTGGGCTTCTCTGGCCTGGATGGAGTCAAACTTGTGAAAGTTGTTGGAACAGCATCCATCCAGGCAAGTGGGGAGTATTCCATCACACTCCTGACTTGTGCATTGTAAATTGTAGACAGGCTTTGGAGAGTCAGGAGGTGAGTTACTTGTTGCAGTATTCCTAGTCCCTGAGGTGCCCTTGTAGACGCTGTGTTTACACACTAAGTCCAGTTCAGTTTCTGGTCCATGATTAAGCCTGGGGCATTCAGTGATGGTAACTCCATAATGATTAGGTTGTCCCTTTTTGGAGATGGTCATTGCCTGGCATTTGTGTAGCGTGAATGTTACTTGCCACTTGTCAGACCAAACTCTGTTATTGTCCAGATCTTGCTGCATTTGAACATACTGCTTCAGTATCTGGGGAGTCTTGAATGATACTGAACATTATAAGGAATCTAATCAAGATTGCACAGTGTGGAAACAGGCCTTTTGGCCCAACAAATCCGCACCGACCCTCCAAAGAGTAACCCACCTAGACCCATTCCCCTACATTTACTCCTGACTAATGTACCTCACACTATGGGCAATTTAGCATAGCCAATTCACCTAACCTGCATATCTTTGGATTGTGGGAGGAAACTGGAGCACCCGGAAGAAACCCACGCAGACACAGGGAGAATGTGCAAACTCCACACAGACTGTCGCCCGAGGCAGGAATTGAACCCGGGTCCCTGGTGCTATGAGGCAGCAGTGCTAACTGCTGAGCCACCGTGGCTTAACCACTGAATCACCGTTGGCAAACATCCCCACATCTGACCTTCTAATGGAAGGAATGTAAATGATGAGGGAACTGAAAATGGTTGGGCCTAGGACGCGACCCTGAGGTACTCCTGCAGAGACGTTCTGGAACTGAGATGACTGACCTCCATCAACCACAGCCATCTTCCTTTGTGTCAGGTAATTGCAACCAGTGGAGAGATTTCACCCAATTCCCATTGATTCCAGTTTAGCTAGGACTTCTTGATGCCACACTTGAACAAATGCAGCCTTGATGTCAAGGGCTATCACTCTCTCCGCACCTCTGGAATTCAGCTCTTTTGTCCATGTTTGAACCAAGGCTGTAATGAGGTCAGAAACTGAGTGGCCCTGGCAGAACCCAAACTGGGGGTCACTGAGCAGGTTATTGCTGAGCAGGTGCTGCTTGCTAGCACTGTAAATAACACCTTCCATCACTTTTCTGATGATCAAGAGTAGACTGATGAGGTACTAATTGGCTGAGTTGAATTTGTCTAGCCAATTTTCCATATTGTCGGGTAACTGCCAGTTTGGTAAATGTACTGGAAGGAGAAAGTGAGGACTGCAGATGCTGGAGATCAGAGCTGAAAAATGTGTTGCTGGAAAAGCGCAGCAGGTCAGGCAGCATCCAAGGAGCAGGAGAATCGACGTTTCGGGCATAAGCCCTTCTTCAGGAATGTGGAAGGTGTGCCAAGCAGGCTAAGATAAAAGGTAGGGTGGAGGGACTTGGGGGGAGGGGCGTTGGGAATGCGATAGGTGGAAGGAGGTT
>NC_057722.1:75723064-75738846 GCF_004010195.1 Chiloscyllium plagiosum | reverse complement strand
GCCTATCACCCTCACCTTAAACTCCTTCCACCTATCGCATTCCCAACGCCCCTCCCCCAAGTCCCTCCTCCCTACCTTTTATCTTAGCCTGCTTGGCACACTCTCCTCATTCCTGAAGAAGGGCTTATGCCTGGAACGTCGATTCTCCTGCTCCTTGAATGCTGCCTGACCTGCTGCGCTTTTCCAACTGTACTGGAAGAGCTTGACTAGTGAAGAAACAGGTTATGGAACACAAGTCTTCAATATTATTATCATTGTGTTGTCAGGGCCCATAGCCTTTTTATCTCCAACCATTTATTTTTCTTTAAATTCATTCATGGGATGTGGATGTTGCTTCCAGGCCAGTATTTATTGCTCATCCTGAATTGTCCAGCTGGCAATTGAGAGCCAATCACATTGCTGTGGATCTGGAGTCACATGTAGGTCAGATTTGGGAAGGATGGCACAGTTCCTTCCCTGAAGGACATTTCTGATATCACATGGAGTGAATTGCATTGGCCGAAAACCGGTATCCGTGTTGCTGGGGCCCACTGGAGGAAGCTGAGGTAGAGCATTTTCTGGCAGTTCTGGCTGAAGATTGTTTGGAATGTTTCAGTCTTATCTTTTGCACTGATGTACTGGGCGCTTCCAACTTTTGAGAAAGGGGTACCTGTGGAGCCCCCTCTAGTGATTTGTTTCATTGTCCACTACCATTCACAACTGGCTGTGGCAGGGCTGAAGAGCTCAAATCTAATCCATTTGTTCTGGGATCACTTAACTCTGTCAATCATTTGCTGCTTATGCAGTTGGCATGCAAGTAGTCCTGTTTGGTGGCTTCATCTCACTGACTCCTCATTTTCAGGTATGCTTGGTGCTGCTCCTGGCATTCCCTCATGTACTCTCCGTTAAACCGGTGTTGATCCCTTGATTTGATGTTAAAGATTGAGTGGGGGGATATGCTAGGTTGCAGCAACATAATTCTCTTACTGCTGTTGATGGCCCACAGTTCCTCATGCATGCCCATTCTTGAGTTGCTAGATCTGTTTGAATTCTGTCCCATTTAGCATGGTGTTAGTGATACACAACACAGTAAAGAGTATTCTCAATGTGAAGGTGAGACTTCATCTCCACAAGGAATAATGATACCATCATGTCCAGATATGGGCAGCTGGTATATTGGTAAGGATGATGTCAAGTATAGGTCACTGTTCCTGTATTTGTAAGATCATGCCAAACCTTTTACCTCAGCTCCACCTTCCTGCCCTACTCCATATCACTTGACTATGCCCAGAGAGCATAGTCTCAGAATTGAGGGGTGCCAACTTAAGATTGTGGCGATGAGGAATTTATTTTCTCAGAGGGTTGAGTCTTTGAAACCCTTTCCCAGAGGGCTGTGAGGCAGAGTCCTTGCACATATATAAGGCTGAGACAGATCCTTGATCAGTTAGGAATGAAGGGTTATTGCAAAGGCAGCAATGTGGATGTGAGGATTGTTGGATCAGCCATGATCGGCCCACTCTCATTCCTTTTTCTCATGGCCTTATGGTCTTATTCAAGTCCAAAACTCTATTGATCCCAATCTTGAAAATATGTGATGACTGAGCATCCACATCTCTCTCGGGCACAGCAGTCCGAAAACCCTTAATCCTTTAATAGGAGAGAGTCTTCCTTAACTCAGTCCATGATCACTGATCCCTTTTTCCCCAGTCTGTGACTCCACACTCTAGACTGGCAGGGAAACAGCACCTCAACATATATCCCATGTAGCCCTCCAAGAATTTTATAAATGATCATGACATTTCTTAACTAACAGTTGCTATCCAGGATCAGAAAAAATGACTGATGATGTTTGAGTAAATCCAGCCACCTTAATTCCTTCTAGCTGAATGTGAAATTAGCACAATGCATTTTTGAAACACTCCTCAAAATATAATTCACCACTTGACATTCCTCACCTTTATCTCCAATGGAAAAAATATAGGTTTAAATGTTCATTATTTTTCAGTGACCATTTAAAAAAAACTGCCACTGGAAAGTCACTAGACTGATTCTTTTGTGTCTGAAATTTGCTCGAGAATTGCATTTGGTTCTTGACGTTAATTTCAGTGACACCCCCTGCCAAAGTTTGCAGTAGGCCATATAGACGATCTGAATAAATGATGTCACAGTGCACTCTTGGCCCAGTTGTCACATTGATTGTTGTAAATGCACGAAAAGCATGAGCTCGGTTTGACAAGCGCAGACTCTCCTGCTGAGCCCAAGCATTACAGTCTTAAAGAGACCGTGTTGCTTTTCCTCCCCCCTCTCCTAGCAAGGAGATTTGGTCTCCGGTTTCAGGAGTGGAATTTGAACCCATGGCATTCTGAATCAGAGGGTTAACACTGAGCTGCAGCTAACACACAAATAAAGAATAGAGATTGCAAATGCTAATTTTGTCATGACATCCTTCTACATTTAAAGGTATTGTAGCATCATATAAATGGCAGTGTTGCTGGTGCATCTAATATGATTGTGTAATTGGATTGTATGGTTTTCTCAGCAAGATCCTATTCTTGTTATAAGGCTCGTATACAAAAACTTTGGTCAAGATTATGATCATAGGGGCTGTGGTTAGCACTGTTGCCTCACTGCGCCAGGAACCTGGGTTGGATTCCAGCCTTGGGCAACTGTCTGTGTGAATTCAGTTCTCGTTCTCCCAGTGTCTGCGTGGGTTTCCTCCAGGTGCTCTGGTTTCCTCCCACAGTCCAAAGATGTGCAAGTTAGATGGATTGGCCATGGGAAATACAGGGTTACAGGGATAGAGGAAGGGGGTCGGTCTGGGTGTGATGGTCTTTGGAGGGTCAGTGTGGACTCGACGGGCTGAATGGCCTGCTTCCATACTATAGGGATTCTTCAGTGACTCAGGTCAAAGTTTGTTCAAAAATCATTCCCTTCAAGAGAATGGGGATGTCTTACTGTATGGTGCTACCTAAATGCAGGTGCCTCTTGTTGTTACTTCGCTACAAAAACCAACCATCAGAGCAGGTTAAGGTTGTAATCAAACTGCTAAAATCAGACAAATGGTAGACTTCGGAATTGCAACTGTTGGGAATAAAAATCCATAGTTTCTTTTTCCTTTTGAGAGGATTAGACCAGGTAATTTATATTTTAGTACCTCAAGATAGCTGCTGACAATGCATTCTTTTCTGTACATTGTTGTAGATGGGGTAAGGGTCCTTTGGGACAAACCTATTTGCCAACAGCAATGATCACTTTGATCCTGTAAAGTCTTTAATGTTGGAAAATGTCCAGGGATACTTCACATTAATGTTATTAAACAAAGTCTCACACCAGGCCAACATGGGACAGATGGAGAAGAGGCAGTTTTGTGGAGGGTCTTAATGGAGAAAAGCAAGGTGAAGAATGGGAAAGCTTTATGGTGAGTTTGCAAGGTGTAGTGGGGCATGGGGGTGGAGATGTGGTTGCATTCTGCAGCTTAGTTAGATTAGATTAGATTACTTACAGTGTGGAAACAGGCCCTTCAGCCCAACAAGTCCACACCGCCCCGCCGAAGTGCAACCCACCCATACCCCTACATTTATCCCTTACCTAACACTACGGGCAATTTAGCATGGCCAGTTCACCTTACCTGCACATCTTTTGGACTGTGGGAGGAAACCGGAGCACCCGGAGGAAACCCACGCAGACACGGGGAGAACGTGCAAACTCCACACAGTTAGCTTCCACAGATCACCTCACTGCATGGTTTATAGGATCCAGACAGTTCAAACTATGAATAATGTCTCTGTGATGGACTTCTTGTGCTGAGAACAGATTTTTGATGTAATGTGTTCTAGTAACTGGAATTCTGATATGTCAATGGCATGGCTTCAAATGGGGTATTGTGTCTGCTTTTGGCCACCACGCTTTAGAGATTAGGAAGGGTGCAGAAAAGATCCCTGGGAATGGTTCAAGGGTTGAGAGACACCAGGTACGTGGACAGAACAGAGAGAGGAGAAAGATGAGTAAAGGTTGGGTAGGGAGGTGTTCAATATCACGATAGGTCCAGAGAAACTGTTCTTATTGGTGGAATTGGTCATGATCCACAAAAGACACCAGTTTTAGGAGATGGGTGAAAAAGCCAAAGCAATACGAGGGAAATCTGTTTTACGCAGTGAATGATTTAGATGTTTTAATATTCTGTTTCATCCATAATCCCAAAAAGATTTAATATTGGATTTCAAGAGGATATTGAGGAGTTACCTTAAGAGGAAATATTCACAGGGCTATAGTGAAGTGGCATGGGCATGATGTGCAGTTCTGTGATTTTATGTTTCTGTTATCTGTTTGCAGAGATTTGGAGAAAAGCTGGCATTAAATGGGATAGTTCCTCAACTTTCCATTGAGTATCAGTCATCCAATTTGGAAGCTACAGATAATGTGCAGCACACACATTTGGGGTGCAATATGATGGCAAAGAATGGACGTAATAACGTACTCCCCTAGCTATACTGTTAATTTAATACAGTTATAGTAACAAAGATACTTTTCATCTATTAAAAGATGTTCATGCTACACAAATGTTCCCTATGCACCTTCAAATTGGTTGCTGTGCCAAGAAGCAAACAGAACACAAATGACTCTGCTTGCAAGACAGACACTTATGAAAGCAAATGACTTCTAAGAATTTTATTAAATACTGCTATGAGGGACAAATACTGCATCTAACGCAGTCAGGATAATTCTAACTTTGAAAGACAATTTTGCCAGCGGTAAGTTGTATTTTAGTTACATGCTAGAGTTCATGATAGCTGCATTTCTGCCTTATTCTCAAAGGACTGTATTGTAAAGATGCATGTGATCCTGTTTCCCAGTTTCGTTAGAACAGGGGTATGTCTGTTTTTGTATGTTTTATGCTTTGAGCAGTCAGAGACAGCAAAATTTCTGATCCTGGTGGGAGCTGCATCTTGAGTCAAGGGATCTCACAGCAAGGTGAAGAACATAGGGCTGAATCCTCCCATATTTTGGCAAAATATCAGATTGTTGAGACACATGGAGGCTTTTTGTCTGCGAGGCCTAGCAAGTTTTCTCTCACCATCGTCTCGAACCTGCCTCAGTGACCATCTACCCTACCCATACCCTCTCGTCCAACACTAGCCTGATTTTATCGGTCACTGTGGCTGGGGATCTAGCCACTGCAAACATGCATCCAAATAAACCATCATCCCTGGCAGAGGTGCCATCTTTAAAAGGCCATTGCGCACCTGGTCAAGAGCTGGCAGTTTGGATGGTTTTTGACATTTGCCCTGGATATGGCAGAGAAGAGCAAATCTCTGGGCCAGAAAGCTTGGGTTCAGATCCCACCTCCTCCAGAGGTATGTCATAATATTTCAGAACAAGTTGATTAAAAATACCTACCCTGAGGAACTCCTACAGAGATGTGGCTGGATCCAACTGCGAATAAGCAAATTTTGTTTCCTTTTAATGGTCACAGAGGAAGTGCTTTAACAGCAAAGATCTTTCTATCATGGAGCAGTCATAAAGGCATGCAGCACGGAAACAGACCCTCTGGTCTAACCAGTTCATGCCAAACGTAATCCCAAACTTAAACTAGTCCCACCCCGTTTGCTCCTGGCCTGTATCTGTCCGAACCCTTTTCTATTCATGTACATGCCTTTTTAAATGTTGTAATTGTACCCACATCCATCACTTTCTCAGGAAGTTCATTCCACACACAAACCACCCTCTGTGGAAAAAGAAATTGCCCCTCAAGTCTTTTATAAATCTCTCTCCTCTCCCCTTGAAAATGTGCCCCCTCATCTTTAGGTCCCCCATCTTAGGGAAAAGACAACTACCATTAACCCAATCAATGCCCCTCTTTATTTTATAAACTTCCATAAGGACTCCAATGAAAAGAGTCCCAGTCTATCCAGCCTTTTTTTAATCAGTATTTTGTGAATCTTTGGTCTCCTTATCTAAGAAAGGATGTATGTGCCATTGGCAGAGTTCAACAAATATTCCGCAGAATGATGCTTGGAATAATGAGAATATGAGGAGACATCAAGGAGACTTGGTCTGTGTTATCTGGAGTATAGAAGAATGAGACGTGATCTCATTGAAGAATGCAAAGTCCATGCAAGGCTCCCAAGGCGAGGTATAGGAATCATGTTTCTCTTGGTTTTGTTCAGGTGGGAATGCTCCTTGGATGCTGCCTGAACTGCTGTGCTCTTCCAGCACCACTAATCCAGAATCTAGAATTAGGGTCACAGTCTCAGAAAGGCCATGAAGGACTGAGATGAGGGGGGTCTTCTTTGTCAGAGGCTGGTGAATCTTTGGAATTCTCTACCCCAGAGAGCTGTAGAGGCTCCGTCATAGAGTTAAATTCAAGAAAGAAATTGATATCTTTCATTTTAGAAATTTATCAAGGGTTATGGGAACAGTTCAGGAAAATGGTACGGAGGTAGAAGATAGGCTTATGTCAAGTTGAAAGGTGGAACAAGCCTGCTGGGCCTATCCTGTACCTACTTCCTGTTATTCTATAGTCTCACCCACACCTCCCCACCCCCAACCCCCAATATCCAACCATTACTGATTGGTGTTCCTTCGGTAACTTCAGTCCAGTTCTCTGGAAACTGCAACCACCTCAGCTCCTTTTTTATTGACCAGGGCTGGGTTGTGACCTGGGGACAAAGCGTTCCTGCGAGGAGTGTTAGTTACTGTTCACTACAATATCATTCGGGCAAACCAGCCTAACTCTTGCACAAGTTCACATGGAACAAAAATGTCATTTTTGGAAAGGTGACAGCCTTGTTTCTGAATGAATGAATTTTGAATGTGTCCTCCTCCAAAGCACAGAGACAGCTGGTGGCTCCGGGGAGTAAAGTCAAATTGCTAACAATCAAAGGGAGCTCTCAGCAAGTTTAAACTTCAGTCCTGAGCACCTGTTAGCTAAGGTCAGGCTGACCTGTCAGCAGCAACAGAATTTGCAACCAAGCTGAACTGAACTCCAGCTGACAGAGGATTTGTTAAAAGTATTCATAATTTATTAGGCTTGATTTTGCACGCTAGATGCACACCCAGCAATGTCCTGGAAGCAAATGTATTATCTGATGTCCCTATATTGTCAAGAACAGTGAGGATCGCCAAGCCTCCTAACTGTATCAATCTAACTTTCTTGGTAAGTAATCTACTCAGAGGGGCAGCAATGAAATTGTATCTCAGATTGCAGATTCCAAAGCCTTGATGTTAACCAGACTCTCTGAGCCACAATAAAGAAAACAACACCTTCCTCATGTCACCTTGCTGCACAAGTGCTGGAGTTGCAGCATATCCTATTATGTCCTCCCTTCTACCTGCTCCCCCAGGGCCTGAAAGACTCCATTTAGGCAAAATAGCAATTTGTTGCTGTACTTTCAATTCTACTGTTTATAATTGATCTGTGAGATGTGGGCTTCGCTGGCTGGGCCAGCATTTATTACCTGTCCCTAGTTGCCCTCGGTAAGGTGGTGGTGAGCTGCCTTCTTGAACAGTTGAAGTCCACCTGTTGTGGGTTGACCCACAATGCCCTTAGGGAGGGAATTCCAGGATTTTGGCCTATTGACAGTGAAAGAACAGCAACATATTTCCAAGTCAGGATAATGAGTTGCTTGGCCAGAGCTGTTTCTGAAGTAGTCTTTTTCGGTGCCTGGTTCGATGCCAAGTGATCTGCGTGGTTTCATTTCTTTGAGACTTTATAGCAATTGGTACAACTGAATGGCTTGCTAGGTTATTTCAGAGACCAAAAAAACTGCCGATGCTGGAATCCAAGATAGATAAGCAGGAGGCTGGAAGAACACAGCAAGCCAGGCAGCATCAGGAGGTGGAGAAGTCAACATTTGGCGTGTAACCCTTCAGGACTGGGGATTTCAGAGGGGAATTGAGAGTCAACCACATTGGTGTAGGTCTAGAGTCACATGTAGGCCAAATCAGGTGAGGATGGCAGATTTCCTTCCCTGAAGGACATTCGTGAACTACATGAGTTTTTCTGACAATCAATGATTTCATATCATCAGTAGATTCTTAATCTCAGATTCCTTTTATTTATTGAATTCAAATTCCACCCTTGGTTGTGGTGGGTTTCAAAGCCTGGTCCCGAGAAAATTAGCTGAGTTTCTCAGTTAGTAGTCCAGTGATAATACCGCTAGGCTATTGCCTCCTCATTATTCGATGTACCACATTTGCTGATCGCAACACTGTATCCTCTAAAGTAAAGAGACCATACACAGACAGGTTGATTGCTTTTGCGAAGATGATTAGTGTCGTGCTGCATCAGGCAGCATCCGAGGAGCAGGAAAATCAACATTTCTGGATGAAGGGCCTTTGCCCGAAATGTCGATTTTCCTGCTCCTCTGATGCTGCCTGACCTGCTTTGCTTTTCCAGCACCATTGTAATCTTGACTCGGATCTCCAGCATCTGCAGTCCTCACTTTTGTGAAAATGACCTAGCCAAAGATGCCTACTTCCCATGAATGAATGAAAGAACTACCTTTTAGTTTGTCCCCGGTGCTTCTAGTTGTATGTCATTTTAGTTCACTGTTCCATTCTCACTTTGACCTTCCCGTCCTTAGTCTCCTATACTGTTCAAATGAAGTGGAGGTGTTAGTGTTGGACTGGGGTGGATAAAAATCACAACACCAGGTTATAGTCCAACAGGTTTATTTGGAAGCACTAACTTTTGGAGCGCTGCTCCTTCATTGTAGCAATGTGATAAAGGAGCAGCGCTCCCAAAGCTGGTACTTCCAAATAAGCCTGTTGGACTATAACCTGGTGTTGTGTGATTTTTAACATAAGCTTGCAGAATAGAACCCCATCTTTCACTACAGCAGTTCCCAGCTTCCCAGACTGAACACTGAGTTAAAAAATTTCAGACCTTACCCACTCATCCTCCTTTGTTCGATTATTTTTGTTTCCATCGCTGAGGGAAGGAGGAGATATTGATTTTTATCGCTCAGATTTTCTGGTCACTTACCTTTCTGCTGGAGAAACTGAGAGAGGGGGCTGGTGTTACGAATCTACCCAAAAATCCTTGAATCTATTAATGAGGAGATATTGTAGAAACTGCTCCCTGTTTGGCAACCATCAGTGCACTGTGCTTTGTAACTTATATGTTAATAGTAAGTGAACCAAATTGACAGCTCCAGTGAAAGGGTAGGTATGTCAGGTAAGTGAATGGTTAGAGTGACAGTTGGCTGCAGATTTATGGTGTCAGGTGGAGGCAGTTAAGGTGCTAATAAATGAGGGGTGAGATTGGTGAGGTGGGTAGAATGCCAAGCAGATAGCGTGCCAGGTAGGTAAGCGAGTGCTTTAGAATTGATTGGGTGTGGGCATTAGGTGGGACCAAGGTATGTGGGTTATCTGGTTCAATACTTTGAGTGTTTGTGCCAGTCCAGGAAGAAGCATCATGCTAATGGGGCAGGAGTCAGGTTGAGTTGGGGTGAGGGGCAGGGGCTTTATGTCAACATGTCGAGGAAGGGTGTCAGGTCTAGTGGGGCCAAGTCGTATTGGGTCTGGTTGGGGATCAGGTAGAGCTGAGGTGTTTGAAGGTCCTGCTGGGCTGGGATTTGTCTGATTGAAGGGGGGTGCAACCAGGGATTGGGGAAAATATAGTTATGGGGGGCCAGGGTTGAGTTGAGACCTCAGTTTAATAGTTAGCCAGCAGTTTGAGTTGGATTTTAGTCCTCTTAAATGTTTTCTGGATAATTATAAAGCTTTGATGAATCAAAACCCCCTGAATCTTCCATCTCTAAGGGACTTTTATAGAGGGTTCCAGATGCAGGGAAATTCCCAATTGTAAGTTTCCATTTTCCAGGCACTTCTCAGAGTCAGCTGCATTGAGAATTTTACAAAGTCCCATTGTGCAACCTCAGTCTATGATGCTCCAATGACCATCTGACCACTCGAACATCTGGCTCAATATATCTTTTCTAAAAAAAAAAGACAGATTTCAACAAAACCCTGTTCACCAGAAGAACTGATTAGTATTTGGGGAAGATGCAGATCTGAATTCAGATGTTCGAAATTTTTAAATGATCTTTAAACATGCGGAGATGGAGCATGTTTACATGGTTAGAATATTATAGATTGTCTCAGTTACTATGGTGGAATTTGAAATAGTTACTAAAATATGATCAGAGTATTCCAAGCAGGTTGTTGGATGTGGATTGGCCTGAAGCTTCAATAAGATTTAATTACCCTTTATTGTCACATGCACTCAAATTATGCAGTGAAGAGTTTGTAACATTGCTTTGGCATCATCTTAGATACAGGGTACTTAGGTGCAGAATATATGCTTATGTACTGAGGTGTATGTGTTACAGACTTGAAAGAATCATAGACAAACATTCAGGATAAGAATATTCAGCACTGAGCCCAGACCACACTGGGCTCCAAACCTTGAGGCCTCGCCTCCAGTCTGGAACCCATTGCCCCCAACTGGCCTGGTCTGGGACTTGTAGTGCTAGAAAAGCACAGCATGTCAGACAGCATTCGAGAAACAGGAGAATTGACGTTTTGGGCATAAGCCCTTCATCGGGAATGAAGGGCTTCTGCCTGAAACGGTGATTTTCCTGCTCCTCGGATGCTCCCTGACCTGCTGTGCCTTTCAATCACCACACTCTTGGCTCTGATCTACAGCATCTGCAGTCCTCACTTTCTCCATGTCTGGGACTTACCAGCAATGACCTTCAGTCTCCTCCATTTACATGTGGGTAAGTTTCAGTTAAACATTTGAAAAAGAAGAGACAAAAAAAAAAAAGAAAAAACAAGCTGTGCAAAGGAGCTTTGGCTGGAACATTTTATGCTGCTGCCACCATCTTGGATTGGCAACTTTTAGTAATAACATTTCTTCTTTGGTTTTGCAACTGAATCCTGTCAGCAGCTTCCCAGGACATAATTCCAATGTGAATTAAACAATTGACAGCATGATGATATAATGGTTAGCACTGCTGCCTCACAGGTTTGATTCCACCCTTAGGTGATCGTCTTTATGACTTTTGCACATTCTCCCTGTGTCTGTATGGGTTCCCTCCAAATGATCTGATTTTCTCCCACAATCCCACAATTGTGGGCGGCACGGTGGCACAGTGGTTAGCACTACTGCCTCATAGCGCCAGAGACCCGGGTTCAATTCCCGCCTCAGGCGACTGACTGTGTGGAGTTTGCACATTCTCCCTGTGTCTGCGTGGGTTTCCTCCGGGTGCTCTGGTTTCCTCCCACAGTCCAAAGATGTGCAGGTCAGGTGAATTGGCCATGCTAAATTCCCCATAGTGTTAGGTAAGGGGTAAATGTAGCGGTATGGGTGGGTTGCGCTTCGGCGGGTCGCTGTGGACTTGTTGGGCTGAAGGGCCTGTTTCCACACTGTAAGTAATCTAATCTAATCTAATCTAATCTAATCCAAAATAACAAAGATGTGCAGGTAAGGTGAATTGGCCCTGGCTAAATTACCCTGAAGTGTTCAGGGGTGTGTAGGCTAGGTGGATTGGCCATGGGAAAACGCAGGGATAGGATAGGGAGGGGATGATTTACTCTTTGGAGGGTCAGTGTGGACTCAATGGGCTGAATGTCTTGCTTCCACACTGTAGTGATTCTATGATCTGGGCATGGTTCCCTCATTTATGTTCAGGTAGGGAGAGAAGGATAAGTGTTACATTAGTCATTTTCCTGAGCTCACACTACAATTTGCATACTTAAGGAAAACGTTTAAGAATTGTGGCCACAATTCTTAATATCTCCACCCATTCATTCAACAGATTATTGGTGCAAGTCAGCATAACCTGGTGACTTGTGACACCAAACTGAAGTATGGTATGCTAATTATTTTTCACACTTATTAACTGGAATTACGCATCACTGACTGCCCATCTCTAATGGTGACGGAGAAGGTGGTCTTCTTGAACTGCTGTGGTCCTTTAACTCATAAAAGGAACAAGGAATACTAAGTAATGTTTCTTCAGGCGGCCCTGCTTTTCTTCTCTTGGATTTAAAGTGACCTGCAAAAAAAACAAGATAAACTTGGGAAAAACCTTTTCATTCAGCGAGTGGTTAGGGTGTGGTGGAGGCTTGTTCAATTGGATTATTATTTGATCAAATAACCTGGAAGGTTACTGGGGGGGGGGGCAAGCAGGAGATTTATACCATCTAATGGTGCTCATTTGAAGAGCTGGCGCAGACATGATGGGCCAAATGGTCGTCTTCCAAACCATAGCATTCAGTTATTGTGTGGAGACAACCACCATGCTGTTCAAAATTGAGTTCCAGGGAAGAATGGCTAATAGTTCCAAGTCAGGGTGATTTGTGACATGAAAGGGTTTGCAGATAATGGAGTCCTGAGTATCTGCTCACCTTGTCCTTCTAGATACTAGAAGTTGCAGGTTAGGAAAGTGCTATTGAGGAACATTGAGTCACTGCAGTGCATAACTTTTAGAAAAAGAACAAAAAATATGTTCGCCACAATTTGATCTTCTCCGACTACACTCGCTCCTTCTTCCTTGTGTGGTCTCAACCTCTCTCTAGTGTCCTTTCACTTTCGTATGCCCTTATAAAAATCAGATACGATTTCCTTCAAAAATCTCATTGATGTCTTCCCAATCATATGTTGTCTATTTCTTGAAGCAACAAAAAAAAAATCAGAGACTTTTGGAGTACTGCGTACAATTTTGGTCGCCCTGCTACAGGAAGGATGTTATTAAACTGGAAAGGCTGCAGGAAAGATTTACCAGAATGTTCCCGAAACTGGAGGGTTTGAGATATAAGAAGAGGATGGATAGGTGGAGACCCATTTCCCTGGAGCTTAAGAGGCTGGGGGGTGACCTTATAGGGGTTTATAAAATCATGAGGGGCATGGATAAAGTGAATAGTCTTTCATCCAGAGTAGGTGAGTCCAAAACTAAAGGGCATAGGTTTACGGCGAGAGGAGAAAGATTTAAGAAGGACCTATGGGGCAGCTTTTTCATGTAGAGGGTGCGGTGTGTATGGAATGAGCTGTCAGAGGAAGTGATACATGTAAAAGGCATTTGGATAGGTAAATGGATAGGAAAGATTGAGGGATACGGGCCAAATGCAGGCAAATGGGATAAGTTTAGTTTAGGGAACCTGGTCGGCATGGATGAGATGGGCCGAAGGATCTTTTTCCATGCTTTATGACTAACTGTGGATGCTGAAAATCAGAAACAAAAAGAGAAATTACTGGAGAAACACAGCATCTGTGGAATGAGAAGCCAAGTTAACGTCTGGGGTCCAGTGACCTTTCTTTGTTGAGACGCTGCTAGACCTGCTGGGTTTTTCCAGCAATTTCTGTTTTTAGAGTCATAGAGATGTACAGCATAGAAACGGACCCTTCGGTTCAACCTGTCCATGCAGACCAGATATCCCAACCCAATCTAGTCCCACCTGCCAGCACCCGGCCTATATCCCTCCAAACCTTTCCTATTCATATACCCGTCCAAATGCCTCTTAAGTGTTGCAATTGTACCAGCCTCCACCACATCCTCTGGCAGCTCATTCCATACACGTATCACCCTCTGCGTGAAGAAGTTGCCCCTTAGGTCTCTTTTATATCTTTCCCCTCTCATCCGAAACGTATGCCTCTAATTCTGAACAACCCGACCCCAGGGAAAAGACTTTGTCTATTTATCCTATCCATGCCCCTCAATTATGTAAACCTCTATAAGGTCATCCCTCAGCCTCCGACGCTCCAGGGAAAACAACCCCATTTTGTTCAGCCTCTCCCTGCAGCTCAAATCCTCCAACCCTGGCAACATCCTTGTAAATCTTTTCTGAACCCTTTCAAGTTTCACAACATCTTTCCAATAGGAAGGAGACCAGAATTGCATGAAATATTCCAACAGTGGCCTAACCAATGTCCTGTACAGCCGCAACATGACCTCCCAACTCCTGTACTCAATACTCTGACCAATAAAGGAAAGCATAGCAAACGCCTTCTTCACGATCCTGTCTACCTGCAACTCCACTTTCAAGGAGCTATGAACCTACACTCCAAGGTCTCTTTGTTCAGCAACACTCCCTAGGTCCTTACCATTAAGTGTATAAGTTCTGCTAAGATTTGCTTTCCCAAAATGCAGCACCTCGCATTTATCTGAATTAAACTCCATCTGCCACTTCTCAGCCCATTGGCCCATGTGGTCCAGATCCTGTTGTAATCGGAGGTAACCCTCTTCGCTGTCCACTACACCTCCAATTTTGGTGTCATCTGCAAACTTACTAACTGTACCTCTTATGCTCGCATCCAAAGCATTTATGTAAATGACAAAAAGTAGAGGACCCAGCACTCCACTGGTCACAGGCCTCCAGTCTGAAAAAAACAACCTTCCACGACCACCCTCTGTCTTCTACCATTGAGCCAGTTCTGTATCCAAATGGCTAGTTCTCCCTGTATTCCATGAGATCTGACCTTGCTAATCAGTCTCCCATGGGGAACCTTGTCAAACGCCTTACTGAAGTCCATATAGATCACATCTACTGCTCTGCCCTCAATCTTCTTTGTTACCTCTTCAAAACCCTCAATCAAGTTTGAGAGACATGACTTCCCACGCACAAAGCCACGTTGACTATCCCTAATCAGTCCTTGCCTTTCCAAATACATGTACATCCTGTCCCTCAGGATTCCCTCCAACAACTTGCCCACCACCGAGGTCAGGCTCACCGATCTATTGTTCCCTGGCTTGTCTTTACCGCCCTTCTTAAACAGTGGCACCACGTTTGCCAACCTCCAGTCTTCCGGCACCTCCCCTGTGACTATCGATGATACAAATATCTCAGCAAGAGGCCCAGCAACCACTTCTCTAGCTTCCCACAGCGTTCTCGGGTACACCTGTTCAGGTCCTGGGGATTTATCCACCTTTAACCGTTTCAAGACATCCAGCACTTCCTCCTCTGTAATCTGGACATTTTGCAAGATGTCACCATCTATTTCCCTACAGTCTATATTTTCCGTATTCTTTTCCACAGTAAATACTGATGCAAAATATTCATTTAGTATCTCCCCCATTTTCTGTGGCTCCACACAAAGGCCGCCTTGCTGATCTTTGAGGGACCCCATTCTCTCGGAGAAAGTGAGGACTGCAGATGCTGGAGATCAGAGCTGAAAATGTGTTGCTGGAAAAGCGCAGCAGGTCAGGCAGCATCCAAGGAGCATGAGAATCGACGTTTTGGGCATGAGCCCTTCTTCAGGAAACTGGGTCCCATTGTCTCCCTAGTTACCCTTTTGTCCCTAATATATTTGTAAAAACCCTTTGGATTCTCCTTAATTCTATTTGCCAAATCTATCTCATGTCCCTGTTTCGCCATCATGATTTCCCTCTTAAGTATACTCCGAGGATTCACTCGATCTATCCTGTCTACACGTGACATATGCTTCCTTCTTTTTCTTAACCAAACCCTCAATTTCTTTAGTCATCCAGCATTCCTTATACCTACTAGCCTTCCCCTTTACCCTAACAGGAATATACTTTCTGGCTTCCCATTTTCCAGCTGTCCCTTTACCTGCAAACATCTGCCTCCAATCTGCTTTCGAAAGTTCTTGCCCAATACCATCAAAATTGGCCTTTCTCCAATTTAGAACTTCAACTTTTAGATCTGGTCTATCCTTTTCCATCACTATTTTAAAACGAATAGAATTATGGTCGCTGGCCCCAAAGTGCTCCCCCACTGACACCTCAGTCACCTGCCCTGCCTTATTTCCCAAGAGAAGGTCAAGTTTTGCACCTTCTCTAGTAGGTACATCCACATACTGAATGAGAAAATTGTCTTGTACACACTTAAGAAATTCC
>NC_057722.1:75686195-75720666 GCF_004010195.1 Chiloscyllium plagiosum | reverse complement strand
TACATACATATCAAGGACATGTCGTATCTGTTCCTTGAAAAAGTTCCACATTTCCACGACATCCTTCCCTGACAGCCTATGCTCCCAACTTATGCTCCTCAGATCCTGTCTTACAGCATCGTAATTACCCTTCCCCCAATTGTAAAACCTACCCTGTTGCACCCACCTATCTCTCCATAACCAAGGTAAAAGTCACAGAATTGTGATCACCATCACCAAAATGTTCACCCACTAACAAGCCCATCACTTGTCCCAGTTCATTACCGAGTACCAAATCCAATATGGCCTCCCCTCTGGTCGGACAATCTACATACGGAGTTAGAAAAGCTTCTTGGACACACTGCGCAAACACCGCCCATCCAATCTACTTGATCTAAAGAGCTTCCAATGAGATACCTGAGATCTCCTTACAAGTTTGTTTTTCAATTTCCCTCTGACTATTGGGGGGGGGGGGTCTATAATACCTGTTTTTGTTGCATATTTCTCTACTTATTTCTCTGTAAAGTGTCTTGAGAGATATCTTGTTTGTTAAAGGTATTGCATTAATGCAAGCTGTTTTCTGTTACTATTAATAAATCTGTTCCATAGTTGCTGTAACTGCTGACCGATGGATTGTTTATTCTTCCACTGTCTGAGCACTAGAAGTGCATGAAAGGACTTGTGCAATATTTAGAGAGATAACAATTACTTCTGATTAAACCTGCAAAGGCAAAGCTGAAATATCAGAATATAATATTCACACTCTGGCTTGTAAGGTGGCAAGAACTTATTGCCCTTGGTTCTAAGCACAAAAATATAATCCAATGAAAGTCCAAAAGTGCAACGGAACTGCATTGTGCATAAAGATTGCCAGGGAGACTATAGCACAAGATCAGACAATCACTACAGAGTGTGCACTCAAAATATGCAAAGTATCAGGCTACAGTAGGATTCAACATGTCTCTAACCTCGGTACGATTCCCTACTGAATAAGATCGCATGCACCAAAGAATGAACTGAATGTGCCAAGTTAATTCCACTGACACATGTACACTATAAGTAGGAAAGGAATCAGTCAGGCCTTTTCCTTTTTAAGCGTCTGACTCTTTTCTCACTGTCAGGCATGGCACTATTGGTAACACTCCTGCATGTGAGTCAGCAGTTGTGGATTCATAATCTGCTTTGCAGAGAGTTGAACACAGGATCTAAGCTACACTGCAGGGCTGTACTCTCGGGAGTGCTATTTCATGGATGAGATGTCAAACTGAGGCTGCGTGTGCTCTCCCAGGACAACAGAAAGATATTATTTTTGAAGAAGAGTGGGGAAGTTAACCCCGGTGTCTCAGTTTGTATTTATCCTTCAACAAACATAATTAAAATAGATTACCAGGCAATTATGTCTTTTTTTGTTGTTGTGTGTAGGAACTAGCTATGTGCATATTGTCTGATACATTTCCTATATCGCAAGAATGTCTAAGTACTTAATTAGCTGTAGGACTGACACATAAAAATGCATTCTCTTTGAGCACCGTGGTTCTATGGATCTGGCATAAAGGCCTGAAGCCTTTACTTAGTCGTAAGGCATTTCTTAATCAAAATAGCACTGGCTCCTATATTTTGGAAGTCTTGCCCCTATGTGGTGGCATGGTGGCTAACAGCGCCGGGGACCCCGGGTTCAATTCCACCCTCGTGTGATTGTCTGTGTGGGTTTTGATGAGGAGGTGCTGGTGTTAGAGTAGCAAGTGTTTCCAAATAAACCTGTTGGACTATAACCTGGTGTTGTGTGATTTTTAACTGTGCGGATTTTGCACGTTCTCCCCGTGTCTACGCAGGTTTCCTCCCACAGTCCAAAGCTGTGCAGATTTAGTGGATTGGCTATGCTAAATTTTCCATAGTGTGCAGGCTAGGTGGGTTAGCCATGGGGAATGCAGGCTTACAGGGATAGGGGTAAGGGGTTGGGTCCAGGTGGGATGCCCTTCAGGAGTGGTGTGGACTTGATGGGTTGAATGGCCTGCTTCCAAACTGCAGAGATTCTATGATCTGCAAACCTGGTACCCACCACCTTCTCCAGGAGTGAAAGAATGGGGATGAAAACCTTCGATGTGTAAGGATGCAGAAGCACTTTTACAAATACAGTTGCATTCAATCAGAAGCGATTTCCATTTCTGGGATTTCCAAAACCTCATTCATGGTGCTTACAGATTGGAGTAAAACACTTAAACTTGGAGGTCTTTTGAGAGGTCTGGTACTCTTTTGGAGTGGGTTAAGCCCAGGCGCTGCTCCAGGGCTCACTGCTCTGGGGCCTTGTTACTCACAGCTGCCGCTGAGCGGTATTCACCTCCAGTGCTAAGGAGAGAAGAAAAGAGGAGCAAAAAAAAAAAGGAAAAATAAACAGGTGGAGGAGAGGAGCTCTAGCAGGAGTGTCCTACTGTGCCACCATCTTGATTCAGTTACTATTGAGTAGGATGGTGGTGAGCTGCCTTCTTGAACCGCTGCAGTCCATATGCTGCAGGGGGATCCACAATGCCTTTGGGAAGGGATTTCTTGGATTTTATGACCCAGGGACAGTGATATTTTTCCAAGTCAGGACAGTGACTGGTTTGGAAGGGAACTTGATGGTGGGGGTAGGGGATGGGGGGTGGTGGTGGGTGTTGGGGGGGTATCAGGGAGGTTCCATCTTTTTGCTGACCTTGATCTTCTAGATGGAAGAGGTCATGGATTTGGAAGGTACAGTCTTAAGGAACTTTGGCCAATTTCTGAAATGTATCTTGTAGATAGTACACACTGTTACTGCAAGGAACACCACCACCTCCAGGTTGCCCTACAAGATGCACACTATTGCAACTTAAATGTATTTTCCTTCTCTCGCTGTCACTGGATCAAAATCCTGAAATCACTTTCCTAACAGGATTGCATGTGTCCCTACAACCCAAGGAGTGAAGTGGTTTAAGAAGGCTGCTTCTGCAGGATAATTCATGAGGAACAGCAATTACCTGGCTAGTGATGCCCAGATCAAGTGAAATTTTGTTAAAAATGTGACATTTGAGCAGTTTAATTAAGACAAGGTGAACCTTATCTGTAATTATCATGATTTTGTGCAAAGATCTGTGCTAACAAAGTGTGGTTCACTGAATTAGTTTAATCAGCTTTGTAAGTAGTGCCCCCATGGTATTCAATGGGACATTCCGCAGTTCCAATTCTGGAGCTCTATAATTGGGAAATTTGATATTGAGAAAATATTCCAAGGAATTTGCTCCAACTTACATCCTGCTATTCCGAGTTCTTGTTTGTTTTTTCTTCTGCACAGATCTTTGATGCATGCCAGTGACTTCCAGAGCAAGAAGTTAATGCAGAGAACGGGGTCTGAAAGCTGAAGTTTTGAAGATGATGGCACAGTGGCTCAGCGGTCAGCACTGCCGCCTCACAGTGCCAGGGACCCAGGTTTGATTCCACCCTCGGGAGACTGTTTGTGTGCAGTTTGCACGCTCTCCCTGTGTCTGTGTGGGTTTATTCCCACAGTCCAACAAAGTGCAAGTTAGGTGGATTGGCAGCACTAAATTACCCAAAATATCCAGGATGTGCAAGCCAGGTGGTTTAGCCATGGGAAATGCAGGGTTACTGGGATGGGTCTGGGTGGGATGCTCTTCAGAGGGTTGGTGTGCCATTGATGGGCTGAGTGACCTGCTTCCACACTGTAGGGACTGTATGAAAGGTCACTGGACCTGTAATGTTAACTCTGCTTTCTCTCCACAGATGCTATCAAATCTGCTGAGTTTTTCCAGCAATTTCGACTTTGGTTTCAGACTTTCAGCATCATCAGTTCTTTTCAGCTTTCATTTGGTGTCTGAAAGCTGATTCCTGTGTGCAGAAACTCAGAGCAGCTGCATATTTAGAGGGAACGTTGACCATAAGAGGGTAAAGAATAATAATAATAATAATAATAATAATAAATGCATGTTTAATTGTGTTACTTTGTTTTGTATGGAAAACCACACTGCTGGGTCTTTATTTGGCATCTGTGGAACTTTTAGTGATATAGGAACAAAAATTAAAAACTCACCCAGCATCCACTGCCATCTATGGAACAGAATTCCAAATATAGGGTATTATTGTTGGACTGTTAATCCAGAGGCCCAGGTAATATTCTGGGGACCTGTGTTCCTCATGGCAGATGGTGGAATTCAAATTCATTTTAAAAATCTGGAATTAAGAGTCCAGGTATCCATCTGATTCAGATGGGAAAAACCCATCTGATTCACGAATGTCCGAGGGAACGAAACTGCTATCCTCACCTGGTCTGGCCTTCATGTGACTCCAGACCCACAGCAATGTGGTTGACTCTTAACTGCCCTCTGGGCAATTAGAGATGGGCAATAAATGCTGACCTATGAAGCCCTCCTCAGTGAATGAATAATGAAAAGTAACACCCTTGCAAGAGGGCATCTCAGAAGTGAAAAAGGTCTGATGCTTCGCTGGCGTGTGGACTTCAATGTGTTTATCCAAAATGTGAAAATAAAAATAAATTTCAAACAAAGGAATGCTGATCCCACTGCAAGTGGAGGCAGATCACCAAAAACACATCAGTCTTCATTAATACAGTAAAACAGATGCTTCAGGCTCTGACTCTGCGTAGCATGTTTTCCAGTGTGCAGTCTTTTGTTCAGAATTTTCCCCTTTTTGCCTCGTTGCATTAGTGTGCATTTGCATTACAAAGCAGCTGCCAACATTACATCACAATCAGTCTTCCCTTTGAATGGCTTTAAAATGGATCCTGAAATTAAGTACCTGTAGTAGATTACCGCATGGTGTGGGCTGCTGGGCAAGACATTTGATTTAGGACCAGAAAGAAACAGCATGATCCTTGAAAATATGCCAAGCGTTGCAAAGCACTGCACCACACAGCAATATTTCTCAGACAGCACACTGGGAATTAAACCTGACAATGGCAAATGCCTTGCTTTTAAGTCTGATATTGTATTTCCTGTCAGTTCATGCTACAAACACACCAGACCAATTTCATTACCATGTTTTGAAAAAAAAATATCTTTTATTATTACATGGTTTAATGGCAAGAAATTGACCCTATCCTGGACCCAGCAGGTTGTATCAGTGCCTTCAAATATTTATTCATATTCTCTCTCTCTCCTATAGCTCTAATGTTGAACATGTACCATTTATAAGTAACACTAGTGGAGGGTTCAAAATATGCCTTCAAGGTTTTCAAAATTTCTCCAGTGTAGCTTTTATGTTTCTCTTTAATAGAGCTGGTCAAACTCTCTCTGACACTGATAACAGAGTGGCTGTACTTATTGTTCAGGCTTCAGATTTAATTCTGTAGCTACTGCATTAATTTATCACAGACTGAAACAAAACCTAACTGTCTCAGATCACTTTTCATTTACTCAACGTCTGGACTGGTAAATTCAGAAGGAGCAGGAGAATTGACATTTCACGCAAAGGCCCTTCATTGAGAACTTTCCCGATGAAGGACTTTTGCCCGAAACATCAATTCTCCTGCTCCTCAGATGCTGCCTGACCTGCTGTGCTTTTCCAGCAACACACTCTTGACTCTGATCTCCAGCATCTACAGTCCTCAGTTGCTTCTGGTAAAAATTCACAGCCATTCTGACACATTCAGCAGTTCAAAATTGCAGACTGGTGTTCAAAATCCCAGGATGGTGGTGGTGGGGTGGGGTGGGGAATAGGAAGGGTTTAGAGGGATATGGGCCAAGTGCTGGCAAATATGACGAGATTATTTTAGGAAAAGCCCTGGGGAAGATTGATATGCAAAGAGATCTGGGTGTTCAGGACCATTATACCCTGAAGGTGGCAACACCAGCCAGTAGAGTGGTCAAGAAGGCATATGGCATGCTTTCCTTCATTGGATGGGATACTGAGTACAAGAGTGGGCAGGTCATGTTACAGTTGTATAGGACTTTGTTTTGGCCACATTTGAAGTGCTGCATACAGTTCTAGTTGCCACAATACCAGAAAGATATGGACACTTTGGAGAGGGTGCAGAGGAGGTTCACCAGGATGTTGCCTCGTATGGAGGGCGCTAGCTATGAAGAGAGGTTGAGTAGATTAGGATTATTTTCATTAGAAAGACGGAGGTTGAGGGGGGACCTGATTGAGGTTTACAAAATCATGAGAGATATTGACAGAATGGATAGCAAAAAGCTTTTTCCCAGAGCGAGGAATTCAATTACTAGAGGTCACGAGTTCAAGGTGAGTGGGGAAAAGTTTTTAAGGGAGATATGTGTGGAAATGCGCAGAGGTTGGTGGGTACCTGGAAAATGATGCCAGTGGAGATGATTGAGGCGGGCATAATAGTATAATTTAAGATGTATCTAGATAGATACAGATCCTTGGAAAATAGACGACATGTTTAAATAGAGGATCTGGATCGGCACAGGCTTGGAGGACCGAAGGGCCTGTTCCCGCTCTGTAATTTTCTTTGCTCTTTATTCTTGGTCAGCATGGACAATTTGGACTGAAGGGTCAGTTTCCATACATCACAATAACTGTCTTGTTATTTTTCTGCAGGCTCTCTTAGAGTTTAAGATCCACCCAGCCTCAGCTTCAACTTCTAACATCATGAGCCGAACTTTCCCAAAATTTGGCTGTGTCAATTTTGGGAGTTTCACAAAGGGTATCTCTCTGTGATCACCAGCAAGTTTTCTCACACAGTTTAGTGGAGCTTACCTCATTAGTATACACCACACCATCAACCAGCAGCTTTATTCAGCTGAAGAAAGTAAGCCTGCATTTAGCCAGGACACTTCCAGCAACTCCAGGCCCTCGAGCCATAAACATTCCCAAAACTCCAAGACTGCAGGCTCTGCTACAGGGCAGGCTACATTATAGGATAGGCTGCACTACAGGGCAGGCTCTGCTACAGAGTAGGCTGCATTATAAGACAGACTCCACTACAGCAGTGGACCTTGGTATTGAACCCAGATGTCGTGAGGGGAAAAGCAAAACTGTCTGAAGGCACATGGATATCACCTCACTGTTAATAGAATGTCATATTGTTAATATTGTCACTTTACATCATCATGAGACTGATTGACTCTAAATTTATCTGCACCTACAAGATTGAATCTAGAGAGGCAGCCCTTTCTTAATACCACAAGGTTCACTCTGACCAAGCCCGCTCCTCAGGACTTTATCCAGCTGCTGTTCACCTCCAGATTCACTCTCCTTTGCTGTGTTGCTGCTGCTGTCATTGCCTGGACTGACCTCCATTGGGCCATGAGTGACCATAAGTGACGATTCCAATGACCCTCCATGAGGAATATCTGATGCGAAGCAACTTCTTAGTGACATTGCAGCTATTAATGCAATAGTTCACCATAGTCCTTGATATGGGTGCTCTTGGAGACTTCTGACCAGGAAGACATGAGCTGCCACTAGTGGACCTTTATGGCAGGAGACCTTGTTCAGATGTATGCTTCACAGTCACGCTGCACACATACATTAGGAGATAGTAAGTACGGTGCAATCAATTCTCCCTCAACCACTGCATGACCCAAGAAAGACAGCATTGTACAGAAGAGCATGTGAAATACTTACAGTTTGCTGTGTGAGGGAATTAGCTCTGTGTCCTTGTGCTGCTTATAAGACCTCGGAATGTGTTTGTGAATTGTAGACCACAGATGATACTTTATAGATCTTCTTTGATTCCGAGAGGCTGCTGGGCTTAATTGGTAATGGTAATGTCACTACAGTTCCAGAGAACATTAGTGCTGGTCTCTCATTAGAGAGGAGCAGGTGGTGCTCATTTAAGCTGAGGGTCGCCATGCCTTAGCCGATGATGGTAATGATCAGTGTCATGGTAAGAACTACTAGTGCCCAGGATTTGTAATCAACGTAGTTGGACACTGCTTTAGGTACAGATGCAGAATTTGTGATTGTACATATCTTTAACCCAGAATGTGTAATGGTCTGATTTAATGCATTTGTCTGTTTGAAAAGCCTCACATCTCTCTCTCTCTCTCTCTCTCTCTCACACTCACACTCACACACACACACAGTCTGTTCAAGTAAAGAAAACAAAATTACTTGATATTGGTGGGTTCGATTGGGTGGTCTCATCCTACACTTGAGATGCTGAATGTGAGATGCGAGAGTTTTAATGGGGAACCACTTTCCAACAGTCCCTCCTTTTGAGAAGGAAATATCATTATTTACTTCTCATAACTAATTTTTAACTAACCTACCCATTTGTAAAGTACAAATTTGGTTCCCTTTTTAAACTTATACATAAAAATAATTAAGTAAAATGACTCAGTTGGGAAAAGAGCACTGATAATTGAACTCCCCCTCCCCCCCACCTTTCCCATGAGCCAGCACAATTGTATAATTACCTGATTAACCAATAAAATGATCAATTTAAGGGCAGTGCTTGTCACTGGCCACCTGGGTGTTTTCCTATCTTCCTGGTGGTGGAAATTGAATAAAGATTGGTGCACTTTGTGTCTTTCACTGTGTCTCACACCTGCACACACACACCATGGGTGCTGGGGAAAAAAAAAAAAGAACTGGAGTGAAAGTAAAGAAGAAAAAAAAAGAAAAAAAAAAAGGGGAGTTTTATTTTGATTTAGTCCCTACCCTCCCCTTCAAAAAAAAAAAAAATAAAATGATCAATTTAAGGGCAGTGCTTGTCACTGGCCACCTGGGTGTTTTCCTATCTTCCTGGTGGTGGAAATTGAATAAAGATTCGTGCACTTTGTGTCTTTCACTGTGTCTCACACCTGCACACACACACCATGGGTTCTGGGGATAAAATAAGCACTACCGCACTTAGGTGGTAGTGTGGGGGTTAAAATAAAAATAATTTTAAAAAAAAACAAAAAAAAAAGAAGAAACAAAAAAAATAAATAGGGATTGAAATAAAAAAAAAATAAACAGGAGACCGGAACTTTGTGAAAAAAAAATAAAATGATCAATTTAAGGGCAGTGCTTGTCACTGGCCACCTGGGTGTTTTCCTATCTTCCTGGTGGTGGAAATTGAATAAAGATTCGTGCACTTTGTGTCTTTCACTGTGTCTCACACCTGCACACACACACCATGGGTTCTGGGGATAAAATAAGCACTACCGCACTTAGGTGGTAGTGTGGGGGTTAAAATAAAAAAAAATAAAAAAAAGAAAAAAAATAAGCAGGTGGTTTTTGGCTGCACAAAGAAAAAAAAATAGAGAAAACAAAAAAGGAGTGTACCATGGGTTCTGGGGATAAAATAAGCACTACCGCACTTAGGTGGTAGTGTGGGGGTTAAAATAAAAAAAAACAGGATAGGAAAAAAAAGAGAAAAAAAATAACCAGGAGCACGCGGTGTCAAAAAAAAAGAAAAAAAAAAATGATCAATTTAAGGGCAGTGCTTGTCACTGGCCACCTGGGTGTTTTCCTATCTTCCTGGTGGTGGAAATTGAATAAAGATTCGTGCACTTTGTGTCTTTCACTGTGTCTCACACCTGCACACACACACCATGGGTTCTGGGGATAAAATAAGCACTACCGCACTTAGGTGGTAGTGTGGGGGTTAAATAAATAAAGAAAAAAAAAAATAGACAGGAGGTAAGGGCAGTGTTTGTCACTGGCCACCCGGGTGTTTGCCTATTAAAAAGAAAATAAAATGATCAATTTAAGGGCAGTGCTTGTCACTGGCCACCCGGGTGTTTTCCTATCTTCCTGGTGGTGGAAATTGAATAAAGATTCGTGCACTTTGTGTCTTTCACTGTGTCTCACACCTGCACACACACACCATGGGTTCTGGGAATAAAATAAGCACTACCGCACTTAGGAGAAAAAGTAAAATGATCAATTTAAGGGCAGTGCTTGTCACTGGCCACCCGGGTGTTTTCCTATCTTCCTGGTGGTGGAAATTGAATAAAGATTCGTGCACTTTGTGTCTTTCACTGTGTCTCACACCTGCACACACACACCATGGGTGCTGGGGATAAAATAAGCACTACCGCACTTAGGTGGTAGTGTGGGGTTAAAAAAGAAAAGTTAAAAAAAAAATATAAAAAAAAATTAAAAATAAAATGATCAATTTAAGGGCAGTGCTTGTCACTGGCCACCCGGGTGTTTTCCTATCTTCGTGGTGGTGGAAATTGAATAAAGATTCGTGCACTATGTCTTTCACTGTGTCTCACACCTGCACACACACACCATGGGTTCTGGGGATAAAATAAGCACTACCGCACTTAGGTGGTAGTGTGGGGGTTAAAAAAAATAAATAAATAAACAGGAGAAAACGGATTAAGCAGAGGATTTAAATACAGACAGCGGATGAAAATAAAATAAAATAAAATGATCAATTTGCCTGACTGATGGCTTTTTGGGACAGAAATAATTTACAGCAGGTTTCATCATTAACAAGAAAATATCTCTATTTATTGTGAACAAACTTGTCCTTTAATTATTGGCAAAAAATGGTTTACTAATTTGCTACAATGTGACTTACACTGCATCAAACGGCCTCAACACTGAATTCCCCACCCCCACCCCATCCCAGATCAACCCTCCGACTCGGCACCACCTTCTTGACCTGACCTACCTGTTCAACTCCCTCCCCACTTATCTGCTCCAGACGTCCCACTGACCTATCACAATCACAACCTTTGCCCACCTATCTCCATCCTACCTACCTCTCCCCTAGCCCCCCCTCCCCCTTTATTTCTCAGGCCCCTTTCCCCTCCCCAGTCCTGATGAAGGGCTTATACCTGAAACGTCGACTCTCTTACTCCTCTTACCTGACCTGCTGTGCTTTTCCAGGGCTGCACTTTATCGACTCTGACACTCAGCATCTGCAGTCCTCATTATCTCCAACTCCCACGATACCCCTTTGAGCCCTTATACATTTGTGCATTCATTTATGAACAAAACACTCAAAAAAAACAAGGTTTGACACAAATATTATGGGTGTAATAATAAAGATGGGGAAATAAGGTCTGCAGTTCAAGAATCCAGACCACAAAGTTGGATAGTTATTTCTCACAGTTCTTTTGATTTTAAGAAATTGTTGTCTGCAGACTGACAACCAATCTTTGACTCAGTAGCTGATCAGGAGGTCCTAGGTGCTTACTTACATTAGACTTCTTTCTTTAGAGTTTCTAGGTTTTTTTTGTTGTTTTTCCACTTACGGAGAAAAATTGTCGAGGTGCTCCTGGTTGATGGCTTCTTGAGTGCACTGCATTCAGAGGCCTATAACAAACCACAGCTGGACCACTCTGAAGGCTGTCATTATACAATTTTTTTCCCCTTAAGTCAAAGTCTTCTGGTGCCACTCTGTCTCATAAAACAGCTACCACACCACTCCGAAATGTAACATAATCTTGTATAGCTAAAGCATACATCACACAAGCCCACTTAATCCTCAAGCTGCAAATGGAAAACTCATCTGGCAGTTTTTAAAATAGTGACAATTTCCATTTCCCAGTTTATAGTCCTAAAGGAAGGATATGTGGTCCCTCACACACCTACACCCTTAAAGAGATGGAGCACCACTTTTATGTTTATAGATAAACATGATATGTATACAAAAAGAAACACAAGAAAAGCACACTAATTCAACCTCACTCATTCTTTATACAGAATTTATGCAATTTCCTATCATCGTTCCTCTTAAATTCTTAAATAATCTCAGCATAATCACATCTTGATATGAGTAATGTGAACAATATTTATGTTGTAAGTTTGAAATAATAAGTTCCATCAAAACAATGTTGAATTTTGAGTTTCAGTTTAGGATACAATTAGTGTATATTATGGTTCTTTGCAAACATGATGAACATAAACATGCAAAATGTTTAATAGCTGGTAATCAAAATCTCTTTTTCCACTGTACACTGTTTTCTGACATTGGTTTAATTTTTAAAAAAATATACTCACTGGTTTCTCTATTCTCCATTCAACGTCTTGTAACGATAATGCGTCTTGTTCTAACTCATTACCATCAATTGCCTTTTCAAAAGGTTTTGTAAAGTCAAGGGCAGCCAACACCAATCCATTTATTAGGATTACCTTCACCTTCTCATAAGCTATTTGCCTCACCAAACCACCTTTTACCATTTTTGTAATAAGTTTGTGAAATTTAACAGTTAGAATCATTACAGTGTGGAAGCAGGCCATTTGAGTTCATACTGACTCTCTGAAGAGCATTCCCACCCAGACACCCACACCCTGCATTTCCCATGGCTATTTCACCTAACCTGCAAATCCCTGGACAATGTGAAACAATTTAGCATGGGCAATCCACCTAACCTGGAAATCAGGGTCAAGAGTGTGTTGCTGGAAAAGCACAGCAGGTCAGGCAGCATCCAAGGAGCAGGAGAATAGTTCCTGATGAAGGGCTCTGGCCCAAAACGTTGATACTCTTGCTCCTCAGAAGCTGCCTGACCTGCTGTGCTTTTCCAGCCCCACACTCTTGAATCCACCTAACCTGCACACCTTTGGACTGCAGGAGGAAACCAGAGCATGCAGAGAAAATCCATGCAGATACAGGGAGAATGTACAAATTCCACACAGACAGTCACCTGAGGGTGGAATCAAACTAGAGTCCCTGATGCTGTGAGGCAGTGGCGCTAACCACTGAGCCACTGCCACACAGTTATTGAAGTTAGGCACAAATCTCTAATAAAGAAAACCACACACCCCCAGAAATCTTTCAATTTCCTATTTAGGTTTCATAATAGAAATTCGATCTGAGTCTTCACTTTTGCCATTCTTGGTGACATTTTACCTTGCCCTATGATGTGTCCTAGATAGGATACCTTTGCTTTTGAGAGTTCACTTTTGGCAGGAGACTTCTAACTGTAATTGCTTAAAAGGTCACCTAACTGTTTGACATGCTGTTCCCAGAAGTCACTTTATATTGTGATATCACTGAAGAGAAATACAAGGTAGAATTCACCCTGAACATTTCCCAGCACTTATTTCCAATCAACAGGATTCCATGACAGTAACAAAAGCTTAGAAATAATACCTTTTCTCCCATTGCTTTCAGCAAAGATACCTTCCTGTTTGATGGTCAGTACCTAATTATATGTTTTTAAAAATTATTTAAACTTTGGAATGACACAGATGGAACAATGGGACAGGTTTTTATTGATTCTTCTCCTAGGCTGTGAGGAGCAAAGTTACATGAGCCATGTGGTAATTTTGACATATTTACTACCCTCGCACAATTGTTGATATATCTCTGAGATATCTCTGATGTACTTACATTTTCTTCGTATGATTCTTAGATCAACATAGTAAAAACAATGACTGCTAATGCTGGAAAACAGATTCTGGATTAGTGGTGCTGGAACAGCACAGCAGTTCAGGCAGCATCCGAGGAGCAGTAAAATCGACGTTTCGGGCAAAAGCCTTTCATCAGGAATACCTTAGATCAACATGTTCACTGTTCCTATTCCTAATGTCACACTACTCTTGACCCACTCCAATTTGCCTATCAGACCAACAGATCCATGTAAGATGCCATATTACTCGGCCTTCACTCCTCCCTAGAACTTCTTGACACCAAGAACAGCTATGTAAGAATCCTACTCACTGATTACAGTTCAGCCTTCAACACTATTATCCCCTTGAAACTGATTACTAAACTTAGTGATCTCGGACTAAGCCCCACTCTCTGCAACTGGATCCTCAGCTTCCTGACCTACAGGCTACAAAAAGTGACGATTGGGGACAATATTTCATCCTCACTAACACTCAACACTGGAGCCCCCAAGGCTGCGTACTCAGCCCCCTACTGTACTCACTGTATACCCATGACTGCGTCACCAAATACCAGACTAATGCCATTCACAAGTTCACTGGTAACACCACCATAGTTGGTCAAATCTCAGATGACGACGAAACAGACTACAGATGGGAGGGGAAAGACCTGGAAAAATGGTGCACTGAGAACAACCTAGCTCTCAATGCCAGCAAAACCAAGGAACTCATTATTGACTTTCAGCGGGATGTTACTCATGCCCCCCTACACATTAACAGCACAGAGGTGGAACGGGTGGAGAATGTCAAGCTCTTGGGAGTGGTCATCCACAACAAGCTTTCTTGGACTCTTCATGTGGGTGTACTTGTTACAAAAGACCAACAATGTTTCTACGTCCTCAGGCAGGTGAGGAAATTTGGCATGATGGCGAATACTCTTGTCAACGTTTATAGGTGCGCCTATAAGAGCATTTTGTCTGGATGTATCACTACCTGGTTTCGCAACTGTACCATTCAAGATCAGAGATGGTTACAGACAGTGGTGAACTCGGCCCGGACAATCACAAAGGCCAACCTCCCATCTATAGAACCCATCTACCAGGCCCGCTGTCGAGGAAAGGCTGCCAGCATTCTCAAAGATCCATCCCACCCTGGCAATGTTCTTCTACAACCTCTACCATCAGGGAGAAGGTACAGAAGTGTGAATGCATGTACCAGCTGGTTTCGCAACAGCTTCTACCCTACTGTTGTTAGAATACTGAATGGACTCACAGACTCTTAACATTTGCCTGTACCTGTGTTTTGGTTTTTGCTGCTGCTTACCTATTATTTACTTATCTATGCTATTTAACTCTGTGGTCTGCCTGTATTGCTCACAAGACAAAGCTTTTCACTGTGTCTCGGTACACATGACAATAAATTCAATTCAATTCAAGCCCTCAACAGAACTACAGCATCCGTTGCTTTCATCCTAGTGACATATTTTAAATTCATTCCTGGGATGTGGGCGTTGCTGGCCAGCCATCGTTCAATGTACATCTCTGGGTGTTCTTGAGAAAGTGGTGGTGAGCTGCCTTCTGGAGTTGCTGCAGTCTATGTGTTGTAGGTAGACCCACAATACCAATAGGGAGGGAATTCCTGGATTTTGACCCAGTGACAGTGAAGGAATGGCAATATATTTCCTGAATCAGGATGGTGAGTGGCTTTGAGGGGAACTTGAATTAGATTTTTTTGAATTAGATTTTTGAATTAGATTAGATTAGATTTGAATTAGATTACCTACAGTGTGGAAACAGGCCCTTCGGCCCAACAAGTCCACACCGACCCGCCGAAGCGTAACCCACCCAGACCCATTCTCCTACATTTACCACTTACCTAACACTACGGGCAATTTAGCGTGGCCAATTCACCTAACCTGCACATTTTTGGATTGTGGGAGGAAACCGGAGCACCCGGAGGAAACCCACGCAGTCACGGGGAGAATGTGCAAACTCCACACAGTCAGTCGCCTGAGGCGGGAATTGAACCCGGGTCTCTGGCGCTGTGAGGCTGCAGTGCTAACCATTGTGCCACCGTGCCGCCCACCAGATGGTGATGTCTCCGTGTGTCTGCAGATCTTGACCTTCTACTTGGTAGTGATTATAGGTTTGGAAGGTGTTTAAAAAGCCTTGGTGAATTTTTGCAATGCATTGTGTAGATTTATACAAGTTTGCAATAAATTAGCTTTTAGTCCTGAAACATCCTGTATTGGAACTGGAATCTTAACACTGTCTCTATGTTCTTATTACCCAGTCTTGGGACTGACACACTGAAGGTGACAATAAAACCTAAACCACATTGAAGACTGCACAAATAACCTGTGAAATCATGTTTTTTAAATATAATTTCCAGAAAATCACAGAAAGCAATAGTTTTGTAATGTGCTTCACCTCTAGTGTATTCATTATTTTAAGCTTAACTGTACCAGATGCGGGTGATTTGTGGAATATCATTTTTTCCAATAAGCAATATCAATAATAATGGTAGTGAGGCAGAATTGGAGACATAAATTACTGCACAGTAGGACACAGGAGATGGGTTCGGAATCGTGACTCATTCTAGCACAGTGATTGCCTCACCTAAGTGTCTCCATGGGAGACTTAAACTGTTTCACCTCAGGGGAGGAGGGAGAAATGGAAAGGAGTGACCCACTTCTCTTCCAAACTCAGTGTGAATTCCATATTTTCTAAACTAATCACGTTGTGGGATTGGTCATGGTGTTTTATATTCATACTGTATATTCACCTTCAGTCCCTCAAGGTCATGTCCTTTGGAGAATTGTGAAGAGGCATTTACTGGTGAAAAAGAATTACTAGTTTATTATTTTATTAGTTGCCAATTAAGAGGTAGCCACTGGTAGCCTGTCCTGGATACTCATTATGTCTTGGATTTTTCTGCTTTTAACTTCGGTAAGATCTCTGTGGTCAAAACTAATGATATCTTGCCCGAGTTGCTTCGCCCTTTCTCGCTCATTTGAGCTTCTGCTGGCTGGCTTAGCAATGTTCTTGCCTCTGATAACTTCCGAACAATTGGTTTTCACAAGAGGTTCACAGACTCTGTGTAATTTTAAGCCTGCTGAATGTTTAAAGCTATGCTTCACATTTTTCTGACAGGAATCTTATTTTCCTTCTTTTCATCAGATTACTGTGGCTTTTGTGGAGCTGAGGACTTTTTTCCTACTTGTTTGAACTGCTGGCCCAATCAAAGGACTTGCAGATCCCTAAACTTCAGACAAACCACCTATAAGAGGGGCTTTTGCTGAGGCTGAAAGAGGAAGGCGAGGGCACCTCTTAAAGGAACACTTAAAGGGAAAGGAAGAAAATTTCATAATAAAGTGACCATAAGACAAGGAAGAGCTTATGCTCGAAACGTCGACTCTCCTGCTCCTCGGATGCTGTCTGACCGGCTATGCTTTTCCAGCACCATACTTCTCGACTCGGATCTCCAGAATCTGCAGTCCTCACTTTCTCCATAAGATGTAGGAGCGGAAAGAAGCCACTTGGCCCATTTGCCGTTCAACGAGGTCATAGCTGATCTAGTAATTCTCAACTCCACTTTCTTGCCTTTTCCCTACAATCCTTGATTCCCTTCCTGATTAACATGGTATCTATCTCAACCCTGGATATATGGCCCAACAGCTACAGCTCTCAATGATAAATAATTCATAGTTTGTCAACTTTGTCAGAGAAGAAATTCCTCATCAATACTGTCTTAAATGTGACACCTAATTCTGAGATTATGTCCTCTGTTCCTAAATTCTCTCACATGGGGAATCAATACTTCCACATTTTTTGTTATTTATTTATTTGTGGGATGTGGGCATCGTTGGCTGGGCCAGAGTTCATTGCTCGTCCATAGTTGCACTTGAGAAGGTGGCGATTGAGCTGCCTCTTGAAGTGCTGCAGACCACCAGCTGTGCGTTAACACGCAATGCCCTTAGGGAGAGAATTCCTGGATTTTGACCCTGCAACAGCGAAGGAACAGAGATATATTTCCAAGTCAGGATGCTGAGTGCCTGGAGTGGGGCTTGACGTTGGTGGTGTTCCCATGTATCTACTGCCCTTGTCTTTCTAGATGGAAGTGATCATGGGTTTGAAAGGTACTTTCTGAGAATCTTTGGTGAATTTTTGCAGTGTATCTTGTTGATAGTACATTGCTGCTACTGATCATTGGTGTTGGAAGGAATGGATGCTTGTGGATGTGGTGCCAATCAAGCGGGCTGCTTTGTCCTGGATGGTGTCAAGCTTCTTTTGTGTTGTTGGGGCTACACCCATCCAAGCAAGTGGGGAGTATTCCATCAGAGTCCTGACTTGTGTGTTGTAGATGGTGGACAGGCTTTGGGGAGTCAGGAGGTGAGTTACTTACCGTTATATTCCTAGCCTCTGACGTGTTCTTGTAGCTCTGTGTTTATGTGGTGAGTCCAGTTGGGTTTCTGGTCAATGGTAACCCCCAGGATGTTGATAGTGGGGCATTCAGTGATGGTAACACCATTGAATGTTAAGGGGCAGTGGTTAGGCTTGTCTCTTATTGGTGATAATCATTGCCTGGCGTTTGTGTGACACACATGTGACTTGAAAATTATCAACCCAAGCATGGATATTGCCTAGATCTTGGTGCATTTGAACACAGACTGCTTCACAGTTTAGGAGTCACAAATGGTGTTGAATGTTGTGCAATCATTGGTGACAACCCCACTTCTGACCTTATGATGGAGGGAAGGTCCATTGATGAAGCAGCTGAAGATATTGGGCCTAGGACACTATTCTGAGGAACTCCTGCAGAGATGTCCAGGAGCTGAGATGACTGACCTCAAAAACTACAACCATCTTTCTACGTGCCAGGTATGATTCCAAACACATGGTCAGCACGCACTAGTTGGACCAAAGGGTCTCTGTCCATGCTCTATGACTCTGTGAGGTCTCACAAAGAACTCTTGCACAACTCAGATGTAATGTAACTAGCCATTAGGTACTATGTAACAAACCTGAAGCAAACAGAGAATGTTGGCATGCTGGAAATTTAAAGCAAACACAGAAAGTACTGGAGAAAACTGAGCAATTCTGGCAGCATCTGTGGAGAGAAAGAGAGAAGACAGAATCAGCATTTAATTTTAGTTAATTATATGACTCTTTCTCAGAACTTCTATTTTCAGACTCAAAATATTAGTTCTGTCTCTCTCTCCACAGATGCTGCCAGACTTGTTGAGTTTCTCCAATACTTTGTGTTTGCTTCAGATTTCCAGTATCTGCAGTATTTTGATTTTATATATTAGAGCTATACTGTTTCATAAGACCTAGTCTCTGTTCCATGGAACATTTTGTGAGGGTATCCTTATGTACTTAGTACCTGTAATTCAGACCAATACTAACAAGTGGGGTTTGTGTCAATTAAACTGTCCAAGACATCTCAGAAGTTTCTGGTGGGTCCAACCTCAGTAATCGATACAATTCAAGCAGTGCAGGCACCTGGAAATTTACCATTTATAACAATCTCGTGCTGCACTTTTGAAACTGTAGGCACTTTCTGGGTGGTTTTTCATCATCTGTAATTATTTTGTTATGGGTGTGCAGTCAGACAGAGTGCACCATGTGTGTCTGATTGTGGTTTAGGCAAAGACTTGCAAAATTTGACCATCAAAAAGAGTTACATTTGAAGATCAACAAAAGCCATGAATTCAAATTCAGATGATGTAATTTGGTGTCCAGTCATCAACAATTAGATTGAAATTCATTTAAATCGGCCACAATTTGTCTCCAGTTTAAAACCACGTGTTAGTGTGAAAGAATTGCATTCTCTTTTGTAAAGTATTTCTTCAGAATCAGAAATCAAAGCTCTGACTCTGGATTGTCTGAAGCAGTAAGTCAAACAGATGATTTGAATTCAACTTTGTGTATCATCTCCTCGCTCTCTGTCTCTCTCTCTCTGTGTCTCTGTCTCTGTCTCTCTCTTTCTCTCTCTCTCTGTCTATCTCTCTCTCTGTCTGCTTCTCCATCTCTCCGTCTCTCTGTCTTTCTGTCTTTCTCTCTCTCTTTTTCTCCCTCTTTCTTTCGCTGCAGCCATAAAGGATCAGAAGCAAATTTAGCAGATCAAACAACTTTAATCTCAACCAGAACAGTCACTACCTGTTCATATAAATCAGCGTCACAATACTTCAAATCTTTTAAATGCAATGTTTGGAATGATTCAGTATAAAAACATATCAATTTTATTTCCCTGCATTTTCCTCTCTAAGCCTGGCTTTTATAGTTACTACGCTCAAAGGTAGGAGCAGCATCTTGAAATATCGCTGTCAATTTTTGCTCCGTCAGCTTTTAAGTTCCTTTGTTGATGAGACCTTGAGGATTATTTTTACATCAAAAGGTTTTACTTGATTTTAATCTTTGGAAATTTTAGACAAAGTAGAAGAAGATACACTTCTGTTATAGACTCAGTTGAGTTTCTTAGTGCAACACCACAGAGTTATACGGATGTATGGCACATCGGTCCAACTCGTCCATGCCGACCAGATACCCTCACCTAATCTAATCCCACCTGCCAGCACTTGGCCCATATCCCTCTTAACCCTTCCTATTCATACCATGCCTTTTAAATGCTGCACTTGTACCAGCCTCCACCACTTCCTCTGGCAGCTCATTCCATACACGTACTACCCTTTGCGTGAAAAAGCTGCCCCTTAGGTTCCTTTTATATCTTTCCCCTCTCACCCTAACCCTATGCCCTCTAGTTCTGGACTCCCCCTCCCCAGGGAAAAGATTTTGTCTATTTTTCCTATCCATGCCCCTCGTGATTTTATAAACTTCTATAAAGTCACCCCTCAGCCTCCGACGCTCCAAGGAAAATAGTCCCAACCTATTCAGCCCCTCCCAAGAACTCAAATCCTCCGACCCTGGCAACATCCTTGTGAATATTTTTTGAACCCTCTCAAGTTTCACAATATCCTTCCAATAGGAAGGAGACCAGAGTTGCACGCAATATTCCAAAAGTGGCCCAACCAATGTCTGGTATGGCCTCAATTGAGTTTCTTAGGGTAACACCAATCAGAATTCTGTTTTAATTTGCTTGAGTGGGTAGGATTGGTGCTTGAATCTGGCTGGGTCAAATAGGCAAAAGTTTGAGAATGTAAAAGGTAAAAACAAGGACTGCAGATGCTGGAAACCAGAGTTTAGATTAGAGTGGTGCTGGAAAAGCACAGCAGGTCAGGCAGCATCCGAGGAGTAGGAAAATCAACATTTCGGGCAAAAGTCCTTCAACAGGAATAGAGGCAGGGTGCCTGCAGAGTGGAGAGATAAATGAGAGGAAGGTGGGGGTGGGGAGAAAGTAGCCTAGAGTCAGAGGAGATGACCTGGGGGTTGCAGTGAGAGAGAGACTCACTGAGATTCTTGTAGAGAGAGGAGGAAAACTTCTTCAAGGCATCCTTGCAAGAGGATTCGCAGTAGGGTTAACATCAACGAGGTAAAAACAGGGACTGCAGATGCTGGAAACCAGAGTCTAGGTTAGAATGGTGCTGGTCAGGCAGCATCCGAGGAGCAGGAAAATCGATGTTTCGGGATAAAGCCCTTCATCAGGAATAGAGGCAGGGTGCCTGCTGAGTGGAGAGATAAATGAGAGGGGGGGTGAGGAGAAAGTAGCATAGAGTCAGAAGAGATGACCTTGGGGGTTACAGTGTTGTGGTGCTGTGGCTTAGATGATTAAAGTACCTGCCTTGTAAATAGGAGATCCTGCGTTCAAATCCGCAGCGGTGCTTACATGCTGTATCAAAAGTTTGAGTAGGTCAAGAGACCACCTCAAAAATATCAAGTTCCTGATGTCACTGGGGTAGCAGTCTGCCAACCCCGCACCAGGAGGCGGATAGCCATTTTAGAAATGAAAGTGCAGCTGCAAGCATCAGATTTCACTTCTTTTGCAGGTTCGATAATGACATATCGGGGTTAGGATTAGAATTGAATTTTATTGTCACCTGCGCTCAAGTACAGAAGCACATGAATACAATGAAAAGTGTACAATGTCACCATTCCTGGTACCACCTTTGGTACAAAAGTACCTACGTACAAAATCTTAGGTAAAAAGAAGAAAGGTAAAGAAACAAAGTTAAAAGCTAAACATCACAGTCCTTCTTAGTGTTCAGTAGAAAAATGAAAAAATAAAGTTAAAAGTTCAACAGCCTTACTTAAGTGTTTAAGTTAGGCATTGGGGAACTTAGCAGATCCAGCAAGGAGAGTGCGTGTATCTTCACAGCTCTCCTTGTGGATAGAGGGATCCCTTCTGGCCCTGTAATATCCCCGACCCATACAAATCATTATCCCATCCTTATCAACTCAGACCACTCTACTGGTATTAAAATCAATATCCTCCCACCTCCAAAATAAAACACCCTACAGGGGCCAGGTCTGCAATCATTCTGTGGAGTGTTCCCTGATTGAAAGCCAAGTTTGTCAACCAGGTTGATCTTTTGCAAGGCACCTGCTCTAATCTGCATGCTGCAGAGTTGAGAAAAACAATGGTGTTTCTAATGGACACCCCCTGCCCGAGTCCAATCCCCATTCTTCCCCTCCTCACATCCAGCTCTCAGTGTATCGACAAATAGCAATCTTCAATCAGCCTAAATAATCTGTAGGAACTAAGGAACTGTAGGACATGAAGGTGCTGAGAAGAAAATAAAATATTGTAGTTACTTTATCGGAAAGATGTTGTGAAACTTGAAAGGGTTCAGAAAAGATTTACAAGGATGTTGCCAGGGTTGGAGGATCTGAGCTACAGAGAGAGGCTGAACAGGCTGGGGCTGTTTTCCCTGGAGCGTCGGAGGCTGAGGGGTGACCTTATAGAGGTTTACAAAATTATGAGGGTCATGGATAGGATAAATAGACAAAATCTTTTCCCTGGGGTCGGGGAGTCCAGAACTAGAGGGCATAGGTTTAGGGTGAGAGGGGAAAGATATAAAAGAGACCTAAGGGGCAACTTTTTCACGCAGAGGGTGGTACGTGTATGGAATGAGCTGCCAGAGGATGTGGTGGAGGCTGGTACAATTGCAACATTTAAGAGGTATTTGGATGGGTATATGAATAGGAAGGGTTTGGAGGGATATGGGCTGGGTGCTGGCAGGTGGGACTAGATTGGGTTGGGATATCTGGTCGGCATGGACGGGTTGGACCGAAGGGTCTGTTTCCATGTTGTACATCTCAATGACTCTAAGCCAAAGCTGGAGTACTGTCAAATAGAGGATGTCTGACAGCTGTGCTCTTCCAAATATTTCCCTCAGTGGCATTAGGTGACCGTGAGTGTGGAGTGGTCACTTTTCACACAGCAGGATCCCACCACATTTTTGGTGAATAATAATGTCAATGTAAGAATGTTGACTAGGTAACCACAGTATACACCCTGAAATAATAGCATGGAATCCTTAACACACTGAATCAAGAAACATCTTCATCCACAGAGTATATCCTTACTGCTACAGATGACTATCAACCAGATTGTGGGGCCTAAACACTGAAGTTGGATTCAAAACCTGGCTGAGCCAAGAGTTATAATGTTTTCTTATGTTTTCACAACCAGTTAATGTGAGCAGATGTTGTACAAATGTTTTATTTAATAGTTAGTGGTAATAACATAACTAAACAACTGCTCCCCAATCTTTCAGGATGGCTAGTTCAACTAAATTGGTTCATTAAAGAAGGAAGCATATGTCAGGTATAGACAGGATAGATCGAGTGAGTCCTTAGAAGAGTATAAAGAAAGTAGGAGTATACTGAAGAGGGAAGTCAGGAGGGCAAAAGGGGACATGAGATAGCTTTGGCAAATAGAATTAAGGAGATTCCAAAGGGTTTTTACAAATATATTAAGGACAAAAGGGTAACTAGGGAGAGAATAGGGCCCCTCAAAGATCAGCAAGGCGGCCTTTGTGTGGAGCCACAGAAAATGGGGGAGATACTAAATGAATATTTTGCATCAGTACTTACTGTGGAAAAGGATATGGAAGACATAGACTGTAGGGAAATAGATGGTGACATCTTGCAAAATGCCCAGATTACAGAGGATGCTGGATGTCTTGAAACAGGACCTGATCAGGTGTACCCGAGAACTCTGTGGGAAGCTAGAGAAGTGAATGCTGGGCCTCTTGTTGAGATATTTGTATCATCGATAGTCACAGGTGAGGTGCTGGAAGGCTGGAGGTTGGCAAACGTGGTGCCACTGTTTAAGAAGGGCAGTAAAGACAAGCCAGAGAACTATAGACCGGTGAGCCTGACCTCGGTGGTGGGCAAGTTGTTGGAGGGAATCCTGAGGGATAGGATGTACATGTATTTGGAAAGACAAGGACTGATTAGGGATAGTCAACATGGCTTTGTGTGTGGGAAATCATGTCTCACAAACTTGATTGAGTTTTTTTGAAGAGGTAACGAAGATTGATGAGGGCAGAGCAGTAGATGTGATCTAAATGGACTTCAGTAAGGTGTTCGACAAGGTACCGCATGGGAGACTGATTAGCAAAGTTAGATCTCATAGAATACAGGGAGAACTAGCCATTTGGATACAGAACTGGCTCATAGATAGAAGACAGAGGGTTGTGGTGGAGGGTTGTCTTTCAGACTGGAGGCCTGTGACCAGTGGAATGCCACAAGGATCGGTGCTGGGTCCTCTACTTTTTGTCATTTACATAAATGCTTTGGATGCGAGCATAAGAGGTACAGTTAGTAAGTTTGCAGATGACACCAAAATTAGAAGTGTAGTGGACAGCGAACAGGGTTACCTCAGATTACAACAGGATCTGGACCAGATGGGCCAATGGGCTGAGAAGTGGCAGATGGAGTTTAATTTAGATAAATGCAAGGTGCTGCATTTTGGGAAAGCAAATCTTCGCAGGACTTATACACTTAATGGTAAGGTCTTAGGGAGTGTTGCTGAACAAAGAGATCTTGGAGTGCAGGTTCATAGCTCCTTGAAAGTGGAGTCGCAGGTAGATAGGATAGTGAAGAAGGGGTTTGGTATGTTTTCCTTTATTGGTCAGAGTATTGAGTACAGGAGTTGGGAGGTCATGTTGCGGCTGTACAGGACATTGGTTAGGCCACTGTTGGAATATTTCGTGCAATCCTGGTCTCCTTCCTATCGGAAAGATGTTGTGAAACTTGAAAGAGTTCAGAAAAGATTTACAAGGATGTTGCCACGGTTGGAGGATCTGAGCTATAGAGAGAGGCTGAACAGGCTGGGGCTGTTTTCCCTGGAGCGTCAGAGGCTGAGGGGTGACCTTATAGAGGTTTACAAAATTATGAGGGTCATGGATAGGATAAATAGGCAAAGTCATTTCCCTGGGGTCGGGGAGTCCAGAACTAGAGGGCATAGGTTTAGGGTGAGAAGGGAAAAATATAGAAGAGACCTAAGGGGCATCTTTTTCACACAGAGGGTGGTACGCGTATGGAATGAGCTGCCAGAGGATGTGGTGGAGGCTGGTACAATTGCAACATTTAAGAGGCATTTGGATGGATATATGAATAGGAAGGGTTTGGAGGGATATGGGCTGGGTGCTGGCAGATGGAACTAGATTGGGTTGGGATATCTGGTCGGCATGGACGGGTTGGACCGAAGGGTCTGTTTCCATGCTGTACATCTCTATGACTCTATGACTCTAAACGGTAACCAAAACAGAAATTGTTGGAAACGTTCAGCAGGTCTGGCAGCATGTGTGCAGAGAAAGCAGATTTAACATTTCTGGCCTGGTGACCCTTCCTCAGAACTTCCTCAGTTCTGTGGAAGAGTCACCGGACCTGAAATGTTAACTCTGATTTCTCTCAACAGAGGCTGCCAGACCTGCTGAACTTTTCCAGCAGTTTCTGTTTTTGTTTCTGATTTACAGCATCCACAATTGTTTCTGTTTTTATTTGGTCATGAAATGGACTTTTCTTCTTAATTTTGCACATGTTTTTGAGATGTAACAGAATTTTAATCGACCTTCTTAATAAGCAAGGAGTGCTATGTTTTGGGGATAAATAGCATCTTGGGATGCCCTTACGGACAGTCATTCCCAGGAACAAGGTGATCCTTTGGGAAGGCAGAACACCGTTGCAAACTCCAACAGATACTGATGATAAGAAAAATAGAAATTGCTGGAAAAGCTCAGCAGGTTTGGCAGCATCTGTGGAGAGAGAAAGCAAAGTTAACGTTTGGGTCACCTGCAGTTCCTTTGTTTTCTTTGTTAAGCGCTGACAGTACCTGCGAATCTCATGAAAGATAAATCTTAACAACAGTACAATATTAGTTAAAAGTTATGAGTTCTGATAAAGAGTCATACCAGACTTGAAAAGTTAACTGTTTTTCTCTCTCCACGGATACTACTAGACCCGCTGAATTTCTCCAGCATTTTCTGTGTTTCTTTCAGATTTCCAGCATCCATAGTATTTTGCTTTTATTAAGTGCTATGAAGTTGTGGAATGAAATCTTTCTCCAGGCTTAAAAGATTGAAGCGAAAAAAATGTTTGTTCATTTTATATTTGACCGTGGGAGAGGTGTATCACTGGGCAGTTCCACCCTAATTGCCCTTGAAAGGTGGTGGTGAGCTGGCTCCTTGAACCACTGCAGGATGTACATCATCTCTAGTCTTCTCTAGTAGTCCCCATGATATTTATATATGGCTGGTCCAGTTCAGTTCTTGAAGAAGGGCTTATGCCCGAAACGTCGATTCTCCTGTTCCCTGGATGCTGCCCGACCTGCTGCGTTTTTCCAGCAACACATTTTCAGCGCAGTTCAGTTTCTGGTCAAGGACAACTCAAAGGATGTGGAGATTGAGGGTTTCAGTGATAATAATGACATGAATGTCAAGGGGGAGTTTTTACATTCCCTCTTATCCAAGATAATCATTGCTGAGTCATACAGCACCGGAAACAAACTCTTGAGTCCAACTCATCCAGGCTGACAAAATTTCCCAAACTAAACCAGTCCCACTTGCATGCATTTGGCCCATATCCCTCTAAACTTTCTCTATTCATGTACCTGTCCAAATCTTTTTTAAATGTTGTAAAACCTGCATCTACCACTTCTTCTGGCAGATCATTCCCCACATGTGCGGCATGAATTTTACTTGTCATTTAGTCCGAGCCTCTAAGTTGTCCAGGTCTTGCCAATATGTGGGCACTGTGTGCATCAGTTTCTGAGTAGTTATGAGTAGAACTGACCTTCAGGTGGAAGGAAGTTCCTTGAGGAAGCATCTGAGGATGGTTGGGCCTAGAACGCAGCCCTGAGGAACTCCTGCAGAGATGTCCAGGAGCTAAGATGATTGGCTTCTAAAAACAATACCATTTTCCTCTGTGCTAGGGTGTAACACTTATCAGTGGAGAGTTTGCCCCCTGGTACCCACTGAGTACAACGTTGATAGGGCTTCTTGATGCTGTAGCTCATCAAATGCTGCCTTATGTCAGGGTGATCCCTCTTATTTCTGGAATTCAACTCTTTCACCGGTGTCTAGACCAAGATTGTAATGAGGTCAGGAGCTTGGTGGTTCTGGCAGAAATGTAGTTGGTAAGGTATAGAACTAGCCTTGATCTAATTGAATGATGAACTAGCATGGTATATAACAATAAACTGCAGTTACTATTTTCCCATTTCCATTTTTGTGTCTATTGCTGGCTGCATTATGAGTTAAATGAAGAATAATTTTATGAACAACTAATCATGAATCATGTATCTTTTGCTGACAAAGGTAGATCTTCTTTTGGGGGGATGAAGTGATTCTATTGCTGGTATCCCCTAATATCAGAGTCATTTTCCACTTGTGGTGGAAACAGAATATCCATGAAAATTGAAGTATTGGCCATAGATCATGTGCTGTGCTGGTGCCCAGATGTAACCTCTGTAAGAGAATCTGCTGACTGCTTTTATCGGACAAAACCATATTCATCCTTAATCAGCACCTGCTTCCCATACAGAACACTTAAATCAATATGTCAACGAAAATCCAAAGTTAGCTCTGTAAAGGTTCGAAAACATTAGCCAAAATGCTGCTTTGTTTATAATGTTTAATTATCGACCAAACGACACTCAATTAAAATAAGTCGATCGCTTAATGAAATTGAAGTAAAACATTTCTTAGGCCTTTCAAGTTAAAATGATATGATACCACTTATGAGGCACTTTGGGTAAAAGTTCATTTCTGCTGCTTTAGTCCTGTTTTATTTTATATATCTTTCTTTGTGGATAGTGTTCACTAACTACTCAATCCTATAGCTCCTTCCACACACCAGTCCCACCTGTTCCCTGGGTTTTTTAAATAAAGCACTACCCATGTTATTGATTAACTAATTAATTACCACTGCCCCCCACTCCAGCAGTAAGGCTCCCTGAATGCAACTTCTTTTTTTTTGAAATCAAACCAGCTTTAAATCGCCCAAGTTTTCCTCTTTATACATATTCTTTTCCCATCAATCTGTTCAGGGATGTCATCACACACCCTGAACCCAGGCCTCCTGCCTCATAGGTGTAGACATTACCACTGTGCCACAAAAGTTCCTTGTTTCTTCTTTGTATCTACCCAGACAATTAATTAATTAGCCGCCATCTATCATCTGCTTAACTACTTGCTAAATCAATATGTTGTTCCTAACATTTTAGTTGAATTAAGTAAACTATCAAAAAGTGTCAAAATTCTCAGGAAACACTGGAGATCCAAAAAGACTGGACATCACTGTAAACATCTTATAGTGTCATGGACAAATACAGAAATGGCTTAAAAAGGCTGAAGGAATATTGGATTTTACATTTACAGTGCCATATGAGGGGATCAGGTTTATGTTACTGTTGTACAAAGGCCTGGTTAGACTATACCTGGAATACAATATTCATTCCTTAGTAAGAATATTTTGTGTTCAGAGGGGGAGTGAGGTGCAGATTTACTGGGATAGTCAATTTTACTTGGACAATTGCAAGCAGAGACAAAATATACCAGAGTTGTATTGCTGGCGATATAGAAATTTAAGGGATGATTTGATTGAAGTTTTCAAGGCATTCAGGGAATGGATAGGGAGAACTAATTCCACTGGTTGGGAGCTTAGAACCAGGCACTTAAAATTAGAGTCAAATATTTCAAGTGTGAGGTCACTCAGCAGACATAACAAAAGGGTGGAACAAGTTTGGAACATCAATTGTTACTTTTAAATCTAAATTTGATAAATTTTTGTTGTCCAAATGTATTAATGGAAATGGACTTATGTCGTAGATCAACCATAACCTAATTGAGATGGAACAGGTTTAGCGGGCTATACTGGCATCTCTCATTCCTTTTAGTTTTTGTTGCTGTGTAGAAATTAGTTGTCACACTTCCTGCAGGAATGTCTATGTTTGATAAGAGCCTTATTCTTTGTAAAACACTTTGGGATGCCCCGTATTGTGAAAGGCACTATAAGTAGGCAAATTTTTCTTCCTCTTGTTTGTCAATCCCAGGCTTAAGCATTTCTATTGATCTTCCAAAAGCAACCTATTGGAGGTGGTTGGGAGAGACAGCAGTAGCTTTCCAAGTTTCCACTAGCCTTTCTTGTAGAATAAGGCTTCCTTTCATCACCTTTGGGAAGCTGCTGGAGAAAATGCTGAAGGATAGGATCTATTCCCATTTGGAAGAAAATGGACTTATCAACTGATAGGCTTATCAGTTTTGTGCAGGGAAGGTCATATCTTACTATCTTAATAGACTTCTTTGAGGAAGTGACAAAGTTGATTGAGGGAAGGGCTGTAGATGTCATATATATGGACTCCAGTAAGATATTTGATAATGTTCCCTAAGGTCGGCTGATGGAGAAGGTGAAGTCATATGGGTCCAGGGTGTACTGGCTAGATGGATAGAGAACTGGTTGGGCAATAGGAGACAGAGTAGTAGTGGAAGGGAGTTTATCAAATGGAGACCTGTGACCAGTGGTCTTGTTTGTGATGTACATAAATGAGTTGGAGGAAGTTATAGGTGGTCTGATTAGCAAGTTTGCAGGTGACACTAAGACTGGTGGAGTAGCAGATAATGAAGGGTTCTGACAGAGAATACAGCAGAATGTAGTTAGATTGGAGAGTTGGGCAGAGAAATGGCAGATGAAGTACAATCCGGGAAAATGCGAGATGATGCATTTTGGAAGATCCAATTCAAGAGCGAACCATACAGTAAATGGAAAAGTCCTGGGGAAAATTGATGTACAGAGAGATCTGGGCGTTCAGGTCCATTGTTCCCTGAAGGTGGCAACGCAGGTCAATAGAGTGGTCAAGAAGGCATATGGCATGCTTTCCTTCATTGGACGGGGTATTCAGTACAAGAGTTGGCAGGGCATGTTACAGTTGTATAAGACTTTAGTTTGGCCACATTTGGAATACTGCATACAGCTCTGGTCACCACATTACAAAAAGAATGTGGATGCTGTGGAAAGGGTGCCGAGGAGGTTCACCAGGATGTTGCCGGGTATGGAGGGCGTCAGCTATGCAGAGAGAGGTTAAGTAGATTAGGATTATTTTCATTAGAATGATGGAGATTGAGGGGAGACCTGATTGAGATCTACAAAATCATGAGAGGTATAGACAGGTGGATAACACAAAACTTTTTCCCACAGTGGGAGACTCAATTACTAGGGGTCACGAGTTCAAAGTGAGAGGTGAAATGTTTAGGGGAGCTAAGTATGCAAAGTTCTTTACACAGAGGGTGGTGGGTGCCTGGAACATGTTGTCAGTGGAGGTGGTAGAGGTGGCCACAATTGCATCATTTTAAGATGTATCTAGACAGATACATGAATGGGCAGGGAGCAGAGGAATACAGACCCTTAGAAAATAGGTGACAGGTTTAGATAGAGGAACTGGACTAGCACAGGCTTGGAGGGCCGAAGTGCCTGTTCCTATGTTGTAATCTTCTTTGTTCTTTGATTATTTTAGCTGTAGCATTAACATTCCTATGTATCGATGCTATCAATTCTACTAATCATTTGGGTCTTATGGTGAAAATATATCTAAGCTGTGGATGATGCTCTTTGCTTGATGACATAGTCATACAGCATGGAAACAGACCCTTTGGTCCAACTTATTTATGCCGACCAAGTTTCCAAAGCTAAACTAGTTCAATTTGCCTGCGTTTGGTCCATATCCCTCTAAACCTTTCCTATTCATATACTGTTTTTTAAATGTTGTAATTGCACTCGTATCTATCACTTCCTCTGGCAGTTTATTCCACATATGAACCAATTTGTCTTCCTGTTTGTTGGCTATATCATCATGTGAACCTTCTGATAATTTTGCCAGGGATGGGTTTTGTTACATGTCGAGTTTAATTCTTTCTGTTACATCATTCTATGTAGATTTTGCTACTCCTCATGGTGATCTTGCCTGCTCACCTTGAGGTTATAGTGTAGAGGAATACAATGGCAAAAAACATAACTGATTTATTGTGGTAAACTTTATATGCCTTTTCATGTCTGTGACTGTGGTTATTGTCCCACTGAAGTGGAAGAGCCATTAAGCATAATCTGTTTTATCCACTGTGGGACGTGGGTATTGCTGACTGGCCAGCATTTATTAGCCATTTCTAGTTATCCTTGAGAAAGTGGTAGTGAGCTAACTTCTTGAACCGCTGCAGTCCATGTCCTGTAGGATGACACACAATGCGCTTAAAGAGGGATTTCCAGGAATTTGACTCAACAACAGTGAAAGAATGGCAATATATTTCCAAGTCAGAATGGTGAGTGGCTTGGAGGGAAACTTTCAGGGGCAGTGTTATTATGTATCTGCTGCCCTTGTCCTGCTGGACGGAAGTGGTCCTAAGTATGGAAGGTGCTAAAGTCAAAGGATCTTTGGTGAATTTCTGCAGTGCATCTTGGACGTAATACACAATGCTGCTACTGAGAATCAGTAGTGGAGGGAGCAGATGCTGATGAAGTGCTAATCAAGTGGGCTGCTTTTTCCTAGATGATGTCAAGCTTCTTGAATGCTATTGGAGTTGCATCCATCCAGGTATAGAATTGTCAGCACTGAAACAGACCATTCAGTCCATCTGGTCCTTGCAGGTATGAATGATAACTCATGAGCTTACTATTCCTTTCGCCCTCATGCACTTTTCCAGCTTACTCTTAAATGTATTAATGTGTCTTCTCCTATTACCATTAATATTTGAGTGAAATGAGCTTAAGTGTTCTCAGTCTAATTCCAAGTGATTACTTGTTCATATGACTGGATACAGAATGTCATTGGATTATCGATTATACTCAATAGTTCAGAGAACAAAAATTTCACTCAAGCCCAGTTTTATTTCAATGTTCTGGTGGGAGCAAATTATTGGAACAATATATTTTTGAATTTTAACACGTCAGTTGCGATTAATCAGTTATGGACTTGATGTGTGGTGCTGGAAAAGCACAGCCAGTCAGGCAGCATTCGAGGTGCAGGAGAGTCGAAGTTTCGAGCATAACTTGACGAAGAGCTTATGCTTGAAACATCGATTCTCCTGTTCCTTGGATGCTGCCTGACTGGCTGTGCTTTTCCAGCACCACACTCTTCGACTTGTGGACTTGGCATGTAGATATTTGAGTCGAGAGTGTGGTGTTGGAAAAGCAGGTCTGGTAGCATCAGAGGAGCAAGAAAACCAATGTTTCGGGCAAAAGCCCTTTCAGGAATTCCTGAAATTAGGAATTTTGGCAGCAAATGCAAAATATGCAAAATCCCATTTGTAGAAATAAGCATTTAATGTCTTTTTTTGCCTGGATTGAAAAAAAAACAGGAATTTCTGATGAAGGGCCTTTGCCCGAGACATCGATTTTCCTGCTCCTCGGATGCTGCCTGACCTGCTGTGCATTTCCAGCATCACACTCTTGACTCTAATCTCCAGCATCTGCAGAATTCACTTTCTCCTGATGTAAATATTTGCTGCTTGAACATGAGGTCAAATTGGAAAGAAATACCAGGTACTGCAGAGTCAAAGTGCTCCACCACAAAAGTAATTAAGAATGAAACAATATAGATAAATTGATGTAATCTAACAGTGGCCAGATGTAACAGATGTGCTTTAAAAGCCCATCATGCGTGCAAGATTGGTGAAAGCTTGTGCATTGCACTGCATTCAATTGATTGGTTATCAGATGAATGCAAGGCAGTTATTCACCCAATGGATTCTCTGTGTATTTTTTGCCCGTGCCCATTATTTTGATTCCCACGATCCTTCTATTCTATTTTGGCATACTTCAATCCTGTGTAGCATCACAGTGCACAGCCAAGAGAAATAGTGTACCACTGACTCATAGCCAGACAAGTTATTACTGTGAGATGTTTGAAGCAGACATCAGACCAGAATGAAGTAACAGAAGTACAACCGAGCCTTAGTTATCAATGGAATTGATTTACCAATGAATGCATGCCGATGTCAGAATTTCTGCAGAAGTTAAATAAACAATAATCGGTAAATCTTTGTGCCATTCTCCCACTTAATAATTCATTCAGCCATTCAATCCAGGCAAAAAAAAAACATTAAGTGCACATTTCGACAAATGGGATTTTGCATATTAGAGTGTGCTACTGATCTGAAGTGATGGTTGGTTATTTATTCCAATTGTTGCACAAAGCGTAAAGAAAAGGCAATGCTCAGTTTATTGAGAAATCGGAATTTCATACAATCAAAGAAGAACATTTCAATGGAATTCTGTCAGCTTGGGAATAAAGAATGAATTGATATATCAGAACAAAAAAACTCCCTACTGTAATAAAAAGTTGGTTTGTCTTCTCACAGATGCTGAGTTTCTTAGTCATTTTCTGTTTTTATTTCACATCTCCAGCATCCGCAGTATTTTGCTTTTACTTCCATTTCTATTGTGATGGGTTTGGTGGTGAGAAATATAATGTGCACGGCAACAGCAAAGGGTGAAATCGCCAACAGAAAAGATTGTCTTTCTTACTGTTACTTCTGTTTTGGTTCAAATTGGTGTTACACTTAGCTGCATAACAAGATGATCAGAGGATTAGAGAGGGTAGATAGTGAAAGACGTTTTCTTAGGATGATGACATCAGCTTGTACGAGAGGGCATAACTACAAATTGAGGGGTGATAGATTTAAGACAGATGTCTGAGGAAAGCTCTTTACGCAGAGAGTTGTAAGGGAATGGAATGCCTTACCTACTAAGTTAGTCAACTCAGCCACATTAGGGAGATTTAAACAATCCTTACATAAGCACATGGATGTTTTTGGGATAGTGTAGGGGGACGAGCTGAGAATAATTCACAGGTCAGTGCAACATCGAGGGCCGAAGGGCCTGTTCTGCGCTGTATTGTTCTATGTTCTATGTTCTACCTATAACCAAATACACAAGAGAAGCAACAACTCCCATTTATATGGAGGCTTGCACAATCTCAGAAAGGGCCAGAGGTCATGGAGCACTTCTGAAGTGCAGTCTTTGCTGTCAAATCGGGAAGCGTGCTAGTCATTTTGCACACAGGTAGAAGATAGATGGTGGTTGTCTCTCTCATTGAAGGGTGAAAGGGAAGGCTGGTAGGAATAGGGAATGCTGGATGACTAAAGAAATTGAAGGTTTGGTTAAGAAAAAGAAGGAAGCATATGTCAGGTATAGACAGGATAGATCGAGTGAATCCTTAGAAGAGTATAAAGAAAGTAGCAGTATACTTAAGAGGAAAGTCAGGAGGGCAAAATGGGGACATGAGATAGCTTTGGCAAATAGAATTAAGGCGAATCCAAAGGGTTTTACAAATATATTAAGGACAAAAGGGTAACTAGGGAGAGAATAGGGCCTCTCAAAGATCAGCAAGGCGGCCTTTGTGTGGAGCCACAGAAAGTGGGGGAGATACTAAATGAATATTTTGCATCAGTATTTACTGTGGAAAAGAATACGGAAGATATAGACTGTAGGGAAATAGATGGTGACATCTTGCAAAATGTCCAGATTGCAGAGGAGGAAGTGATGGATGTCTTGAAAGGTTAAAGGTGGATAAATCCCCAGGACCTGATCAGGTGTACCCGAGAACTCTGTGGGAAGCTAGAGAAGTGATTGCTGGGCCTCTTGCTAAGATATTTGTATCATCGATAGTCACAGGTGAGCTGCCGTAAGACTGAAGGTTGGCAAACATGGTGCCACTGTCTAAGAAGGGTGGTAAAGACAAGCCAGGGAACTATAGACCAGTGAGCCTAACATCGGTAGTGGGCAAGTTGTTGGAGGGAACCCTGAGGGACAGGATGTACATGTATTTGGAAAGGCAAGGACTGATTGGGGATAGTCAACATGGCTTTGTG
>NC_057722.1:75660410-75686097 GCF_004010195.1 Chiloscyllium plagiosum | reverse complement strand
AGATTGCAACAGGATCTGGACCAGATGGGCCAGTGGGCTGAGAAGTGGCAGATGGAGTTTAATTCAGATAAATGCGAGGTGCTGCATTTTGGGAAAGCAAATCTTAGCAGGACTTATACACTTAATGGTAAGGTCCTAGGGAGTGTTGCTGAACAAAGAGACCTTGGAGTGCAGGTTCATAGTTCCTTGAAAGTGGAGTCGCAGGTAGATAGGATAGTGAAGAAGGCGTTTTGTATGCTTTCCTTTATTGGTTACAATATTGAGTACAGGAGTTGGGAGATCATGTTGCAGTTGTATAGGACATTGGTTAGGCCACTGTTGGAATATTGCATGCAATTCTGGTCTCCTTCCTATTGGAAAGATGTTGTGAAGCTTGAAAGGATTCAGAAAAGATGTTTCCAGGGTTGGAGGATCTGAGCAGCAGAGAGACGCTGAACAGGCTGGGGCTGTTTTCCCTGGAGCGTCGGAGGCTGAGGGGTTACCTTATAGAGTTTTGCAAAATTATGAGGGGCATGGATGGAATAATTATACAAAGTCTTTTCCCTGGCTTCGGGAAGTCCAGAACTAGAGGGCATAGGTTTAGGGTGAGAGGGGAAAGATATAAAAGAGACCTAAGGGGCAACTTTTTCACGCAGAGGGTGGTACTGTATGGAATGAGCTGCCAGAGGATGTGGTGGAGGCTGGTACAATTGCAACACTTAAGAGGCACTTGGACGGGTATATGAATAGGAAGGGTTTGGAGGGATATCGGCCAGATGCTGGCAGATGGGACTAGATTGGGTTGGGATATCTGGTTGGCATGGACAGGTTGGACTGAAGGGTCTGTTTCCATCTCTATGACGCTAAGTGTACCATGTGACTGGGAACTCTTTATCTAGATGGGGTTAATTGGCAGATTCATTAAGGGGAACTGTTTGAACATAAAAAGTAAATTCAAAATGAGAATAGGGCAGCGTTGTGGCACAGTGGTTAGCAAAACTGCCTCACAGTGCCAGGGACCTGGGTTCAATCCCACCCTTGTGTGACTGTGTGGAGTTTGCACATTCTCCTTGTCTGTGCACAGGTTTCCTCCAGGTGCTCTGGTTTCTTCCCACAGTCCAAAAATGTGCAGGTTAGGGTGGATTGGCCATGCTGAATTTCCCATAGTGCCCTAGGATGTGCAGGCTCGGTGGGTTAGCCATGGGAACACAAGGTTACAGGTATTAGGTCAGAAAATCAGTGTGGACTCGATGGGCTGAATAGCCTGCTTCCACACTGTAGGGATTCTATGGTTAAAAGAAACCAGACAGGGGCAGAATCACAATTGGAAATTGTTGAAATCTGAGTCCACAAAGCTTTTTTTTTAGATTAGATTAGATTAGATTACAGTGTGGAAACAGGCCCTTCGGCCCAACAAGTCCACACCGACCCGCCGAAGCGAAACCCACCCATACTCCTACATTTACCCCTTACCTAACACTATGGGCAATTTAGTATGGCCAATTCACCTGACCCTGCACATCTTTGGACTGTGGGAGGAAACCGGAGCACACCCACGCAGACATGGGGAGAACGTGCAAACTCCACACAGTCAGTCGCCTGAGGCGGGAATTGAACCCGGGTCTCTGGCGCTGTGAGGCAGCAGTGCTAACCACTGTGCCACCGTGCCGCCCACGGTATAAAATGTCTAATTGACTCCCATGCTGGTTTAACATTGACTTCAGTTTGATTCCTCGTTTTTGTTTCACAGGTGCTACACTTCATTATGTCACCTGGTTACAAACACGCTGTAACCTTTTGAGTCAACTGATTAAATATTTTGTTTAAATTAAAGTTCTTTAGTGGACTTATGTCTCAGAGTATGTTGAAAGTTCTCCTTTACTGTTTGCAGGTGACGTTTATGCATACCTTTCTATAAATTTAATTCCCTTTTTAAAATCTGCCAAGCCAACTGCCAAAAGCACAAAGCACAAAGCAATCTGCTGACATCTTGCCCTGCTTTCACAAACCTACCAACTTATTGGATGTTTGAAAGGCAGTGGTAGTTTTAATTGCCATCTTGCACAGTGTTCTGTACTCTGTATTGCTGATGCAGCTGATAAAAATGCAAGGATGTGATGAACTTCTGGCACGTCACAATTCTCCACCCTCTAAGTGACCCTGGATACTGGGACGGGCGGTAGTAACAATGACATTATCAATTTGAGGCTAATGTCTACCAACGCTGGCGGGGTTTTTGCTGTAGGTCTTCATCGGCTGAACAGGCCAATTCTTAACCATGTTAAATTGCCCAAATTGTCCAGGGATGTGTGGGTTAGGTGCATTGGTCAAGGGTAAATATAGGATACTAGATTAGGGGAATGGGTCTGGGTGGGTTAATCTTTGGAGAGTTAGTGTGGACTTGTTGGGCTGAAGGGCCTGTTTCCACACTGTAGTGATTCGATGAAGTCCACACCGACCCTCCAAAGAGTAACCCAGTTTTGCCTGAATGCTAGACACTGAGGCATATACCTGACAAGGTGGTCCTTTCTCCAAGCACCTGTGGACACAAACCTCTTGACTCCTTCATGTCTGAGCTTTGTACAAACATTTACAATGTGAAGGGTTAGGTCCAACCAGACCAACGAGCCTGCCCAAGTGAGGCAGCCATGCTGGCTGACACGAGCAAACCTGATTGGGTAATCAGGTGCATTAGGGAAGCAAAAGAGCAGATGAATTGAATAAGGGAGCGAGAGTGAGGCTGGGTGTGGGGATCCCCCAGATCAGACTGGCAGCAAGAATGTCAAGAGATTGGGATTGCCAGAGGGAAGGAGTGATAGTGCGGTGTAGAGGGGGACGGTAGCATGTGAATGAGTTGAATGCAGAGCACGTGGAGAACAAATGGGAGTATATCCAAGATGTGGTTACACTAGTTACTGCTCAATGTAAACAAGCTCAATCGAGTGAATCATAACAGAAACTACAAAAATTTGTTGCGCGAACAGTCAGTTAAGAGTTTAGCGCTGCAGGGAAGTGCTCACTGCAGAACAAAGGCAAATGAGCTCTATCAGCTCCTAATACCAACATGTCCTGTCATTCATTTAACTCAGAAGTATAGCAGTAAGACTCAGCAGTGGTGGTGGTTGGGGTGGGGGAAGGTGGATGTTGGGTTAGTGGGGAGGGGATCGCATGAGTATTCATAAATCCTTGTGTCTGGCAGTTAAGGACAGTTGGATGAATTCACTGTACAAACTGTTGAGCTGTAAAGTAGGTGCTACTTAGGCCTGATTGAAATAGTTCACACATGCATGGGAAAGCAATGTAACTATTGCAATTACCAATCTGTTTTTTATTCACTGATGGGATGTGAGCACCACTGGCTTGGCCAGCATTTATTATCCATCCCTAATTGCCCAGGGGGCAGTTAAGAGTCAAGCACACTGCACTGGGTCTGGCGTGACATGTAGACAGGACTGGATGAGGATGGCAAATTTGCTTCCCTGAAGGACATTAGTGAACCAGATGAGTTCTTCCAACACTCAGCAATGGTTGTCAGTAGATTCTTGATCCCAAATTTTAAAAAAAATTGATTTCAAATTCCAACATCTGCTGTGGTGTGGTGGGATTCAAATTCCTCTCCACGGAACATGAGCTGAGTTTCTGCATTAATGGCCTGGTGATAATACCAGTGGGCCGCACATTACAGAATAAAGTAGAGGAAATGCTCCTCACTGTGTAGATTTGGCTGTAGAACAGATTGAGGTGTAGTTCAAGGAGCAGGTAGAGCTGGGCTTGCAGATTGGTTTAGCCCAGTTGGCTGGATAGTTGGTTTGCAAATCAGTGTGATGCCAACAGCTGGGTTCAATCCCCATCACTGGCTGAGATTACCATGAAGCACTGTCCTCAACCTCTCCCCTCACCTGAGGTATGGTGGCTCTCAGGTTAAAATACCACTGGTCCTCTCTCTCTCTCTGTCTAATGAGAGAGCAATTCTATGGTCTAGTATGACACAACAAGAGATGGACTAGAGTTCTAATTTTGTTGTGCCCTGGTTTGGGAATGGGATTCAAAAGCTGTATAGAAAAACGTAAGGATTTGTAAGTGTTGCAAGCTGCTGATCTTACTCAATGATCCACTGAAATGCTGGTGCTCGATGTGCAGGCGAGATAAACAGCTTTTTGCCTTCTCACTAGATAGCTGTCTGCCTTTCACATTGCCATTGGGTTCCGGTCAGCTGAGGCCCGCTCTTTGAAGAGGGTCAAGAGCCTTTAATTTCACTTTATATTTTGAGCAAGAGAAGTTAATTAATGTTGGCAACAAAAAAGCTCAGCGGAAGATTCAGCTTTTCTTCATTACTGGCAGTGTCAAATGTTTTGAAGTAAATCCACTGCACATTTACAGACAGATTTTTATATATTTTACATACTGGATATAAATGATATTTGTGTGCAATTGCTTAGTAGTATGATTACTATTGTAAGAGGGAAAATAAATCAGTTAATTTATGCCCATTGAGTAAACAACCACATCATAAAAATCCTTTCGTGTGGAAGCAGATCATTTGGCCCATCGAGTCCTCACTGACCGTCCGAAGAGCATCCCGCCCAGACGCACCTCCCACCCCCACGCGCCCCCCCCATCCCCACCCTATTCCCGTAACCCTGCATTTCCCATGGCTAATCCACCGAGCTTGCATACTCTGGACAATTTAGTATGGCCAATCCACCTAATCTGCACATCTTTAACTGTGGGAGGAAACCCACACAGATTCCGGGGAAACATGCAGAGCCAGTCACCCAAGGGTGGAATTGTACCTGGGTTCCTGGCGCTCTAAGACAGCAGTGCTAACTGCTTTCCTGTCTAAGTACTGTTGATTTAGGTTAAATGTTGGTCAGGTGAGTGGGGAGAAGTCTCCTATTCCTCTTTGAAATTGCCTTTGGATTTTTTTTTTTGTCCACTTGAGTCATCAGATGAGGTGTAGATTTAATGTCTTATTCACTAGATGACACTTCAGGCAGTGTTGCATTCTCTCAGCACTGAACTGGGACTGTCAGTCTGGGTGATGTGAGCAAATCTCAAAGCGAGTTTTGAATTTAAGACAGGTGTTAAAATACATATTTTAAATATGTAAGCGCCTTTGAGAAAATAAATAGCAAAGAAATCTCATATTATTCATTTGCATACTAATAATGTACAATGTGATTTAAATTTTTTGTAACAGAGATTGCCACACATTTAAAGAAAGTCTCTTTAAAAGCTGGGATCATTATTTGCAGTGACCTGGACAGGCCATTAACATTCTCTCAGAAGAATACAGTCACTGGGATTTCCTGTTTGCTGCTTTGTTATTGACCTCTTGTTAAATGATTAGGGAGATTTTCCACTTTTGCAGCTCCAGACTTGCCAAGGACAATAATCAGGAAATTGCACACCCCCAGCTCTGTGACTTTGCGTCCTCTTAAAATTAACGGATGCAAAGTCACAACTAGGAATGTGGAACTTCCTGACATGTCAGAATATATAAAGCAGTAAGCTTCTCCTTGAATTTCTATTTTGTAATTAGAAATTCATCGGCTCCATAATAAAAAAAGGTTCCTTTCTTTCTAGCTCTTTCTTACCCTCTCTTATAGTTGAAAGCCATATTCCCAGCTTAGTTCAGTTTGTAGAGAGTCTTAACAGATGACCATACATATCGGTTTCATAATAATTTCTGTTCAATGACAGAAAATCAGATAGTGTGCACCGTCTTTTCCTGGTATGCATGGATGGAGCATAAAGCCCCTCACTTAGAGATTTTGTACCTGAAAGGGTTAACTGATATCAGGAGATGAGCCTCACCCATTGGATATGAAGGATTGATCCTGAGAGGAGCTAACCAGTTGCTACTGTCTCTTAATTTATGCACCAGAATGTGTCAAAAGTACACAAGAAATAGGAACATGTGTAGGCTATTCAGCCCCTCAAGCTTGCTCTGCCATTCTATATTAAACTTGGCCTCCTCCATTTAACACAGCAAATCAGACTGCAAGTTGGAGGAACAGTACCTCATCTTCATCCTGGCCTACAGCCCGGAGGACTCAATGCTGAGTTCTCCAATTTCAAATAACCTCCCTTCCCATCCCCCAACTCCCTTTCCAGGCCCCCTCCTCCCTTCCATTCCTCTGATCGCCCAGTCCTGAAGAAGGGTTATACCTGAAACGTTGACTTCTCCACCTCAAGATGCTGCCTGGCTTGTTGTGTTCTTCCAGCCTCCTGTTACTCTCCCTTGGATTCCTGCATCTGCAGGTTTTTTTTGTCTCATTCTATAATATCATGGTTAATCTGGTGCAGGTCTCGGCATTTAGACAGGTACATGAATGGGATAGGAATGGAGGGTATGGACCAAACATAGGCAAATGGGACTAGTTTAATTATGAAAGCTGGGCAGCATAGACAAGTGGGGCTGAAGAGACTGTTTCCATGTTGCAGACCTCTATGACTACGACTGCTCTCATGCTAGTTACTCATGTTACTCAACATCTTGATATTTCAAAAACCTATCTAGTTCTTCTTGTGATCCAGCTTCCACAACTCTCACAGGGTCATGAATTCCATATATACACTCCCGATTGAGAGAAGAAATTCCTTTGTGTCTCAGTTTTAAATGAGTGTCCCCTTATTCTGTAACTATTTCCCCAGTTTGTAATTTCCCCATTAGTAGAAACATCATCTTGACATCTACCCTGTCCAACTCCCCTCGGAATCTTACATATTTCAAAAAGATCACCCCTCATTCTTGTAATCTCTAATGACTAAAGGCCTAAGCTGTTTACCTGTTTTTGATGAGTTAACCCCTTCATCCCAGGAATCAGCCTTGTCTATCTCTTTTGAGTGTCCTCCAATGCTGGTATGTTTTATCTTAATACAGGGACAAAAACTGTACACAGTGTTTGAGATGCAGATTCACCAACACCCTGTACAGTTGTAACAAGCTTTGCTGCTACTTTAAATTTTAGCCCTCTAGCAATAAAGGCCAAGAATCCATTTGTTTTCTCAATTACTGACTGCACTTACATGCTAACTTTTTGAGTTTCATACATTAGGATTCCTAAATCTCCCTGTGCTGCACTTTTTGGAGACTCTTGTGCTCTCTATTAATTAATAGTGATTCTTCCTATCAAAGACCATGACCTCACTTTCCCACATTTCTTTTATTAAAGTCCAAGTATTATTCACACACTCAACCTATCTGCATCTCCTTACAGCTTCTTTATGTCCTCATTATCACATGCCATCCTACCTATTTTTATATCATTTGCAAATTTGATACATTACACTCTCCTCCAAAACATTAATATAGTTAATTTACAAGAAAAGAGGAAACAAACAATAAACTTCCATTCCTAGATTTGATGGTAGAAAAAACACAGGATGTTGAATGGACCACAAAAGTATACAAGAAAGCCACATACACTGACCAGGTCCTGAACTACAACAGCAACCACCCGGCACACAAAAGAAGCTGCATCAGGGCCCTGTTCATAAGGGCTACAACACACTGCAGCACTCCTGACCTACGAACGGATGAAGAACACCTCTACAGAGTCTTCGCCAAAAACGGATATCCTCGCAACTTCGTCCGCAGATGCCTAACAGACCGACAACGTGATGAGGACATGCCACGACCTAACTCACTAGACACGCTACCTTACATAAAAAATGTCTTGGAACTAACAGCCAAACTTCTCCGACCACTGGGATTCATGACGGCCCATAAACCAACAGCCATACTCAGACAACTGACTAGGACAGAAGACCCTATATCCATCATGTGGAAGACAACGTAATTTACAAGATTCCATGTGGGGACTGCACACAACACTATATAGAGCAAACAGACAGACAACTAGCAATCCTCATCCACAAATACCAACTAAACGCCATGACCAGCTGTCCTTAATAACCATACACAAAGATGACAGGGACCACGAACTCGACTGGGACAACCATCGACAATGATCATAGGACAAGTCAAACAGAGGACAGCCAGAGAATATCTAGAAGCATAGCACTCATTCACGGACTCCGTCAACAAGCACATAGACCTAGACCCAATATACTGGCCACTACAATGAACAACCAGAACAGGTAGCCAGAGGCAGCAGAAATGGAACCAAATAAATTCCAGAAGACATAGTACAGTAGCGCTTTGCAGGAGGTTTCAAAGCACTGAAGGTGTCACCTCGACAGGGGACGAAACATCTGCAAATCAACTCCCCAGCTCAGTGAACAAACCCACAACCATGATAATAGAGTTAATAAATAATTGACTAGTCCTTGTGGCACTCCACTACTTACGTCTTTCCAACTTTAAAAAGACCTATTAAGCCTAACTCTATCTTCTGTGTATTAGCCAATCCTCAATCCATGCTTACACATTACCTCCAAACATCATGAGCTCCTACCTTGTGCAACAACCTTTCATTTTCAGTAGCTTATTCTTAAGTATAGCCTAAGTTCTTACAAAGGACTCTCATACAGCTTAGATGTAATGTTGCTAGTTATTAAAGGCAATGTAATAAACCTGTTCTTTTATATCGAGAATGAACTCACCTAGAATCATCGAGCCATAGAGTCATATAGCACAGAAACAGGCCCTTCAGCCCAACTCATCCATGCTGACCAGGTTTCCTAAACTGAATTAGCTCCATTTGTCTGCGTTTGGCCCATATCCCCCTGAACCTTTCCTATCCAAGTACCTGCCCAAATGTTTTTTAGATGTTGTAACTGTACTCTGGCATTTCACTTCGTATACGCACCACACGGTGTGTGAAAAAGTTGCCCCTCATGTCCCTTTTAAATCTTCCTTCTCTCACCTTAAAGCTATGCCCTCTAGTTTTCAACTCCCCTACCCTGGGGAGAAGATCATTGCTATTCACCTTAACTATGCCCCTCATGATTTTATAAACCTCTAAGGTCACCTCTTATGCCCCAGAGAATCAAATCCTAGCCTATCCAGCCTTTCCTTATAATTCAAAGCCTCCCACATCCTGGTAAATCTTCCCTGCACCTTTTCCAGTTTAATAACATCGTTCCTATAGCAGGGCGACCAGAGTTGTACACCAAATGTGGCCCTATCAATGACCTGTACAGCTGTAATATGACTTCTCAACTCCTGTACGCAATGCTCTGACCAATGAGGGCAAGTGTGTCAAATGTTTTCTGAACCAGCCTGTCTACCTGTGATGCCATTTCAAGGAACTGTGTACCTGAACCCTTCAGTCACTCGGTTCTGCCAAAAACCATGTGTGGGTTTCCTTCCCAACTTAATATCAGTAACTTACCCCGCCTTCCCAAATGTTTCTGGTGAACACAATCTCAGCATAAAGCACTCATCAGTTCTACAAACCCGTAAAATCGTTCTCTTATAGTAAGTTGCATCTATGTAAAGGACACTTATAACATAAATAATGGAGAGCTCCTCAGACATACACAGACGCAGGATTATCTCATTTAGTCTCTCATTTCTATTCTGCTGTTCAACCCGACCAGGGATAATATGCATCTCAATTCCATTTACCTGCCTCTGCCTCAAATCTCTTGATGCCTTTACCTTAAAAAAATTCTTAGCTTTGAAGTTTTATATTTCACTTTCTATGGGGCAAGGGCAAAGTCCCAGATTTTCGTGATCCTACACACCCTTTTGAAACAAACATTCAAAGTGCTAAAAAATTAGCCACAAATAAAAGTGTTCAAAATAATGTAACATTCAATGAGTTTAGACACCTGTTCTGTTTTGACAGGTATTCTCAGCCAGTTATCTGGGGAGATTCCTGACAGACAGAAACCTGCCAGCTCCAGGCGTACAGATTTGTGGTTGGAAACCTGTTTTGATGAAATAATCAGTGCAGATGATATCAGTTGTTTACTTGTTCACAGGAGTGGCTCACCGTCACTTGAGGGAAATACAACCGAAGATAAAGGTGATTTACTTTGGCAACCATCATTCCATTTGACGATTATTCATTGTGCCAAGTATTTAGCAATGTTTCTGAGAGATGAGATAAGCAAGAATATAATTCCATGTCTTTCTTAATGTGGAATGTATACACACGTAAGGTGCTTATTAAGATAAAGTAGAATGGAAATAAACACTAAACTGCATAGCAAACTGCTCGATTTCTACCATTCCAATGTCACTTTATTCAGGTATCTTGTCCTGGTGTGGTGCTCTCACAGCGGCTGGTGTGGTGGTCTCAAAGCGGCTGGTGTGGTGGTCTTTCGGTGATATGTGACGGTTTTTTGGACTGGCGTGGCCTCAGCATGGACTTCCAGTCTCCAGGTAATTCTACAATAGTCTCCTGGCCTCAAGAACCTCAAGGTGAAGCCTGGCACAATCGTGAGTCAAAGCCCAGTGTGGACTGGAGGCTAGGTGCCATTGTGGACTGGTTTGGAAGGACTGCTGTTCTAAACCTTTTATTTCTCTGTTTTCTATTTTATTTCTACAATTTTGAGAAGATTTGTAGCTCAGGCTGAGGTTCTGGATGTAGGTTTGCTCACTGAGCTGGAAGGTTTGTTTTCAGATGTTTCGTCACCATACTAGGTAACATTATCAGTGAGCCTCCAGATGATGCACTGGTGGCGTGGCATGCTTTCTATTTATGTGTTTAGGTTTCCTTGGGTTGGTGATGTCATTTCCTGTGGTGATGCCATTTCCTGTGGTGATGCCATTTCCTATGGTGATGTCATTTCCTGTTCTTTTTCTCAGGGGGTGGTAAATGAGATCCAAGTCAATGTGTTTATTGATAGAGTTCCGGTTGGAATTCCATGCTTCTAGGAATTCTCGTGCATGTCTCTGTTTGGCTTGTCCTGGGATGGATGTGTTGTCCCAGTCAAAGTGGTGTCCTTCCTCATCTGTATGTAAGGATACTAGTGAGAGAGGGTCATGTCTTTTTGTGGCGAGCTGATGGTCATGTATCATGGTGGCTAGTTTTCTAAAAAAAAACATGCATCTGGACCTTTTATTTCTTTATTTTTCTAAATTGTTTCCCTAAGAACTTGTCCTTAAGAACTTGAGCCTTTGTACCTAAGATGGCACTGTAATTGATGACTTGTAAACTTTTGACTGTACTCATGTGCGTGTATGTGCAATAAAGCTCATTCAATCCAATTTAAGTATCAGCTTAGTGCAATTGCGCGAAGTGAGTGAAATGAACAGAGGAATCATTGGACAATGTCAGAAGGTTTTAACAAAATGGTCAATTGCCATGGATTTTCAGGGACACCATGTGTTTTTCACATTTTTCTTCTTTTGGAGTAACATTCTCAGCCTTGTGTTCAAATTTCACCATTTCCTCATGGCAGCTCATCTCTGTAATCTCCTCCCGGTTGTACAATTGTTGCCTTCCTCCAATATTCAACGCTGCTCAATGCCGGAGGTCTATCAGTGCACCCCCCTTGGCAGCCATGCCTCTGCCCTCAAACCTCCAGAGATCAGTCTACCCCATCGCCCCGCCCCAGCCTGTCCTTAAAAACACAGCTTTCTGGCACTGTCACTGTTACAACAGAGCCGCCAGGTCCCCACACACACAGTCACCGTGCTTGTTGTACCACTGCCTGCATCAAAGGGCATTGTTCTGGACATCTGTCGATCTCAACCCCATTCCCAATGGCCTCCCCCCTCCTCTTTGCCCACTGCCCCACTCAGTGCCCTCTTGTCGATCCCCTCCCTGCCCCCTCTCTAGAGATGGAAGTATCATAGGGCCCCCATGGTTCACATCTTCCACCCCACCAACCTCTGCATAAATCATATCATCTGCCGACATTTCCATCACCTCCAAATGGACCCCACCACCAGGGACATATTTCCCTCTCCACCCATATCTGCTTTCTGCAAAGACCGTTCCCTCCACAACTACTTAGATAAATCCACATCCCCCATCCACCCCTCTTGGCACCTTCCCCTGCCACCGCAGGAATTGCAAAACCTGCGCCCACACCTCCATCCAAGGCCCCAAAGGAGCCTTCCACATCCATCAAAGTTTAACCTTTACTTCCACACGTGTCATTAATTGTATCCGTTGCGGCCTCCTCTACATTGGAGAGACTGGACGCCTACTCACAGAACGCTTCAGGGAACATCTCTGGGACACTCGCACCAATCAATCCCACTGCCCCATGGCTGAACATTTTAGCTCCCCTTCCTCCTCTCCCGACAGTGGAGGTCCTGAGCCTCCTGCACTGCCACTCCCTCACCACCCGACGCCTGGAGGCAGAATGCCTCATCTTCCACCTCAGGACCCTTCAACCCCAGGGCAACAATGTGGACTTCACCAGTTTCCTCATTTCCCCTTCCGCCACCTTACCCCAGTTCCAATCTCCCAGCTCAGCACCACCCCCATGACCTGCCCCGCAGGCACTGGGAGAATGTGCAAACTCCACACAGACAGTTGCCTGAGGCTGGAATCGAACCTGGGTCCCTGGCGCTGTGAGGCAGCAGTGCTAACCACTGAGCCACCATGTTGCCCGCACAGTGTAGTTTAGTATTATGGAAATTCAAATCTAAAAAGACCATTAACACTTGGGAGAGAGGAAAACAAAACATTGTCAAAATAAATAAAGTGAGCAGAGCACCAGATAGCAATCATACATCTTAAACACAAGCACAGGAGCCTTTATGTTCACAAGGGGAAAACTGCAGAAAGGACATGATTGCAAACCGTGGGAAAGTGAATTTATTTTTATTTACCTTATTCAGTCTGCCAGTGAGATTGACAACTATTTTCCCACCTCTGTGGTCATCAATAATCTCATACTCTTCAATGTAGCCATGTTTCATTTGAGCCCAGGACCCCTCGTTGCATTACACATCTTGTCACCCGCACTCCCCGAGTAAAATGGTGAGAGAGGCAGCAAGTGAAGCAACAAATGGGGCAGAGAGGGCAGAGGCAATGCAGGCTACTAGGGACAATGAGGTGGCGAGCTGGACACAATAACAATAGGCACACACCAATGACATGAGCAGCACTTATTTGCTGTTCCTGGGCACTGAAGTCCCAATCCTGTGCACTGACAGTAGGTAATTACATGGTATAAAAATGTGCCTTTTTGACCAGGCTTTTGGTCGCCTGCCAAGTAATCATATTATGTGGTTGGTTGTCAGATTCTGTCTGATGAAACCAGTGTTTAAAAATGTGTTGCTGGAAAAGCGCAGCAGGTCAGGCAGCATCAAAGGAGAAGGAGAATCGACGTTTCGGGCATAAGCCCTTTCCAGTGTTTTGGGATTTGAGATATTTGACCATGTTCAAAACCTTTTCTGTGCTGTAGACTTCCATGACTATGGCTCTGAATGGAAGATCCCCTGTTTTGAAAATGTGGCCCTTCATTTATTTCTCTCTTGCTCCCTCACGTCCTCCTCCTCAGTCTGATCAAAGCCAAGATACCCTTGATACTCACTATAATATTGGAAATTAGAAGTGAGAAGGCAAATGTGAGTTTTTAACAGACAAGGCATGGTGGCTCAGTGGTTAGTACTACTGTCTCACTGCGCCTGGGACCTGGGTTTGATTCCAGCCTCAGGCAACTGTCTGTGTGGAGTTTGTTCCCCATGTCTGCATGGGTTTCCTCCAGGTGCTCTGGTTTCCTCCCACAATCCAAATATGTGCAGGTTAGGTGAATTGGCTGTGCTAAATTGCCCATTGTATACATAGTATTCAGGGATGTGTAGGTTAGGTGCTTTAGTAGGTAAATGTAGAGTAATACGGTAGGGAAATGGGTCTGGGTGGGATACTCTTCGGAGTGGACTTGTTGGGCCGACTGGCCTGTTTCCACACAGTGGGGATTCTATGATAAGATGGGGCAGCATGGTAGCTCAGTGATTAGCACTGCTGCCTCATAGGTTCGGTTCCCCCCTCAGGTGATTGTCTGTGTGGAGTTTGTCAGAAGTCACTCGACACCAGGTTACAGTCCAACAGGTTTATTTGAAATCACAAGCTTTCAGAGCGCTGATCCTTTGTCAGGTGAAGTGGAGGGAAGCGCACAGGCACAGAACTTTCATGCAAAGAAATAATGGTAAAATAATTCCAGGTAATTAAACATGTTTAAAGATAAATACAAATGGTGTGAGTGGAGTTTAAAAATGTGTTGCTGGAAAAGCGCAGCAGGTCAGGCAGCATCCAAGGAGCAGGAGAATCGACATTTCGGGCATGAGCCCTTCTTCAGGAATGAGGAGGGTGTGCCAAGCAGGCTAAGATAAAAGGTAGGGAGGAGGGACTTGGGGGAGGGGCGTTGGGAACGCGATAGGTGGAAGGAGGTTAAGGTGAGGGTGATAGGTATTCATCCCTTGTGGTTGGAGGGTTCCTAGGCGGAAGATGAGTCGCTCTTCCTCCAGGCGTCGTGTTGCCATGGTCTGGCAGATGAATGCAGATTTCTCCAGCTTCCTCATTTCCCCTCCCCTCACCTTTTCTCAGTCCCAACCCTCAGACTCAGCACTGCCTTCTTGACCTGCAATCTTCTTCCTGACCTCTCCGCCCCCACACCCTCTCCGGCCTATCACCCTCACCTTAACCTCCTTCCACCTATCGCGTTCCCGATGCCCCTCCCCCAAGTCCCTCCTCCCTACCTTTTATCTTAGCCTGCTTAGCACACCCTCCTCATTCCTGAAGAAGGGCTCATGCCCGAAATGTCGATTCTCCTGCTCCTTGGATGCTGCCTGACCTGCTGCGCTTTTCCAGCAACACATTTTTAAGCTCTGATCCCCAACATCTGCAGTCCTCACTTTCTCCTGGTGTGAGTGGAGTGTCAACATGCTGAATGAAAAGTAAAGGGATGACCTGTGATCCAATTAACAATTACAAAGGAAGGTGCTAGTGGCAAACCAAATGGCTGGAATAACATAATAGATATAATAGTTGCATGATGAAGGTCTAACCAAGTAATCCAAACCGGCCAAACTAATTAAGGTAAAGAAATCATAACAAGTTATCAAGGTGATGCTGTCAAAACAGCACAATAAGGAAGATTTTACAGATACAGAACCATGTGGTGGGGTTACATGTAGCGTGACATGCACCCAAGATCATGGTTGAGGCCATCTTCATGGGTCCGGTACCTGGCTGTCAGTCTTTGCTCAGTGGCTCTGCATTGCTGTGTATCTCAAAGGCTGCCTTGGAGGACGCCTACTCAGAGGTCAGAGGCCGAATGTTCTTGAGCGCTGAAATGTTCCCTGACTGGGAGGGAACACTCCCGTCTGGCAATGGTTATGCGGCGTCCATTCATCTGATGTTGAAGCGTCTGCATGGTCTCGCTGATATACCATGCCATCCTCGCCTGCAGTGTACGAGATAGAAAACATTGGCCGAGTCACATGAGTATATACAGTGTACGTGGTGGGTGCTGTTCCCACGTGTGATAGTAGTATCCATGTTGATGATCTGATATGTCTTGCAGAGGTTGCCATGGCAGGTTTGTGTGGTGTTGTGGCCACTGTTCTCCTGAAGGCCAGGTAGTTTGCTGTGAATGATGGTCTGTTTAACATTAGGCAGCTGTCTAGAGACGGAGGGATGGACTTGTCGAGATGTTCATCATCATTGATGACATATTGAAGACTGCGAAGAACATGGCATAGTTTCTCTGCTCTGGGGAAGTACTGGATAGCAGAAAGTATTCTATCAGTTGTGTGTTTGTCCGTGTTTGTCTTCTGAGGAGGTCATTGTGGTTTTTCACTGTGGCACGTCGGAACTGGCGATCGATGAGTTGAGCATCATATCCCTTTTTAATTAGAGTTTCTTTCAGCGTTTGTAGGTGTTTGTCTGGTTCCTCCAAATGGAGTCAAGTTACGTAAAGGGGAAGTACAACGAGATCTAGGTGTTTTTGTACATCAGTCAATGAAAGCAAACATGCAGGTATAGCAGGCCGTGAAGAAAGCTAATGGCATGCTGGCCTTCATACCAAGAGGAGTTGGGTATAGGAGCAAAGAGGTCCTTCTGCAGCTGTACAGGACCCTGGTGAGATTTCACCTGGAGTATTGTGTGCAGTTTTGGTCTCCAAGTTTGAGGAAGGACATTTTGGCTATTGAGGGAGTGCAACGTAGGTTCACGTGGTCAATTCCCAGAATAGCGGGACTATCATATGTTGAAAGATTGGAGCGACTGGGTTTGTACACACTTAAGTTTGGAAGGATGAGAGGGGATCTGATTGAGAAGTATAAGATTATTAAAGGATTGGACACTCTGGAGGCAGGAAGCATGTTTCCGCTGACGGGTGAGTCCAGAACCAGAGGACACAGTTTAAAAATAAGGGGTAGGCCATTTAGAACAGAGTTGAGGAGAAAGTTCTTCACCCAGAGAGTGGTGGGTGTATGGAATGCTCTGCCCCAGAAGGCTGTGGAGGCCAAGTGTCTGGATACCTTCAAGAAAGAGATGGATAGAGCTCTTAAAGATAGTGGAATTAAGGGTTATGGGAATAAGGCAGGAGCAGGGTACTGATTGAGGATGATCAACCATGATCATAATGAATGGTGGTGCTGGCTCGAAGGCCTAATGGCCTACTCCTGCACCTATTGTCTATTGTCTACCTGAGCCTGTGTATGTACAGGGCTTATCCATAGGGGGATGGCTTCTTTAACATGTTTGGGGTGCAAACTAGAGAGGTGAAACATTGTGAGGTTATACATGGACTTGCAGTATGGATATTGCACCTTCTCCCTGTGTCTGCATAGTTTTTTCTCCAGGTGCTCCAGTTTCCTTGCACAGTCCAAAGATGTGCAGGTTATGATGGATTGGTCATTTTAAAATTGTCTGTAGTGTCCAGGGATGTGCAGGCTAGGTGGGTAGGGTAGAGGGGAATGGGTCTGGATGAGATGCTCTTCAGAGGGTCAGTGTGGACTTGATGGGCCGAATGGCCTGCTTCCACACCGTGGAGACTCTTTGCTTCTACGAACTGATTTGTGGTACATGAAACCGGACTCTTTCACTTCAAATCTTTACATCTGGCACCATGATTTAAAAATAACATTACTACATAATTGGGCTCATCAGTTCAGAAATTGTAACTTAGATTCCAGTGATGAAGAGTCCTTAAAACCTTAATTCTGTTTTTCTCTATACAGATGTTGTCATTTCTGCTGAGTTTCTCCAGCACTTTCTGTTTTTGTTCCAGTTTGAGTTGTTATCCATGCTGAGGTTGTTGTAAAGAGATCAAGTTTACTAATTTTGGATCCATCACCTTGAGGAAGTGGAGAATAAGGAAGAGAGCTGGGGTAGATGACTCTCTTACTGAATCACGGAAGGAGACACACTACTGAGTTAACAGTCTGTACCATGACCCTAGTTAATAGGCATGCCATCATTTGACTCATTCTTCTGATTTGTAAGTTCAGTCTTGATATTAAAATGAAAAAGCCGACAACTGTTTCAGAATAGTAGGTTCTGAAGTAATTAAACCCGTGATGACAAACTTCAAAGCTTAAATGGCGTGGGTGCCAAATACTCACATTAAGAATCAAGAAAGGATTTGCAATGATTAGTGTAACCAAAGGGAACAGCAAATGCCTTCATCAAGCACTGAAATGATTCAGAAAATGAATTTTGATATTACATAGCAAATGCATAACCATATCATAGCAGCTCAAATACTCACTCTGCATACTTAATATTAGGACATGTCAGTTTTCATTCTCAATAAGTCAAAAATAGGACACTGTGCAACACATAAGGCAAACAGACAGGTTGAAACTGGTTATATTAAAACAAAATGTTGTGGATGCTGAAAATCTGAAGTAAAAACAAAATGCTGGAGAAACTCAGCAGATGTAGCAGCATCTGTGGAGAGATAAACAGGGTTAACATTTCAAGTCCATCTTCAGAACTAAATTATTTATGCCTGATTTAGAATATTAAAGTGAATCGCTTGACCACTTGAGATTTCCATTCACTGTGAAGATTATTTTACATTCTGTACTGGAAGTTCACTTTGTTCCTTCACAGGACACTATGAAATAGTTCTCATTTTGTTTTCAGTTTTTCTATTACTGTTTAATAAACTCAGAGGAAATTTCTTAAGTAGGGTCTGCCTGTTCCCTCCCCATTGGCTGGAGATTGTAGGTGTAATTGAAAGACAAGAGATAGTCTTGCACATCATCAGGACATTTAGATTAGATTAGATTTAGATTTATGTCACTTGGATATCAAAACACAGAGAAAAGTATTTTTCATGAGTTATACTCAAAGTGACACTGCACTGCAGTGCCATCTTTAAACATTGAATATAATGCAACGTTTTACTGCAACAGAGTTCAGCTTTCTCTCTTCTTCCTGTTCCTCCTCTATTGCCCCTCCAGACGCTGCTTGACATTGACTGGAGTCTCTGAAATGAGCTCCTTGGTTACATTGCCACCACAATCACAACTGCCATGTCCAAGCTGGAGCTATAGGTCTGGAGATGAGTGGACTCCATCCCTTCTGTTCCCTATCCACCGCTCCTCCAGACCCTGACACCAGTCATTAGGTTCCTCTGCTGTCCCTACCCCTGGACCTGGAGCCTCAGCCTGGCCTGCGAATCCCGAGCGAGGGAGTCAGCCTGAGACCTGCTCCCTGTGACACCCCAAGCTGTGAGTCTGGAGTCACATAGAGTGTACAGCATGGAAGCAGGCACTTCGGTCCAACTTGTCCATGCCGACCGAATATCCCAACTCAATCTAGTCCCATCTGCCAGCACCTGGCCCATATCCCTCCAAACCCTTTCTATCCATATACTCATCCAGATGCCTTTTAAATGTTGCAATTTTACTAGCCTCCACCATTTCCTCTGGTAGCCCATTCCACACATGCGCCCCTCTCTGTGTGAAAAAGTTGCCCCTTAGATCTCTTTTATATCTTTCCCCTCTCACCCTAAACCTATGCCTTCTGGTTCTGGACTCCCCCACCCCAGCAACTTCTGTTTTTGTTCCTGATTTATAACATCTGCAATTCTTTCGGTTTTTATTTAGTAGTGAACCAGATAAGCTTTCCCCCCAACAATCGATTAGACTTGTTGGTTCCAGATTTGATTGAATTCAAATTCCACCATCTGCCATGGCAGGATTTGAACCCGGGTCCCCTGAACATTATCTGGGTCTCTGTATTAACAGTCTATTGTTAATACCACCAGGCCATTGCCTCCCCTGGAGGATAAATGTCAGTCATGATCCCAAGGAGATTTTCAAAGCTCTTCTTCAAACTTCCTGAGAGAGCCTGTGTACCTTGGGTTAAAGGTCATTTCTGAAAGACTGCACCTCTAAGCATGCAGGACTCCCTCAGTGACACGCTGGTGTGTCACCCTGGGTTATATACTCTCTTGGAACAGTGATCTGAACCAATCACCTTGTGTTGAGACAGGATGAGAGGGTCATGATGCCAAATGATTAAGTGTTAGGCGGTGGGTGTGAAGTGAAAATAAAATGGAGGAATGAGAAAGGAATCCAAAGTGACCAGTAAATAAGGTAAAAAAAATTAAAGCAACTTTTTTTTTGTTCAAGAGCTTTGAGGGTTCTTTAATGATTTCTGACGGCAAGGAAAGATCTTGTGTATAAGTAATGAAATCATTTCAATAATTGCTCAAATACGACTGTTGCGTTATAGAATCTCTACAGAGTGGAAGCAGACTATTTTGTCCATAAGGTTTTTCACTCACCCTCTAAAAAAACTCAGACCCACCCCATCCCTGTAACTCCACATTTCCTGTAGCTAATCCACCTAGCCTGCACATCCCTGGACTGATGGGTAATCTTAGAATGGCCAATCCACTAACCTACACATCTTTGGATTCTGGGAGGAAACTGGAGCACATGGAGGAAACACAAGGAGAATATACAAACTCTACACAGACAGTCATCTGAGGCTGGAATCAAACCTGGGTCCCTGGGGTAGCAGTGCTAACCACTGAACCACTGTGCCACCATACCACCCCTACTTACTGCTGCAGAAAGTCAGTAGAACAATGTGACTATATGCTAATTATGAATAAAAGAATGTAAAGTCATGCTGCCATGGAACTATTCATTGCTGCTTGAGTATAGGTAGGCCTCAGGCTTTCAGATGCTAATGTTCTGTTGATGTAGATCCAAAATTTTCATTGACTCTCTTTCTTAATCTCGAAGTCTGGTTTGTCAAAAGCAGTCTGATTTTAGGCTATTTGTACTTAGAGTGAGGTTTGTGTAATGTGTAGGTGAGGTGTGTTGGTCATGGGAAATGCAGTGTTATTAGGATAGGGTAGGGGGATGGGTCTGGGTCAGATGCTCTTCAGAGGATCAGTGTGGACTTGTTGGGCTGAATGGCCTGTTTACATACTGTAGGGATTCTAAATTCTAAGTAACATCTTTGACGTAAATTCTTACTATTCATTATTAGCTTCCTTAAGACTGGCCTTCATTAGTCATGTTGGTGACCGCTTTCCTGAGGCACCTCATGCTTCTGTCAATAGCATTCTCTATGCTGCCTGGAGGGAAGCAGGCTAAGGGGAGATCAGATCTGAGGTTTTCAAAATCATGAGCGGGTTGGACAGAGTAAATCGGGAGACACTGTTACCACTTGTAAAAGGAACACAAATGAGATGGCTTAGGTTCAAAATGATGGGTAAATGAAGCAAGGGTGATGTAAGAAAAGAACTTTTCTCACACAGCGAGTAGATTAGATTACTTACAGTGTGGAAACAGGCCCTTCGGCCCAACAAGTCCACACCGACACGCCGAAGCACAATCCACCCAGACCCATTCCCTTACATTTACCCCTTCACCTAACACTACGGGCAATTTAGCGTGGCCAATTTACCTAACCTCCACATTTTTGGATTGTGGGAGGAAACCGGAGCACCCGGAGGAAACCCACGCAGACACGGGGAGAATGTGCAAACTCCACACAGAGAGTCGCCTGAGGTGGGAATTGAACCCAGGTCTCTGGCGCTGTGAGGCAGCAGTGCTAACCACTGTGCCACTATGCCGCATTTCCTGGACATGTGATAGAGGCAGGTTCGATTGAGGCCTTCAAGAGGGAATTTAATGCTTATTTGGATAATAATAATATCAGAGATATAGGGAAAATGCAGGAGATAATAAAGTTAGTGGAAGCATGATGGGGCAAATAGACTCCTTCTCCACCACAATTTTTGTTTTTGACTTTGGAATATGGCATTGACTCCATACGAATACTTTTCTGTCATAGAGGCTAAGCCAAATCACATCAATACTGACTCTTAATCGCATAGCCACCATATTGTTCCCTGGGCACACGTTGATCCTTCACAACAAGTGATTTGTTTTGGAATGTGCATCAATATGAACCCTCTGCACAATTTTACATACACTCACACTCATAATCGCATACACCCAAACACACACACTCTGTCACACACAAACTCACATACACACACAGACTTATGACCCACACATTCCTGACATGCAGACAGACTCACACACAGACATGCACACACAGTGCAAGACACACACACACTCATGACACATGCTCATGACACACATACTCTCAGACAATCCCACACACACAAACACACACATTCTCTCACTCAGACACACATATTCATATACACACACATGTACGCATACATTCACACACACGTGTACATTACCAGATCACTTGTTGTAGTGGAATAAAACAAAGAACTGTGAATGCTGAAGATCTGAAACAAAAACAGAAAGTGCTGGAGAAACTCAGCAGGTCTGGCAGCCTCTGTGGAGTGAGAAAAAGATTTAACATTGCAAATCCAGCAACCTCTGTTAACTCTGTTTCTCTCTTCACAGGGGCTACCAGACCTGCTGAGTTTCTCCAGCAATTTCTGTAGCTGTTTTAGTGACTCTGGTTGAAGGATGACCATTGTCCTGGGTCTCTAAGGGGAATTCTTTGCTGTTCTTCTAAACAGTACCATTTCATCTCTAAGTTCACCATGAGAACGTTCTGGTGCAGCCAGTAGCTAAGATGGCCATCGTCAGAGTAAATGTTTACCTCCTCAGGTCTTTCAGGTGGGACAGAGACATCTGCAACGTTTCTTTAGGGGGTCATGGGGATAACATACTTCTCTGTAATCTTGCTCTGAAGGAATGAGCAGAATGAAAGGACATGTGGCCATGCCAGGATAGTGAGATGTCCAATGGCGCAGGGCACCCTTAACATCACACATGAGAGTGAAGGAGCAAATGGAGTCAAAGAACTTCATTCTATAAACAATGCCAACTGCAAAGCAAGACTAAGTGCCAGTTGGCATAGCCTAGCATTTCCAGTTGCCTTCCAACTAAAATCATCCCAGGGTTAACTACTTTGGAGCCAAAGGCTATTGACTCTGCAAACAGGTGCTGACTATTTCCCCCTCTCCCCCTCACAACCCCCAGCCACATAACCATGGTAGCCTGGCAACAAGAGAAGGAAGGGATCATTTGGAACATTGTGATTGGAATAAGGAGGAGATGGAGGAAGAAGAGGAGCTAGGAAGTACAAAATGAAGAAGGGAGGAGGCATCCAAAACAGAGGTGCTAAGCAGGATCGTGGACTTGAAACATTGACTGTACTTTCTCTCCACAGATGCTGTCAGACCTACAGAATTTCTCTAGCTATTTCTGCTTTTGTTTGTTTCAGATTTCCAGCCTCTGCAGTTCTTTGTTTTATATCAGTGCTTTGAGAGAAAGCTTGAGCAGTGTCAATGAAACAACTCCTGTTCCGTCATTTCCCTCACTTGCCACTCTCTTCCACTCCCTCCAGATTGTCTGGCATGAGACACTGTGGAAGCACTGACCCCTCTTTGAGTCTTGCCCTCTAGACATGAAATGACGTCTGAATATTTTGAATCCCTGCTCTTTCATGTTACATAAAGCTTCACTTTGATTAGAAAGTTATATGTTATTTGCAAGGCAAAAGTGAGTACTGCAGATGCTGGAAACCAGAGTTTAGATTAGAGTGGTGCTAGAAAAGCACAGCAGGTCAGGCAACATCCGAGGAGCAGGAAAATCGACGTTTCGGGCAAAAGCCCTTCATCAGGAATGCGTATGTTATTTGCAGCCTTGGGTTATCCTGTGGAGCATCTAAGACCATCAGATCATAAGAATAGAGTCATAAAATCATATAGCATGGCAACAGACCCTTCAGCACCACTCGTCCATGCCGAACAAGTTTCTCAAACTAAATTAGTCCTACTTGCTTGCATTTGGCCCATATCCCTATAAACCTTTCCTATTCATATACCCGTCCAAATGTCTTTTAAATATTGTAACTGTACCTGCATTTCCCACTTCCTTAGGCCGTTCATTCCATAAATGCACCTATGAAAAACTTCCCCCTTGGGTCCCTTTTAAATCTTTCCCCTCTCACCTTAAACCTACACACTCTACTTTTCAACTCCCCTACCCTGAGGAAAAGACCTTTGCTATTCAGTTTATCTAAGCCTCTCGTGATTTCATAAACCCCTGTCAGGTTACCCCTCAACCTTCTATGCTCCAGGGAAAATAGTCCCAGCCTATCTAGCCTCTCCTTATAACTCAAACTTTCCAATCTTGGTAACATCCTGGTCAATCTTTTCTGCACCCTTTCCAATTTAATAACATCTGTCTATAGCAGGGCGACCAGAACTTGATGCAGTATTCCGAAAGTGGCCTTGCCAATGTCCTGTACAGCTGCAACATGGCGTCCCAACTCCTATACTCACTGCTCTGACCAATGAAGGCCAAGCGTGCCAAGTGTCTGACTACCTGCGATGCTATTTTCATGGAACTATGTACCTAAACCCCTAGGTCTCTCTGTCCCAGGGCCCTATCCTTAATTATGGGAGTCCTCCCTTGGTTTGTCTTACCAAAATGCAACACCATGCGTTTATCTAAATTAAACTCTGTCTGCAATTCCTCAGCCCATTGGGCCAGCCCTTCAAGATCCCGTTGTACTCCTGGACAATCTTCTTCACTGTCCACTAAACCACCAATTTTAGCGTCATCCACAAACTTACTAACCATGCTTCCTACATTCTCATCCAAATCTTTCATATAAATGACAAATAATGTGGACCCTATGGTGATCTTTGTGGAACATCGCTGGTCAAAGGTCTCCAGTGCAAAAATCAATCCTCCACCACCACCCTGGTTCCCCTACCATTAAGCCAATTTTATATCTAATTGGCTAAGATTCCCTTGATTTGGAAACTGGTGAAGTCAACGTTAAGGTGGTGTAGGGTCCTGAGGCGGAAGATGAGGTGTTCTTCCTCCAGTTATCGAGTCACAGAGTCATGGAAATGTACAGCACAGAAACAGACTGATCCAACAAATCCATGCCGACCAGATATCCCAACCTAATCTAGTCCCATTTGCCAGAGCTTGGCCTATATCCCTCTAAATCCTTTCTATTCATATACCCATCCAGATGCCTTTTAAATGTTGCAGCCTCCACCACTTCCTTTAGCAGTTCATTCCATACACGCACCACCCTCAGTATGAAAAAGTTTCCCCTTTTTATATCGTTCCCCTCTCATCCTAACCCCTTAGTTCTGGACTCCCCCACCCCAGGGAAAAGACTTTGTCTTTTTATCCTATCCATGCCCCTCATGATTTTATAAAGCTCTATGAGGTCATCCCTCAGCCTTTGATGCTCCAGGGAAAACAGCCCCAGCCTATTTAGCCTCTCCCTATAGCTCAAATCCTCCAACCCTGGCAACATCCTTGTTAATCTTTTCTGAACCCTTTCAAGTTTCACAACATCCTTCCAATAAGAAGGAGACCAGAATTGCGCACAATATTCCAAAAGTGGCCTAACCAACGTCCTGTACAGCCACAACATGATCTCCCAACTCCTGTACTCAATACTCTGACCAATAAGTGAAAGCATACCAAACGCCTTCTTCACTATCTTATTTACCTGCACCTCTACTTTCAAGGAGCTATGAACCTGCACTCCAAGGTCTCTTGGAGAAGGCCCAGGATTTGCATGTCCTTGGGGGAGTGTGAGAGGGAGTTGAAGTGGTCAGCCACAGGGCAGTGGAGTTGTTTGGTGTATGCAGAGTGATTCAGCGAACATGTCTGGTTCTGTCTCTCAGAATCACCCCCAACAACCTACCGATTACTGACGTCAGACTCACCAGTCTATAATTCCCTGGCGTTTCCTTGTAGCCAGCAGTGGCACAATATTAGTCACCCACCAGCCTTCCCACAACTCACCTGTGGCTATCGATGATATACAGTAACTATCTGTGCTAGTAGTCCCACAGTTACTTCCTAGCTTCTCACAATGCCTTGAATACACTTGATTTGGTCCCAGGGATTTATCTACCTTTTTGGTACCTGGGACGTCGATGTTGTGGCTATTACGGAGACATGGGTAGAACAGGGACAGGATTGGCTGTTGCAGGTCCCAGGGTTTCAATGTTTTAGTAGGGTCAGAGGTGGGGGTAAAAGAGGGGGAGGTGTGGCATTGCTTGTCAAAGATAGTATTACAGCGGTGGAAAGGACGATGGATGAGGACTTGCCATCTGAGGTAGTTTGGGCTGAGGTTAGGAATAGGAAAGGAGAAGTCACCGTGCTGGGAATTTTCTATTGGTCTCCGAATAATCCCAGAGGAAAGGATAGCAAACATGGCTCTCGATAGGAGTGAGACAGGCTGGGTAGTTGTCATGGGGGACCTCACCTATCCAAATATTGACTTGGATCATTACAGTACGAGTAATATAGATGGGTCAGTTTTTGTCCAGTGCGTGCAGGAGGGATTCCTGACACAGTATGTAGACAGGCCTACAA